>NW_028125766.1:0-327644 GCF_965194825.1 Balaenoptera physalus
ATGAGAAACCCAGAAGATGGTACACCGTGTGATGGGGCAAGGTTTCTAAAACGCACCTCATTTCTCATCTCCTTGTGCTCGGGTTCGCCATTCCAGCCACTTTACTAGCAATCTCCCTACTTGGAGCATCAGCACCTTTAACCTCCTGTTCCGTACAGGTTGCAATTTGTCCTGAGGATGAACGGGAAGACGGGGAACCAATGAGAGACTAGCTCTTGGTGTTGGGACAGGCACAGGTCACTCTATTTTCCCATCAGGAAGAAGAATTAAGCACAGGCTCAGCCTGCCCCCCGGAACCAGAACAGGGCCTGAAGCCATCCTGCGCTTTTGCGGCCAGCTCCCAAAAAAGCGACTTGTAAAATGGAGCTTCAGGGCACTGCAATTCACAAACCTGCAGAGTTATAAATGATAACTCACGTCCACAAATATATTGAGGGAAGGCAAAGAAGAGGATTTGAAATCAAGGCAGAATTGCAGGAAACAGATTTCAGGAGGTAGATTCGAATCGCCTTTAAAGCACATGAAAAGCGGCAAAACGTTGACAATGATGCCCTTGGCCAAAAAGGGCGTATGCGTTTTTTCCTGAATATATTCAGGAAAAAACGCATACGCCCTTTTTGGCCAACCAAGCAACCTGGAAAGGCAAATCAGCGCTACAAAGAAGTCTCGCTTCCCATAGGTCAAAAGGGCCATGCTGAAAAAAGTGTCAAAACCAGAAATGCAGGACAGGCCATGGAGGAATCGGAGCCTTGCTACACTGATGGGCGGGATGTAAATCGCCAACAGCCACTCTGGAGAAGTGTACGGTGTGTCCTGAAACATCTAAAAAACACAGCTTAGAGAGCATAGGGCACTTCCACGCATGGGGGGATAAAGTGGGAAAATTGAAAATCAGCAAGACACAAGCACCCCAAAGTTTAGGGCTGCTCTGTTGACAAGGACCTCCACTTCATTCCACCTTAAATATCCCAGGAAAGCGAAAAATGGATAAAAAAGTTGTGGTCCTTATGTACAATGGAATATCACTCAGCCATGAAATCAATGTCATAAGGCTAGTAGCAGCATGATGAGTGGATTTAGGTAAGACGATTCTAAGTGAAATAAGTCACACAGAAAAGGACACTTCTCATAAGGTGTCACTTATAGAGGGAATGTAAAAACCGTTACACCTGAACTGAATTACAAAACAGAACAGAGTCACACATGCAGAAAACACACTATGGCTGCTTAACGGGAAAGGTGAGGTGGGGTGATACATAAAACAAGAGTTTCAAATTAGCTCAGATACCGTTCCATAAACCCAATATGTAATAGACAAGACCTACTCCTTGCTCAGAGAACTGGACTCAACACGCCCGATTCACCGCACAAGAATATATCTGACTAGTAATAATCTTAAAACCTATGTATTGATATCTCTCTGTTAGTGTGTCAAGTGGGTGTAAAGCGGCATAAACAGAGCCGTGAAAAGCAGCTAAACCCCATTATAAAAATAAATTACTTCTAAAAACCCATGAAACAAAGACAGGGAAAGACAGAGAAATTCTTACACAATTCGTTCAGGGGCTGTGATGCAACCTGGATTGACCATATCTAGACCCACAGCTGGATGAGACATAAGGGTGGACACTCTTGGGGCTGAGAGGTTTGGTGAGGTTGGGTGAGCAAACGCAGACCCTTTAAAGTAATACTGCGTGCTACCCATCGCATGGGTCCCAAATCTCAGGTTCAAGGGCGTCTTCCTACATCGAAAACATGCATGAGAAACCCAGAAGATGGTACACCGTGTGATGGGGAAAGGTTTCTAAAACGCACCTCATTTCTCATCTCCTTGTGCTCGGGTTCGCCATTCCAGCCACTTTACTAGCAATCTCCCTACTTGGAGCATCAGCACCTTTAACCTCCTGTTCCGTACAGGTTGCAATTTGTCCTGAGGATGAACGGGAAGACGGGGAACCAATGAGAGACTAGCTCTTGGTGTTGGGACAGGCACAGGTCACTCTATTTTCCCATCAGGAAGAAGAATTAACCACAGGCTCAACCTGCCCCCCGGAACCAGAACAGGGCCTGAAGCCATCCTGCGCTTTTGCGGCCAGCTCCCAAAAAAGCGACTTGTAAAATGGAGCTTCAGGGCACTGCAATTCACAAACCTGCAGAGTTATAAATGATAACTCACGTCCACAAATATATTGAGGGAAGGCAAAGAAGAGGATTTGAAATCAAGGCAGAATTGCAGGAAACAGATTTCAGGAGGTAGATTCGAATCGCCTTTAAAGCACATGAAAAGCGGCAAAACGTTGACAATGATGCCCTTGGCCAAAAAGGGCGTATGCGTTTTTTCCTGAATATATTCAGGAAAAAACGCATACGCCCTTTTTGGCCAACCAAGCAACCTGGAAAGGCAAATCAGCGCTACAAAGAAGTCTCGCTTCCCATAGGTCAAAAGGGCCATGCTGAAAAAAGTGTCAAAACCAGAAATGCAGGACAGGCCATGGAGGAATCGGAGCCTTGCTACACTGATGGGCGGGATGTAAATCGCCAACAGCCACTCTGGAGAAGTGTACGGTGTGTCCTGAAACATCTAAAAAACACAGCTTAGAGAGCATAGGGCACTTCCACGCATGGGGGGATAAAGTGGGAAAATTGAAAATCAGCAAGACACAAGCACCCCAAAGTTTAGGGCTGCTCTGTTGACAAGGACCTCCACTTCATTCCACCTTAAATATCCCAGGAGAGCGAAAAATGGATAAAAAAGTTGTGGTCCTTATGTACAATGGAATATCACTCAGCCATGAAATCAATGTCATAAGGCTAGTAGCAGCATGATGAGTGGATTTAGGTAAGACGATTCTAAGTGAAATAAGTCACACAGAAAAGGACACTTCTCATAAGGTGTCACTTATAGAGGGAATGTAAAAACCGTTACACCTGAACTGAATTACAAAACAGAACAGAGTCACACATGCAGAAAACACACTATGGCTGCTTAACGGGAAAGGTGAGGTGGGGTGATACATAAAACAAGAGTTTCAAATTAGCTCAGATACCGTTCCATAAACCCAATATGTAATAGACAAGACCTACTCCTTGCTCAGAGAACTGGACTCAACACGCCCGATTCACCGCACTAGAATATATCTGACTAGTAATAATCTTAAAACCTATGTATTGATATCTCTCTGTTAGTGTGTCAAGTGGGTGTAAAGCGGCATAAACACAGCCGTGAAAAGCAGCTAAACCCCATTATAAAAATAAATTACTTTTAAAAACCCATGAAACAAAGACAGGGAAAGACAGAGAAATTCTTACACAATTCGTTCAGGGGCTGTGATGCAACCTGGATTGACCATATCTAGACCCACAGCTGGATGAGACATAAGGGTGGACACTCTTGGGGCTGAGAGGTTTGGTGAGGTTGGGTGAGCAAACGCAGACCCTTTAAAGTAATACTGCGTGCTACCCATCGCATGGGTCCCAAATCTCCAGGTTCAAGGGCATCTTCCTACATCGAAAACATGCATGAGAAACCCAGAAGATGGTACACCGTGTGATGGGGCAAGGTTTCTAAAACGCACCTCATTTCTCATCTCCTTGTGCTCGGGTTCGCCATTCCAGCCACTTTACTAGCAATCTCCCTACTTGGAGCATCAGCACCTTTAACCTCCTGTTCCGTACAGGTTGCAATTTGTCCTGAGGATGAACGGGAAGACGGGGAACCAATGAGAGACTAGCTCTTGGTGTTGGGACAGGCACAGGTCACTCTATTTTCCCATCAGGAAGAAGAATTAAGCACAGGCTCAGCCTGCCCCCCGGAACCAGAACAGGGCCTGAAGCCATCCTGCGCTTTTGCGGCCAGCTCCCAAAAAAGCGACTTGTAAAATGGAGCTTCAGGGCACTGCAATTCACAAACCTGCAGAGTTATAAATGATAACTCACGTCCACAAATATATTGAGGGAAGGCAAAGAAGAGGATTTGAAATCAAGGCAGAATTGCAGGAAACAGATTTCAGGAGGTAGATTCGAATCGCCTTTAAAGCACATGAAAAGCGGCAAAACGTTGACAATGATGCCCTTGGCCAAAAAGGGCGTATGCGTTTTTTCCTGAATATATTCAGGAAAAAACGCATACGCCCTTTTTGGCCAACCAAGCAACCTGGAAAGGCAAATCAGCGCTACAAAGAAGTCTCGCTTCCCATAGGTCAAAAGGGCCATGCTGAAAAAAGTGTCAAAACCAGAAATGCAGGACAGGCCATGGAGGAATCGGAGCCTTGCTACACTGATGGGCGGGATGTAAATCGCCAACAGCCACTCTGGAGAAGTGTACGGTGTGTCCTGAAACATCTAAAAAACACAGCTTAGAGAGCATAGGGCACTTCCACGCATGGGGGGATAAAGTGGGAAAATTGAAAATCAGCAAGACACAAGCACCCCAAAGTTTAGGGCTGCTCTGTTGACAAGGACCTCCACTTCATTCCACCTTAAATATCCCAGGAAAGCGAAAAATGGATAAAAAAGTTGTGGTCCTTATGTACAATGGAATATCACTCAGCCATGAAATCAATGTCATAAGGCTAGTAGCAGCATGATGAGTGGATTTAGGTAAGACGATTCTAAGTGAAATAAGTCACACAGAAAAGGACACTTCTCATAAGGTGTCACTTATAGATGGAATGTAAAAACCGTTACACCTGAACTGAATTACAAAACAGAACAGAGTCACACATGCAGAAAACACACTATGGCTGCTTAACGGGAAAGGTGAGGTGGGGTGATACATAAAACAAGAGTTTCAAATTAGCTCAGATACCGTTCCATAAACCCAATATGTAATAGACAAGACCTACTCCTTGCTCAGAGAACTGGACTCAACACGCCCGATTCACCGCACAAGAATATATCTGACTAGTAATAATCTTAAAACCTATGTATTGATATCTCTCTGTTAGTGTGTCAAGTGGGTGTAAAGCGGCATAAACAGAGCCGTGAAAAGCAGCTAAACCCCATTATAAAAATAAATTACTTTTAAAAACCCATGAAACAAAGACAGGGAAAGACAGAGAAATTCTTACACAATTCGTTCAGGGGCTGTGATGCAACCTGGATTGACCATATCTAGACCCACAGCTGGATGAGACATAAGGGTGGACACTCTTGGGGCTGAGAGGTTTGGTGAGGTTGGGTGAGCAAACGCAGACCCTTTAAAGTAATACTGCGTGCTACCCATCGCATGGGTCCCAAATCTCCAGGTTCAAGGGCATCTTCCTACATCGAAAACATGCATGAGAAACCCAGAAGATGGTACACCGTGTGATGGGGCAAGGTTTCTAAAACGCACCTCATTTCTCATCTCCTTGTGCTCGGGTTCGCCATTCCAGCTACTTTACTAGCAATCTCCCTACTTGGAGCATCAGCACCTTTAACCTCCTGTTCCGTACAGGTTGCAATTTGTCCTGAGGATGAACGGGAAGACGGGGAACCAATGAGAGACTAGCTCTTGGTGTTGGGACAGGCACAGGTCACTCTATTTTCCCATCAGGAAGAAGAATTAAGCACAGGCTCAGCCTGCCCCCCGGAACCAGAACAGGGCCTGAAGCCATCCTGCGCTTTTGCGGCCAGCTCCCAAAAAAGCGACTTGTAAAATGGAGCTTCAGGGCACTGCAATTCACAAACCTGCAGAGTTATAAATGATAACTCACGTCCACAAATATATTGAGGGAAGGCAAAGAAGAGGATTTGAAATCAAGGCAGAATTGCAGGAAACAGATTTCAGGAGGTAGATTCGAATCGCATTTAAAGCACATGAAAAGCGGCAAAACGTTGACAATGATGCCCTTGGCCAAAAAGGGCGTATGCGTTTTTTCCTGAATATATTCAGGAAAAAACGCATACGCCCTTTTTGGCCAACCAAGCAACCTGGAAAGGCAAATCAGCGCTACAAAGAAGTCTCGCTTCCCATAGGTCAAAAGGGCCATGCTGAAAAAAGTGTCAAAACCAGAAATGCAGGACAGGCCATGGAGGAATCGGAGCCTTGCTACACTGATGGGCGGGATGTAAATCGCCAACAGCCACTCTGGAGAAGTGTACGGTGTGTCCTGAAACATCTAAAAAACACAGCTTAGAGAGCATAGGGCACTTCCACGCATGGGGGGATAAAGTGGGAAAATTGAAAATCAGCAAGACACAAGCACCCCAAAGTTTAGGGCTGCTCTGTTGACAAGGACCTCCACTTCATTCCACCTTAAATATCCCAGGAAAGCGAAAAATGGATAAAAAAGTTGTGGTCCTTATGTACAATGGAATATCACTCAGCCATGAAATCAATGTCATAAGGCTAGTAGCAGCATGATGAGTGGATTTAGGTAAGACGATTCTAAGTGAAATAAGTCACACAGAAAAGGACACTTCTCATAAGGTGTCACTTATAGAGGGAATGTAAAAACCGTTACACCTGAACTGAATTACAAAACAGAACAGAGTCACACATGCAGAAAACACACTATGGCTGCTTAACGGGAAAGGTGAGGTGGGGTGATACATAAAACAAGAGTTTCAAATTAGCTCAGATACCGTTCCATAAACCCAATATGTAATAGACAAGACCTACTCCTTGCTCAGAGAACTGGACTCAACACGCCCGATTCACCGCACAAGAATATATCTGACTAGTAATAATCTTAAAACCTATGTATTGATATCTCTCTGTTAGTGTGTCAAGTGGGTGTAAAACGGCATAAACACAGCCGTGAAAAGCAGCTAAACCCCATTATAAAAATAAATTACTTTTAAAAACCCATGAAACAAAGACAGGGAAAGACAGAGAAATTCTTACACAATTCGTTCAGGGGCTGTGATGCAACCTGGATTGACCATATCTAGACCCACAGCTGGATGAGACATAAGGGTGGACACTCTTGGGGCTGAGAGGTTTGGTGAGGTTGGGTGAGCAAACGCAGACCCTTTAAAGTAATACTGCGTGCTACCCATCGCATGGGTCCCAAATCTCCAGGTTCAAGGGCATCTTCCTACATCGAAAACATGCATGAGAAACCCAGAAGATGGTACACCGTGTGATGGGGCAAGGTTTCTAAAACGCACCTCATTTCTCATCTCCTTGTGCTCGGGTTCGCCATTCCAGCCACTTTACTAGCAATCTCCCTACTTGGAGCATCAGCACCTTTAACCTCCTGTTCCGTACAGGTTGCAATTTGTCCTGAGGATGAACGGGAAGACGGGGAACCAATGAGAGACTAGCTCTTGGTGTTGGGACAGGCACAGGTCACTCTATTTTCCCATCAGGAAGAAGAATTAAGCACAGGCTCAGCCTGCCCCCCGGAACCAGAACAGGGCCTGAAGCCATCCTGCGCTTTTGCGGCCAGCTCCCAAAAAAGCGACTTGTAAAATGGAGCTTCAGGGCACTGCAATTCACAAACCTGCAGAGTTATAAATGATAACTCACGTCCACAAATATATTGAGGGAAGGCAAAGAAGAGGATTTGAAATCAAGGCAGAATTGCAGGAAACAGATTTCAGGAGGTAGATTCGAATCGCCTTTAAAGCACATGAAAAGCGGCAAAACGTTGACAATGATGCCCTTGGCCAAAAAGGGCGTATGCGTTTTTTCCTGAATATATTCAGGAAAAAACGCATACGCCCTTTTTGGCCAACCAAGCAACCTGGAAAGGCAAATCAGCGCTACAAAGAAGTCTCGCTTCCCATAGGTCAAAAGGGCCATGCTGAAAAAAGTGTCAAAACCAGAAATGCAGGACAGGCCATGGAGGAATCGGAGCCTTGCTACACTGATGGGCGGGATGTAAATCGCCAACAGCCACTCTGGAGAAGTGTACGGTGTGTCCTGAAACATCTAAAAAACACAGCTTAGAGAGCATAGGGCACTTCCACGCATGGGGGGATAAAGTGGGAAAATTGAAAATCAGCAAGACACAAGCACCCCAAAGTTTAGGGCTGCTCTGTTGACAAGGACCTCCACTTCATTCCACCTTAAATATCCCAGGAAAGCGAAAAATGGATAAAAATGTTGTGGTCCTTATGTACAATGGAATATCACTCAGCCATGAAATCAATGTCATAAGGCTAGTAGCAGCATGATGAGTGGATTTAGGTAAGACGATTCTAAGTGAAATAAGTCACACAGAAAAGGACACTTCTCATAAGGTGTCACTTATAGAGGGAATGTAAAAACCGTTACACCTGAACTGAATTACAAAACAGAACAGAGTCACACATGCAGAAAACACACTATGGCTGCTTAACGGGAAAGGTGAGGTGGGGTGATACATAAAACAAGAGTTTCAAATTAGCTCAGATACCGTTCCATAAACCCAATATGTAATAGACAAGACCTACTCCTTGCTCAGAGAACTGGACTCAACACGCCCGATTCACCGCACAAGAATATATCTGACTAGTAATAATCTTAAAACCTATGTATTGATATCTCTCTGTTAGTGTGTCAAGTGGGTGTAAAGCGGCATAAACAGAGCCGTGAAAAGCAGCTAAACCCCATTATAAAAATAAATTACTTCTAAAAACCCATGAAACAAAGACAGGGAAAGACAGAGAAATTCTTACACAATTCGTTCAGGGGCTGTGATGCAACCTGGATTGACCATATCTAGACCCACAGCTGGATGAGACATAAGGGTGGACACTCTTGGGGCTGAGAGGTTTGGTGAGGTTGGGTGAGCAAACGCAGACCCTTTAAAGTAATACTGCGTGCTACCCATCGCATGGGTCCCAAATCTCCAGGTTCAAGGGCGTCTTCCTACATCGAAAACATGCATGAGAAACCCAGAAGATGGTACACCGTGTGATGGGGAAAGGTTTCTAAAACGCACCTCATTTCTCATCTCCTTGTGCTCGGGTTCGCCATTCCAGCCACTTTACTAGCAATCTCCCTACTTGGAGCATCAGCACCTTTAACCTCCTGTTCCGTACAGGTTGCAATTTGTCCTGAGGATGAACGGGAAGACGGGGAACCAATGAGAGACTAGCTCTTGGTGTTGGGACAGGCACAGGTCACTCTATTTTCCCATCAGGAAGAAGAATTAACCACAGGCTCAACCTGCCCCCCGGAACCAGAACAGGGCCTGAAGCCATCCTGCGCTTTTGCAGCCAGCTCCCAAAAAAGCGACTTGTAAAATGGAGCTTCAGGGCACTGCAATTCACAAACCTGCAGAGTTATAAATGATAACTCACGTCCACAAATATATTGAGGGAAGGCAAAGAAGAGGATTTGAAATCAAGGCAGAATTGCAGGAAACAGATTTCAGGAGGTAGATTCGAATCGCCTTTAAAGCACATGAAAAGCGGCAAAACGTTGACAATGATGCCCTTGGCCAAAAAGGGCGTATGCGTTTTTTCCTGAATATATTCAGGAAAAAACGCATACGCCCTTTTTGGCCAACCAAGCAACCTGGAAAGGCAAATCAGCGCTACAAAGAAGTCTCGCTTCCCATAGGTCAAAAGGGCCATGCTGAAAAAAGTGTCAAAACCAGAAATGCAGGACAGACCATGGAGGAATCGGAGCCTTGCTACACTGATGGGCGGGATGTAAATCGCCAACAGCCACTCTGGAGAAGTGTACGGTGTGTCCTGAAACATCTAAAAAACACAGCTTAGAGAGCATAGGGCACTTCCACGCATGGGGGGATAAAGTGGGAAAATTGAAAATCAGCAAGACACAAGCACCCCAAAGTTTAGGGCTGCTCTGTTGACAAGGACCTCCACTTCATTCCACCTTAAATATCCCAGGAAAGCGAAAAATGGATAAAAAAGTTGTGGTCCTTATGTACAATGGAATATCACTCAGCCATGAAATCAATGTCATAAGGCTAGTAGCAGCATGATGAGTGGATTTAGGTAAGACGATTCTAAGTGAAATAAGTCACACAGAAAAGGACACTTCTCATAAGGTGTCACTTATAGAGGGAATGTAAAAACCGTTACACCTGAACTGAATTACAAAACAGAACAGAGTCACACATGCAGAAAACACACTATGGCTGCTTAACGGGAAAGGTGAGGTGGGGTGATACATAAAACAAGAGTTTCAAATTAGCTCAGATACCGTTCCATAAACCCAATATGTAATAGACAAGACCTACTCCTTGCTCAGAGAACTGGACTCAACACGCCCGATTCACCGCACAAGAATATATATGACTAGTAATAATCTTAAAACCTATGTATTGATATCTCTCTGTTAGTGTGTCAAGTGGGTGTAAAGCGGCATAAACAGAGCCGTGAAAAGCAGCTAAACCCCATTATAAAAATAAATTACTTTTAAAAACCCATGAAACAAAGACAGGGAAAGACAGAGAAATTCTTACACAATTCGTTCAGGGGCTGTGATGCAACCTGGATTGACCATATCTAGACCCACAGCTGGATGAGACATAAGGGTGGACACTCTTGGGGCTGAGAGGTTTGGTGAGGTTGGGTGAGCAAACGCAGACCCTTTAAAGTAATACTGCGTGCTACCCATCGCATGGGTCCCAAATCTCCAGGTTCAAGGGCATCTTCCTACATCGAAAACATGCATGAGAAACCCAGAAGATGGTACACCGTGTGATGGGGCAAGGTTTCTAAAACGCACCTCATTTCTCATCTCCTTGTGCTCGGGTTCGCCATTCCAGCCACTTTACTAGCAATCTCCCTACTTGGAGCATCAGCACCTTTAACCTCCTGTTCCGTACAGGTTGCAATTTGTCCTGAGGATGAACGGGAAGACGGGGAACCAATGAGAGACTAGCTCTTGGTGTTGGGACAGGCACAGGTCACTCTATTTTCCCATCAGGAAGAAGAATTAAGCACAGGCTCAGCCTGCCCCCCGGAACCAGAACAGGGCCTGAAGCCATCCTGCGCTTTTGCGGCCAGCTCCCAAAAAAGCGACTTGTAAAATGGAGCTTCAGGGCACTGCAATTCACAAACCTGCAGAGTTATAAATGATAACTCACGTCCACAAATATATTGAGGGAAGGCAAAGAAGAGGATTTGAAATCAAGGCAGAATTGCAGGAAACAGATTTCAGGAGGTAGATTCGAATCGCCTTTAAAGCACATGAAAAGCGGCAAAACGTTGACAATGATGCCCTTGGCCAAAAAGGGCGTATGCGTTTTTTCCTGAATATATTCAGGAAAAAACGCATACGCCCTTTTTGGCCAACCAAGCAACCTGGAAAGGCAAATCAGCGCTACAAAGAAGTCTCGCTTCCCATAGGTCAAAAGGGCCATGCTGAAAAAAGTGTCAAAACCAGAAATGCAGGACAGGCCATGGAGGAATCGGAGCCTTGCTACACTGATGGGCGGGATGTAAATCGCCAACAGCCACTCTGGAGAAGTGTACGGTGTGTCCTGAAACATCTAAAAAACACAGCTTAGAGAGCATAGGGCACTTCCACGCATGGGGGGATAAAGTGGGAAAATTGAAAATCAGCAAGACACAAGCACCCCAAAGTTTAGGGCTGCTCTGTTGACAAGGACCTCCACTTCATTCCACCTTAAATATCCCAGGAAAGCGAAAAATGGATAAAAAAGTTGTGGTCCTTATGTACAATGGAATATCACTCAGCCATGAAATCAATGTCATAAGGCTAGTAGCAGCATGATGAGTGGATTTAGGTAAGACGATTCTAAGTGAAATAAGTCACACAGAAAAGGACACTTCTCATAAGGTGTCACTTATAGAGGGAATGTAAAAACCGTTACACCTGAACTGAATTACAAAACAGAACAGAGTCACACATGCAGAAAACACACTATGGCTGCTTAACGGGAAAGGTGAGGTGGGGTGATACATAAAACAAGAGTTTCAAATTAGCTCAGATACCGTTCCATAAACCCAATATGTAATAGACAAGACCTACTCCTTGCTCAGAGAACTGGACTCAACACGCCCGATTCACCGCACAAGAATATATCTGACTAGTAATAATCTTAAAACCTATGTATTGATATCTCTCTGTTAGTGTGTCAAGTGGGTGTAAAGCGGCATAAACAGAGCCGTGAAAAGCAGCTAAACCCCATTATAAAAATAAATGACTTCTAAAAACCCATGAAACAAAGACAGGGAAAGACAGAGAAATTCTTACACAATTCGTTCAGGGGCTGTGATGCAACCTGGATTGACCATATCTAGACACACAGCTGGATGAGACATAAGGGTGGACACTCTTGGGGCTGAGAGGTTTGGTGAGGTTGGGTGAGCAAACGCAGACCCTTTAAAGTAATACTGCGTGCTACCCATCGCATGGGTCCCAAATCTCCAGGTTCAAGGGCGTCTTCCTACATCGAAAACATGCATGAGAAACCCAGAAGATGGTACACCGTGTGATGGGGAAAGGTTTCTAAAACGCACCTCATTTCTCATCTCCTTGTGCTCGGGTTCGCCATTCCAGCCACTTTACTAGCAATCTCCCTACTTGGAGCATCAGCACCTTTAACCTCCTGTTCCGTACAGGTTGCAATTTGTCCTGAGGATGAACGGGAAGACGGGGAACCAATGAGAGACTAGCTCTTGGTGTTGGGACAGGCACAGGTCACTCTATTTTCCCATCAGGAAGAAGAATTAACCACAGGCTCAACCTGCCCCCCGGAACCAGAACAGGGCCTGAAGCCATCCTGCGCTTTTGCGGCCAGCTCCCAAAAAAGCGACTTGTAAAATGGAGCTTCAGGGCACTGCAATTCACAAACCTGCAGAGTTATAAATGATAACTCACGTCCACAAATATATTGAGGGAAGGCAAAGAAGAGGATTTGAAATCAAGGCAGAATTGCAGGAAACAGATTTCAGGAGGTAGATTCAAATCGCCTTTAAAGCACACGAAAAGCGGCAAAACGTTGACAATGATGCCCTTGGCCAAAAAGGGCGTATGCGTTTTTTCCTGAATATATTCAGGAAAAAACGCATACGCCCTTTTTGGCCAACCAAGCAACCTGGAAAGGCAAATCAGCGCTACAAAGAAGTCTCTCTTCCCATAGGTCAAAAGGGCCATGCTGAAAAAAGTGTCAAAACCAGAAATGCAGGACAGGCCATGGAGGAATCGGAGCCTTGCTACACTGATGGGCGGGATGTAAATCGCCAACAGCCACTCTGGAGAAGTGTACGGTGTGTCCTGAAACATCTAAAAAACACAGCTTAGAGAGCATAGGGCACTTCCACGCATGGGGGGATAAAGTGGGAAAATTGAAAATCAGCAAGACACAAGCACCCCAAAGTTTAGGGCTGCTCTGTTGACAAGGACCTCCACTTCATTCCACCTTAAATATCCCAGGAGAGCGAAAAATGGATAAAAAAGTTGTGGTCCTTATGTACAATGGAATATCACTCAGCCATGAAATCAATGTCATAAGGCTAGTAGCAGCATGATGAGTGGATTTAGGTAAGACGATTCTAAGTGAAATAAGTCACACAGAAAAGGACACTTCTCATAAGGTGTCACTTATAGAGGGAATGTAAAAACTCTTACACCTGAACTGAATTACAAAACAGAACAGAGTCACACATGCAGAAAACACACTATGGCTGCTTAACGGGAAAGGTGAGGTGGGGTGATACATAAAACAAGAGTTTCAAATTAGCTCAGATACCGTTCCATAAACCCAATATGTAATAGACAGGACCTACTCCTTGCTCAGAGAACTGGACTCAACACGCCCGATTCACCGCACAAGAATATATCTGACTAGTAATAATCTTAAAACCTATGTATTGATATCTCTCTGTTAGTGTGTCAAGTGGGTGTAAAGCGGCATAAACAGAGCCGTGAAAAGCAGCTAAACCCCATTATAAAAATAAATTACTTTTAAAAACCCATGAAACAAAGACAGGGAAAGACAGAGAAATTCTTACACAATTCGTTCAGGGGCTGTGATGCAACCTGGATTGACCATATCTAGACCCACAGCTGGATGAGACATAAGGGTGGACACTCTTGGGGCTGAGAGGTTTGGTGAGGTTGGGTGAGCAAACGCAGACCCTTTAAAGTAATACTGCGTGCTACCCATCGCATGGGTCCCAAATCTCCAGGTTCAAGGGCATCTTCCTACATCGAAAACATGCATGAGAAACCCAGAAGATGGTACACCGTGTGATGGGGAAAGGTTTCTAAAACGCACCTCATTTCTCATCTCCTTGTGCTCGGGTTCGCCATTCCAGCCACTTTACTAGCAATCTCCCTACTTGGAGCATCAGCACCTTTAACCTCCTGTTCCGTACAGGTTGCAATTTGTCCTGAGGATGAACGGGAAGATGGGGAACCAATGAGAGACTAGCTCTTGGTGTTGGGACAGGCACAGGTCACTCTATTTTCCCATCAGGAAGAAGAATTAAGCACAGGCTCAGCCTGCCCCCCGGAACCAGAACAGGGCCTGAAGCCATCCTGCGCTTTTGCGGCCAGCTCCCAAAAAAGCGACTTGTAAAATGGAGCTTCAGGGCACTGCAATTCACAAACCTGCAGAGTTATAAATGATAACTCTCGTCCACAAATATATTGAGGGAAGGCAAAGAAGAGGATTTGAAATCAAGGCAGAATTGCAGGAAACAGATTTCAGGAGGTAGATTCGAATCGCCTTTAAAGCACATGAAAAGCGGCAAAACGTTGACAATGATGCCCTTGGCCAAAAAGGGCGTATGCGTTTTTTCCTGAATATATTCAGGAAAAAACGCATACGCCCTTTTTGGCCAACCAAGCAACCTGGAAAGGCAAATCAGCGCTACAAAGAAGTCTCGCTTCCCATAGGTCAAAAGGGCCATGCTGAAAAAAGTGTCAAAACCAGAAATGCAGGACAGGCCATGGAGGAATGGGAGCCTTGCTACACTGATGGGCGGGATGTAAATCGCCAACAGCCACTCTGGAGAAGTGTACGGTGTGTCCTGAAACATCTAAAAAACACAGCTTAGAGAGCATAGGGCACTTCCACGCATGGGGGGATAAAGTGGGAAAATTGAAAATCAGCAAGACACAAGCACCCCAAAGTTTAGGGCTGCTCTGTTGACAAAGACCTCCAATTCATTCCACCTTAAATATCCCAGGAGAGCAAAAAATGGATAAAAAATTTGTGGTCCTTATGTACAATGGAATATCACTCAGCCATGAAATCAATGTCATAAGGCTAGTAGCAGCATGATGAGTGGATTTAGGTAAGACGATTCTAAGTGAAATAAGTCACACAGAAAAGGACACTTCTCATAAGGTGTCACTTATAGAGGGAATGTAAAAACCGTTACACTTGAACTGAATTACAAAACAGAACAGAGTCACACATGCAGAAAACACACTATGGCTGCTTAACGGGAAAGGTGAGGTGGGGTGATACATAAAACAAGAGTTTCAAATTAGCTCAGATACCGTTCCATAAACCCAATATGTAATAGACAGGACCTACTCCTTGCTCAGAGAACTGGACTCAACACGCCCGATTCACCGCACAAGAATATATCTGACTAGTAATAATCTTAAAACCTATGTATTGATATCTCTCTGTTAGTGTGTCAAGTGGGTGTAAAGCGGCATAAACACAGCCGTGAAAAGCAGCTAAACCCCATTATAAAAATAAATTACTTTTAAAAACCCATGAAACAAAGACAGGGAAAGACAGAGAAATTCTTACACAATTCGTTCAGGGGCTGTGATGCAACCTGGATTGACCATATCTAGACCCACAGCTGGATGAGACATAAGGGTGGACACTCTTGGGGCTGAGAGGTTTGGTGAGGTTGGGTGAGCAAACGCAGACCCTTTAAAGTAATACTGCGTGCTACCCATCGCATGGGTCCCAAATCTCCAGGTTCAAGGGCATCTTCCAACATCGAAAACATGCATGAGAAACCCAGAAGATGGTACACCGTGTGATGGGGCAAGGTTTCTAAAACGCACCTCATTTCTCATCTCCTTGTGCTCGGGTTCGCCATTCCAGCCACTTTACTAGCAATCTCCCTACTTGGAGCATCAGCACCTTTAACCTCCTGTTCCGTACAGGTTGCAATTTGTCCTGAGGATGAACGGGAAGACGGGGAACCAATGAGAGACTAGCTCTTGGTGTTGGGACAGGCACAGGTCACTCTATTTTCCCATCAGGAAGAAGAATTAACCACAGGCTCAGCCTGCCCCCCGGAACCAGAACAGGGCCTGAAGCCATCCTGCGCTTTTGCGGCCAGCTCCCAAAAAAGCGACTTGTAAAATGGAGCTTCAGGGCACTGCAATTCACAAACCTGCAGAGTTATAAATGATAACTCTCGTCCACAAATATATTGAGGGAAGGCAAAGAAGAGGATTTGAAATCAAGGCAGAATTGCAGGAAACAGATTTCAGGAGGTAGATTCGAATCGCCTTTAAAGCACATGAAAAGCGGCAAAACGTTGACAATGATGCCCTTGGCCAAAAAGGGCGTATGCGTTTTTTCCTGAATATATTCAGGAAAAAACGCATACGCCCTTTTTGGCCAACCAAGCAACCTGGAAAGGCAAATCAGCGCTACAAAGAAGTCTCGCTTCCCATAGGTCAAAAGGGCCATGCTGAAAAAAGTGTCAAAACCAGAAATGCAGGACAGGCCATGGAGGAATGGGAGCCTTGCTACACTGATGGGCGGGATGTAAATCGCCAACAGCCACTCTGGAGAAGTGTACGGTGTGTCCTGAAACATCTAAAAAACACAGCTTAGAGAGCATAGGGCACTTCCACGCATGGGGGGATAAAGTGGGAAAATTGAAAATCAGCAAGACACAAGCACCCCAAAGTTTAGGGCTGCTCTGTTGACAAAGACCTCCAATTCATTCCACCTTAAATATCCCAGGAGAGCAAAAAATGGATAAAAAATTTGTGGTCCTTATGTACAATGGAATATCACTCAGCCATGAAATCAATGTCATAAGGCTAGTAGCAGCATGATGAGTGGATTTAGGTAAGACGATTCTAAGTGAAATAAGTCACACAGAAAAGGACACTTCTCATAAGGTGTCACTTATAGAGGGAATGTAAAAACCGTTACACTTGAACTGAATTACAAAACAGAACAGAGTCACACATGCAGAAAACACACTATGGCTGCTTAACGGGAAAGGTGAGGTGGGGTGATACATAAAACAAGAGTTTCAAATTAGCTCAGATACCGTTCCATAAACCCAATATGTAATAGACAGGACCTACTCCTTGCTCAGAGAACTGGACTCAACACGCCCGATTCACCGCACAAGAATATATCTGACTAGTAATAATCTTAAAACCTATGTATTGATATCTCTCTGTTAGTGTGTCAAGTGGGTGTAAAGCGGCATAAACACAGCCGTGAAAAGCAGCTAAACCCCATTATAAAAATAAATTACTTTTAAAATCCCATGAAACAAAGACAGGAAAAGAGAGAGAAATTCTTACACAATTCGTTCAGGGGCTGTGATGCAACCTGGATTGACCATATCTAGACCCACAGCTGGATGAGACATAAGGGTGGACACTCTTGGGGCTGAGAGGTTTGGTGAGGTTGGGTGAGCAAACGCAGACCCTTTAAAGTAATACTGCGTGCTACCCATCGCATGGGTCCCAAATCTCCAGGTTCAAGGGCATCTTCCTACATCGAAAACATGCATGAGAAACCCAGAAGATGGTACACCGTGTGATGGGGCAAGGTTTCTAAAACGCACCTCATTTCTCATCTCCTTGTGCTCGGGTTCGCCATTCCAGCCACTTTACTAGCAATCTCCCTACTTGGAGCATCAGCACCTTTAACCTCCTGTTCCGTACAGGTTGCAATTTGTCCTGAGGATGAACGGGAAGACGGGGAACCAATGAGAGACTAGCTCTTGGTGTTGGGACAGGCACAGGTCACTCTATTTTCCCATCAGGAAGAAGAATTAAGCACAGGCTCAGCCTGCCCCCCGGAACCAGAACAGGGCCTGAAGCCATCCTGCGCTTTTGCGGCCAGCTCCCAAAAAAGCGACTTGTAAAATGGAGCTTCAGGGCACTGCAATTCACAAACCTGCAGAGTTATAAATGATAACTCACGTCCACAAATATATTGAGGGAAGGCAAAGAAGAGGATTTGAAATCAAGGCAGAATTGCAGGAAACAGATTTCAGGAGGTAGATTCGAATCGCCTTTAAAGCACATGAAAAGCGGCAAAACGTTGACAATGATGCCCTTGGCCAAAAAGGGCGTATGCGTTTTTTCCTGAATATATTCAGGAAAAAACGCATACGCCCTTTTTGGCCAACCAAGCAACCTGGAAAGGCAAATCAGCGCTACAAAGAAGTCTCGCTTCCCATAGGTCAAAAGGGCCATGCTGAAAAAAGTGTCAAAACCAGAAATGCAGGACAGGCCATGGAGGAATCGGAGCCTTGCTACACTGATGGGCGGGATGTAAATCGCCAACAGCCACTCTGGAGAAGTGTACGGTGTGTCCTGAAACATCTAAAAAACACAGCTTAGAGAGCATAGGGCACTTCCACGCATGGGGGGATAAAGTGGGAAAATTGAAAATCAGCAAGACACAAGCACCCCAAAGTTTAGGGCTGCTCTGTTGACAAAGACCTCCAATTCATTCCACCTTAAATATCCCAGGAGAGCGAAAAATGGATAAAAAATTTGTGGTCCTTATGTACAATGGAATATCACTCAGCCATGAAATCAATGTCATAAGGCTAGTAGCAGCATGATGAGTGGATTTAGGTAAGACGATTCTAAGTGAAATAAGTCACACAGAAAAGGACACTCCTCATAAGGTGTCACTTATAGAGGGAATGTAAAAACCGTTACACTTGAACTGAATTACAAAACAGAACAGAGTCACACATGCAGAAAACACACTATGGCTGCTTAACGGGAAAGGTGAGGTGGGGTGATACATAAAACAAGAGTTTCAAATTAGCTCAGATACCGTTCCATAAACCCAATATGGAATAGACAAGACCTACTCCTTGCTCAGAGAACTGGACTCAACACGCCCGATTCACCGCACAAGAATATATCTGACTAGTAATAATCTTAAAACCTATGTATTGATATCTCTCTGTTAGTGTGTCAAGTGGGTGTAAAGCGGCATAAACACAGCCGTGAAAAGCAGCTAAACCCCATTATAAAAATAAATTACTTTTAAAAACCCATGAAACAAAGACAGGGAAAGACAGAGAAATTCTTACACAATTCGTTCCGGGGCTGTGATGCAACCTGGATTGACCATATCTAGACCCACAGCTGGATGAGACATAAGGGTGGACACTCTTGGGGCTGAGAGGTTTGGTGAGGTTGGGTGAGCAAACGCAGACCCTTTAAAGTAATACTGCGTGCTACCCATCGCATGGGTCCCAAATCTCCAGGTTCAAGGGCATCTTCCTACATCGAAAACATGCATGAGAAACCCAGAAGATGGTACACCGTGTGATGGGGAAAGGTTTCTAAAACGCACCTCATTTCTCATCTCCTTGTGCTCGGGTTCGCCATTCCAGCCACTTTACTAGCAATCTCCCTACTTGGAGCATCAGCACCTTTAACCTCCTGTTCCGTACAGGTTGCAATTTGTCCTGAGGATGAACGGGAAGACGGGGAACCAATGAGAGACTAGCTCTTGGTGTTGGGACAGGCACAGGTCACTCTATTTGCCCATCAGGAAGAAGAATTAACCACAGGCTCAGCCTGCCCCCCGGAACCAGAACAGGGCCTGAAGCCATCCTGCGCTTTTGCGGCCAGCTCCCAAAAAAGCGACTTGTAAAATGGAGCTTCAGGGCACTGCAATTCACAAACCTGCAGAGTTATAAATGATAACTCTCGTCCACAAATATATTGAGGGAAGGCAAAGAAGAGGATTTGAAATCAAGGCAGAATTGCAGGAAACAGATTTCAGGAGGTAGATTCGAATCGCCTTTAAAGCACATGAAAAGCGGCAAAACGTTGACAATGATGCCCTTTTTGGCCAACCAAGCAACCTGGAAAGGCAAATCAGCGCTACAAAGAAGTCTCGCTTCCCATCGGTCAAAAGGGCCATGCTGAAAAAAGTGTCAAAACCAGAAATGCAGGACAGGCCATGGAGAAATGGGAGCCTTGCTACACTGATGGGCGGGATGTAAATTGCCAACAGCCACTCTGGAGAAGTGTACGGTGTGTCCTGAAACATCGAAAAAACACAGCTTAGAGAGCATAGGGCACTTCCACGCATGGGGGGATAAAGTGGGAAAATTGAAAATCAGCAAGACACAAGCACCCCAAAGTTTAGGGCTGCTCTGTTGACAAGGACCTCCACTTCCTTCCACCTTAAATATCCCAGGAAAGCGAAAAATGGATAAAAATTTGTGGTCCTTATGTACAATGGAATATCACTCAGCCATGAAATCAATGTCATAAGGCTAGTAGCAGCATGATGAGTGGATTTAGGTAAGACGATTCTAAGTGAAATAAGTCACACAGAAAAGGACACTTCTCATAAGGTGTCACTTATAGAGGGAATGTAAAAACCGTTACACTTGAACTGAATTACAAACCAGAACAGAGTCACACATGCAGAAAACACACTATGGCTGCTTAACGGGAAAGGTGAGGTGGGGTGATACATAAAACAAGAGTTTCAAATTAGCTCAGATACCGTTCCATAAACCCAATATGTAATAGACAAGACCTACTCCTTGCTCAGAGAACTGGACTCAACACGCCCGATTCACCGCACAAGAATATATCTGACTAGTAATAATCTTAAAACCTATGTATTGATATCTCTCTGTTAGTGTGTCAAGTGGGTGTAAAGCGGCATAAACACAGCCGTGAAAAGCAGCTAAACCCCATTATAAAAATAAATTACTTTTAAAAACCCATGAAACAAAGACAGGGAAAGAGAGAGAAATTCTTACACAATTCGTTCAGGGGCTGTGATGCAACCTGGATTGACCATATCTAGACCCACAGCTGGATGAGACATAAGGGTGGACACTCTTGGGGCTGAGAGGTTTGGTGAGGTTGGGTGAGCAAACGCAGACCCTTTAAAGTAATACTGCGTGCTACCCATCCCATGGGTCCCAAATCTCCAGGTTCAAGGGCATCTTCCTACATCGAAAACATGCATGAGAAACCCAGAAGATGGTACACCGTGTGATGGGGAAAGGTTTCTAAAACGCACCTCATTTCTCATCTCCTTGTGCTCGGGTTCGCCATTCCAGCCACTTTACTAGCAATCTCCCTACTTGGAGCATCAGCACCTTTAACCTCCTGTTCCGTACAGGTTGCAATTTGTCCTGAGGATGAACGGGAAGACGGGGAACCAATGAGAGACTAGCTCTTGGTGTTGGGACAGGCACAGGTCACTCTATTTGCCCATCAGGAAGAAGAATTAACCACAGGCTCAGCCTGCCCCCCGGAACCAGAACAGGGCCTGAAGCCATCCTGCGCTTTTGCGGCCGGCTCCCAAAAAAGCGACTTGTAAAATGGAGCTTCAGGGCACTGCAATTCACAAACCTGCAGAGTTATAAATGATAACTCTCGTCCACAAATATATTGAGGGAAGGCAAAGAAGAAGATTTGAAATCAAGGCAGAATTGCAGGAAACAGATTTCAGGAGGTAGATTCGAATCGCCTTTAAAGCACATGAAAAGCGGCAAAAGGTTGACAATGATGCCCTTGGCCAAAAAGGGCGTATGCGTTTTTTCCTGAATATATTCAGGAAAAAACGCATACGCCCTTTTTGGCCAACCAAGCAACCTGGAAAGGCAAATCAGCGCTACAAAGAAGTCTCGCTTCCCATCGGTCAAAAGGGCCATGCTGAAAAAAGTGTCAAAACCAGAAATGCAGGACAGGCCATGGAGAAATGGGAGCCTTGCTACACTGATGGGCGGGATGTAAATTGCCAACAGCCACTCTGGAGAAGTGTACGGTGTGTCCTGAAACATCGAAAAAACACAGCTTAGAGAGCATAGGGCACTTCCACGCATGGGGGGATAAAGTGGGAAAATTGAAAATCAGCAAGACACAAGCACCCCAAAGTTTAGGGCTGCTCTGTTGACAAGGACCTCCACTTCCTTCCACCTTAAATATCCCAGGAAAGCGAAAAATGGATAAAAATTTGTGGTCCTTATGTACAATGGAATATCACTCAGCCATGAAATCAATGTCATAAGGCTAGTAGCAGCATGATGAGTGGATTTAGGTAAGACGATTCTAAGTGAAATAAGTCACACAGAAAAGGACACTTCTCATAAGGTGTCACTTATAGAGGGAATGTAAAAACCGTTACACTTGAACTGAATTACAAACCAGAACAGAGTCACACATGCAGAAAACACACTATGGCTGCTTAACGGGAAAGGTGAGGTGGGGTGATACATAAAACAAGAGTTTCAAATTAGCTCAGATACCGTTCCATAAACCCAATATGTAATAGACAAGACCTACTCCTTGCTCAGAGAACTGGACTCAACACGCCCGATTCACCGCACAAGAATATATCTGACTAGTAATAATCTTAAAACCTATGTATTGATATCTCTCTGTTAGTGTGTCAAGTGGGTGTAAAGCGGCATAAACACAGCCGTGAAAAGCAGCTAAACCCCATTATAAAAATAAATTACTTTTAAAAACCCATGAAACAAAGACAGGGAAAGAGAGAGAAATTCTTACACAATTCGTTCAGGGGCTGTGATGCAACCTGGATTGACCATATCTAGACCCACAGCTGGATGAGACATAAGGGTGGACACTCTTGGGGCTGAGAGGTTTGGTGAGGTTGGGTGAGCAAACGCAGACCCTTTAAAGTAATACTGCGTGCTACCCATCCCATGGGTCCCAAATCTCCAGGTTCAAGGGCATCTTCCTACATCGAAAACATGCATGAGAAACCCAGAAGATGGTACACCGTGTGATGGGGAAAGGTTTCTAAAACGCACCTCATTTCTCATCTCCTTGTGCTCGGGTTCGCCATTCCAGCCACTTTACTAGCAATCTCCCTACTTGGAGCATCAGCACCTTTAACCTCCTGTTCCGTACAGGTTGCAATTTGTCCTGAGGATGAACGGGAAGACGGGGAACCAATGAGAGACTAGCTCTTGGTGTTGGGACAGGCACAGGTCACTCTATTTGCCCATCAGGAAGAAGAATTAACCACAGGCTCAGCCTGCCCCCCGGAACCAGAACAGGGCCTGAAGCCATCCTGCGCTTTTGCGGCCGGCTCCCAAAAAAGCGACTTGTAAAATGGAGCTTCAGGGCACTGCAATTCACAAACCTGCAGAGTTATAAATGATAACTCTCGTCCACAAATATATTGAGGGAAGGCAAAGAAGAAGATTTGAAATCAAGGCAGAATTGCAGGAAACAGATTTCAGGAGGTAGATTCGAATCGCCTTTAAAGCACATGAAAAGCGGCAAAAGGTTGACAATGATGCCCTTGGCCAAAAAGGGCGTATGCGTTTTTTCCTGAATATATTCAGGAAAAAACGCATACGCCCTTTTTGGCCAACCAAGCAACCTGGAAAGGCAAATCAGCGCTACAAAGAAGTCTCGCTTCCCATCGGTCAAAAGGGCCATGCTGAAAAAAGTGTCAAAACCAGAAATGCAGGACAGGCCATGGAGAAATGGGAGCCTTGCTACACTGATGGGCGGGATGTAAATTGCCAACAGCCACTCTGGAGAAGTGTACTGTGTGTCCTGAAACATCTAAAAAACACAGCTTAGAGAGCATAGGGCACTTCCACGCATGGGGGGATAAAGTGGGAAAATTGAAAATCAGCAAGACACAAGCACCCCAAAGTTTAGGGCTGCTCTGTTGACAAGGACCTCCACTTCCTTCCACCTTAAATATCCCAGGAAAGCGAAAAATGGATAAAAAAGTTGTGGTCCTTATGTACAATGGAATATCACTCAGCCATGAAATCAATATCATAAGGCTAGTAGCAGCATGATGAGTGGATTTAGGTAAGACGATTCTAAGTGAAATAAGTCACACAGAAAAGGACACTTCTCATAAGGTGTCACTTATAGAGGGAATGTAAAAACCGTTACACTTGAAATGAATTACAAAACAGAACAGAGTCACACATGCAGAAAACACACTATGGCTGCTTAACGGGAAAGGTGAGGTGGGGTGATACATAAAACAAGAGTTTCAAATTAGCTCAGATACCGTTCCATAAACCCAATATGTAATAGACAAGACCTACTCCTTGCTCAGAGAACTGGACTCAACACGCCCGATTCACCGCACAAGAATATATCTGACTAGAAATAATCTTAAAACCTATGTATTGATATCTCTCTGTTAGTGTGTCAAGTGGGTGTAAAGCGGCATAAACACAGCCGTGAAAAGCAGCTAAACCCCATTATAAAAATAAATTACTTTTAAAAACCCATGAAACAAAGACAGGGAAAGAGAGAGAAATTCTTACACAATTCGTTCAGGGGCTGTGATGCAACCTGGATTGACCATATCTAGACCCACAGCTGGATGAGACATAAGGGTGGACACTCTTGGGGCTTAGAGGTTTTGTGAGGTTGGGTGAGCAAACGCAGACCCTTTAAAGTAATACTGCGTGCTACCCATCGCATGGGTCCCAAATCTCCAGGTTCAAGAGCATCTTCCTACATCGAAAACATGCATGAGAAACCCAGAAGATGGTACACCGTGTGATGGGGAAAGGTTTCTAAAACGCACCTCATTTCTCATCTCCTTGTGCTCGGGTTCGCCATTCCAGCCACTTTACTAGCAATCTCCCTACTTGGAGCATCAGCACCTTTAACCTCCTGTTCTGTACAGGTTGCAATTTGTCCTGAGGATGAACGGGAAGACGGGGAACCAATGAGAGACTAGCTCTTGGTGTTGGGACAGGCACAGGTCACTCTATTTTCCCATCAGGAAGAAGAATTAACCACAGGCTCAGCCTGCCCCCCGGAACCAGAACAGGGCCTGAAGCCATCCTGCGCTTTTGCGGCCGGCTCCCAAAAAAGCGACTTGTAAAATGGAGCTTCAGGGCACTGCAATTCACAAACCTGCAGAGTTATAAATGATAACTCTCGTCCACAAATATATTGAGGGAAGGCAAAGAAGAGGATTTGAAATCAAGGCAGAATTGCAGGAAACAGATTTCAGGAGGTAGATACGAATGGCCTTTAAATCACATGAAAAGCGGCAAAACGTTGACAATGATGCCCTTGGCCAAAAAGAGCGTATGCGTTTTTTCCTGAATATATTCAGGAAAAAACGCATACGCTCTTTTTGGCCAACCAAGCAACGTGGAAAGGCAAATCAGCGCTACAAAGAAGTCTCGCTTCCCATCGGTCAAAAGGGCCATGCTGAAAAAAGTGTCAAAACCAGAAATGCAGGACAGGCCATGGAGAAATGGGAGCCTTGCTACACTGATGGGCGGGATGTAAATTGCCAACAGCCACTCTGGAGAAGTGTACGGTGTGTCCTGAAACATCTAAAAAACACAGCTTAGAGAGCATAGGGCACTTCCACGCATGGGGGGATAAAGTGGGAAAATTGAAAATCAGCAAGACACAAGCACCCCAAAGTTTAGGGCTGCTCTGTTGACAAGGACCTCCACTTCCTTCCACCTTAAATATCCCAGAAAAGCCAAAAATGGATAAAAAAGTTGTGGTCCTTATGTACAATGGAATATCACTCAGCCATGAAATCAATGTCATAAGGCTAGTAGCAGCATGATGAGTGGATTTAGGTAAGACGATTCTAAGTGAAATAAGTCACACAGAAAAGGACACTTCTCATAAGGTGTCACTTATAGAGGGAATGTAAAAACCGTTACACTTGAACTGAATTACAAAACAGAACAGAGTCACACATGCAGAAAACACACTATGGCTGCTTAACGGGAAAGGTGAGGTGGGGTGATACATAAAACAAGAGTTTCAAATTAGCTCAGATACCGTTCCATAAACCCAATATGTAATAGACAAGACCTACTCCTTGCTCAGAGAACTGGACTCAACACGCCCGATTCACCGCACAAGAATATATCTGACTAGTAATAATCTTAAAACCTATGTATTGATATCTCTCTGTTAGTGTGTCAAGTGGGTGTAAAGCGGCATAAACACAGCCGTGAAAAGCAGCTAAACCCCATTATAAAAATAAATTACTTTTAAAAACCCATGAAACAAAGACAGGGAAAGAGAGAGAAATTCTTACACAATTCGTTCAGGGGCTGTGATGCAACCTGGATTGACCATATCTAGACCCACAGCTCGATGAGACATAAGGGTGGACATTCTTGGGGCTGAGAGGTTTGGTGAGGTTGGGTGAGCAAACGCAGACCCTTTAAAGTAATACTGCGTGCTACCCATCGCATGGGTCCCAAATCTCCAGGTTCAAGGGCATCTTCCTACATCGAAAACATGCATGAGAAACCCAGAAGATGGTACACCGTGTGATGGGGAAAGGTTTCTAAAACGCACCTCATTTCTCATCTCCTTGTGCTCGGGTTCGCCATTCCAGCCACTTTACTAGCAATCTCCCTACTTGGAGCATCAGCACCTTTAACCTCCTGTTCCGTACAGGTTGCAATTTGTCCCCAGGTGAACGGGAAGACAGGGAACCAATGAGAGACTAGCTCTTGGTGTTGGGACAGGCACAGGTCACTCTATTTTCCCATCAGGAAGAAGAATTAACCACAGGCTCAGCCTGCCCCCCGGAACCAGAACAGGGCCTGAAGCCATCCTGCGCTTTTGCGGCCAGCTCCCAAAAAAGCGACTTGTAAAATGGAGCTTCAGGGCACTGCAATTCACAAACCTGCAGAGTTATAAATGATAACTCTCGTCCACAAATATATTGAGGGAAGGCAAAGAAGAGGATTTGAAATCAAGGCAGAATTGCAGGAAACAGATTTCAGGAGGTAGATTCGAATCGCCTTTAAAGCACATGAAAAGCGGCAAAACGTTGACAATGATGCCCTTTTTGGCCAACCAAGCAACCTGGAAAGGCAAATCAGCGCTACAAAGAAGTCTCGCTTCCCATCGGTCAAAAGGGCCATGCTGAAAAAAGTGTCAAAACCAGAAATGCAGGACAGGCCATGGAGAAATGGGAGCCTTGCTACACTGATGGGCGGGATGTAAATTGCCAACAGCCACTCTGGAGAAGTGTACGGTGTGTCCTGAAACATCGAAAAAACACAGCTTAGAGAGCATAGGGCACTTCCACGCATGGGGGGATAAAGTGGGAAAATTGAAAATCAGCAAGACACAAGCACCCCAAAGTTTAGGGCTGCTCTGTTGACAAGGACCTCCACTTCCTTCCACCTTAAATATCCCAGGAAAGCGAAAAATGGATAAAAATTTGTGGTCCTTATGTACAATGGAATATCACTCAGCCATGAAATCAATGTCATAAGGCTAGTAGCAGCATGATGAGTGGATTTAGGTAAGACGATTCTAAGTGAAATAAGTCACACAGAAAAGGACACTTCTCATAAGGTGTCACTTATAGAGGGAATGTAAAAACCGTTACACTTGAACTGAATTACAAACCAGAACAGAGTCACACATGCAGAAAACACACTATGGCTGCTTAACGGGAAAGGTGAGGTGGGGTGATACATAAAACAAGAGTTTCAAATTAGCTCAGATACCGTTCCATAAACCCAATATGTAATAGACAAGACCTACTCCTTGCTCAGAGAACTGGACTCAACACGCCCGATTCACCGCACAAGAATATATCTGACTAGTAATAATCTTAAAACCTATGTATTGATATCTCTCTGTTAGTGTGTCAAGTGGGTGTAAAGCGGCATAAACACAGCCGTGAAAAGCAGCTAAACCCCATTATAAAAATAAATTACTTTTAAAAACCCATGAAACAAAGACAGGGAAAGAGAGAGAAATTCTTACACAATTCGTTCAGGGGCTGTGATGCAACCTGGATTGACCATATCTAGACCCACAGCTGGATGAGACATAAGGGTGGACACTCTTGGGGCTGAGAGGTTTGGTGAGGTTGGGTGAGCAAACGCAGACCCTTTAAAGTAATACTGCGTGCTACCCATCGCATGGGTCCCAAATCTCCAGGTTCAAGGGCATCTTCCTACATCGAAAACATGCATGAGAAACCCAGAAGATGGTACACCGTGTGATGGGGAAAGGTTTCTAAAACGCACCTCATTTCTCATCTCCTTGTGCTCGGGTTCGCCATTCCAGCAACTTTACTAGCAATCTCCCTACTTGGAGCATCAGCACCTTTAACCTCCTGTTCCGTACAGGTTGCAATTTGTCCTGAGGATGAACGGGAAGACGGGGAACCAATGAGAGACTAGCTCTTGGTGTTGGGACAGGCACAGGTCACTCTATTTTCCCATCAGGAAGAAGAATTAACCACAGGCTCAGCCTGCCCCCCGGAACCAGAACAGGGCCTGAAGCCATCCTGCGCTTTTGCGGCCGGCTCCCAAAAAAGCGACTTGTAAAATGGAGCTTCAGGGCACTGCAATTCACAAACCTGCAGAGTTATAAATGATAACTCTCGTCCACAAATATATTGAGGGAAGGCAAAGAAGAGGATTTGAAATCAAGGCAGAATTGCAGGAAACAGATTTCAGGAGGTAGATACGAATGGCCTTTAAATCACATGAAAAGCGGCAAAACGTTGACAATGATGCCCTTGGCCAAAAAGAGCGTATGCGTTTTTTCCTGAATATATTCAGGAAAAAACGCATACGCTCTTTTTGGCCAACCAAGCAACGTGGAAAGGCAAATCAGCGCTACAAAGAAGTCTCGCTTCCCATCGGTCAAAAGGGCCATGCTGAAAAAAGTGTCAAAACCAGAAATGCAGGACAGGCCATGGAGAAATGGGAGCCTTGCTACACTGATGGGCGGGATGTAAATTGCCAACAGCCACTCTGGAGAAGTGTACGGTGTGTCCTGAAACATCTAAAAAACACAGCTTAGAGAGCATAGGGCACTTCCACGCATGGGGGGATAAAGTGGGAAAATTGAAAATCAGCAAGACACAAGCACCCCAAAGTTTAGGGCTGCTCTGTTGACAAGGACCTCCACTTCCTTCCACCTTAAATATCCCAGGAAAGCGAAAAATGGATAAAAAAGTTGTGGTCCTTATGTACAATGGAATATCACTCAGCCATGAAATCAATGTCATAAGGCTAGTAGCAGCATGATGAGTGGATTTAGGTAAGACGATTCTAAGTGAAATAAGTCACACAGAAAAGGACACTTCTCATAAGGTGTCACTTATAGAGGGAATGTAAAAACCGTTACACTTGAACTGAATTACAAAACAGAACAGAGTCACACATGCAGAAAACACACTATGGCTGCTTAACGGGAAAGGTGAGGTGGGGTGATACATAAAACAAGAGTTTCAAATTAGCTCAGATACCGTTCCATAAACCCAATATGGAATAGACAAGACCTACTCCTTGCTCAGAGAACTGGACTCCACACGCCCGATTCACCGCCCAAGAATATATCTGACTAGTAATAATCTTAAAACCTATGTATTGATATCTCTCTGTTAGTGTGTCAAGTGGGTGTAAAGCGGCATAAACACAGCCGTGAAAAGCAGCTAAACCCCATTATAAAAATAAATTACTTTTAAAAACCCATGAAACAAAGACAGGGAAAGAGAGAGAAATTCTTACACAATTCGTTCCGGGGCTGTGATGCAACCTGGATTGACCATATCTAGACCCACAGCTGGATGAGACATAAGGGTGGATACTCTTGGGGCTGAGAGGTTTGGTGAGGTTGGGTGAGCAAACGCAGACCCTTTAAAGTAATACTGCGTGCTACCCATCGCATGGGTCCCAAATCTCCAGGTTCAAGGGCATCTTCCTACATCGAAAACATGCATGAGAAACCCAGAAGATGGTACACCGTGTGATGGGGAAAGGTTTCTAAAACGCACCTCATTTCTCATCTCCTTGTGCTCGGGTTCGCCATTCCAGCCACTTTACTAGCAATCTCCCTACTTGGAGCATCAGCACCTTTAACCTCCTGTTCCGTACAGGTTGCAATTTGTCCTGAGGATGAACGGGAAGACGGGGAACCAATGAGAGACTAGCTCTTGGTGTTGGGACAGGCACAGGTCACTCTATTTGCCCATCAGGAAGAAGAATTAACCACAGGCTCAGCCTGCCCCCCGGAACCAGAACAGGGCCTGAAGCCATCCTGCGCTTTTGCGGCCAGCTCCCAAAAAAGCGACTTGTAAAATGGAGCTTCAGGGCACTGCAATTCACAAACCTGCAGAGTTATAAATGATAACTCTCGTCCACAAATATATTGAGGGAAGGCAAAGAAGAAGATTTGAAATCAAGGCAGAATTGCAGGAAACAGATTTCAGGAGGTAGATTCGAATCGCCTTTAAAGCACATGAAAAGCGGCAAAAGGTTGACAATGATGCCCTTGGCCAAAAAGGGCGTATGCGTTTTTTCCTGAATATATTCAGGAAAAAACGCATACGCCCTTTTTGGCCAACCAAGCAACCTGGAAAGGCAAATCAGCGCTACAAAGAAGTCTCGCTTCCCATCGGTCAAAAGGGCCATGCTGAAAAAAGTGTCAAAACCAGAAATGCAGGACAGGCCATGGAGAAATGGGAGCCTTGCTACACTGATGGGTGGGATGTAAATTGCCAACAGCCACTCTGGAGAAGTGTACGGTGTGTCCTGAAACATCTAAAAAACACAGCTTATAGAGCATAGGGCACTTCCACGCATGGGGGGATAAAGTGGGAAAATTGAAAATCAGCAAGACACAAGCACCCCAAAGTTTAGGGCTGCTCTGTTGACAAGGACCTCCATTTCCTTCCACCTTAAATATCCCAGGAAAGCGAAAAATGGATAAAAAAGTTGTGGTCCTTATGTACAATGGAATATCACTCAGCCATGAAATCAATGTCATAAGGCTAGTAGCAGCATGATGAGTGGATTTAGGTAAGACGATTCTATGTGAAATAAGTCACACAGAAAAGGATACTTCTCATAAGGTGTCACTTATAGAGGGAATGTAAAAACCGTTACACTTGAACTGAATTACAAAACAGAACAGAGTCACACATGCAGAAAACACACTATGGCTGCTTAACGGGAAAGGTGAGGTGGGGTGATACATAAAACAAGAGTTTCAAATTAGCTCAGATACCGTTCCATAAACCCAATATGTAATAGACAAGACCTACTCCTTGCTCAGAGAACTGGACTCAACACGCCCGATTCACCGCACAAGAATATATCTGACTAGTAATAATCTTAAAACCTATGTATTGATATCTCTCTGTTAGTGTGTCAAGTGGATGTAAAGCGGCATAAACACAGCCGTGAAAAGCAGCTAAACCCCATTATAAAAATAAATTACTTTTAAAAACACATGAAACAAAGACAGGGAAAGAGAGAGAAATTCTTACACAATTCGTTCCGGGGCTGTGATGCAACCTGGATTGACCATATCTAGACCCACAGCTGGATGAGACATAAGGGTGGACACTCTTGGGGCTGAGAGGTTTGGTGAGGTTGGGTGAGCAAACGCAGACCCTTTAAAGTAATACTGCGTGCTACCCATCGCATGGGTCCCAAATCTCCAGGTTCAAGGGCATCTTCCTACATCGAAAACATGCATGAGAAACCCAGAAGATGGTACACCGTGTGATGGGGAAAGGTTTCTAAAACGCACCTCATTTCTCATCTCCTTGTGCTCGGGTTCGCCATTCCAGCCACTTTACTAGCAATCTCCCTACTTGGAGCATCAGCACCTTTAACCTCCTGTTCCGTACAGGTTGCAATTTGTCCCCAGGATGAACGGGAAGACGGGGAACCAATGAGAGACTAGCTCTTGGTGTTGGGACAGGCACAGGTCACTCTATTTGCCCATCAGGAAGAAGAATTAACCACAGGCTCAGCCTGCCCCCCGGAACCAGAACAGGGCCTGAAGCCATCCTGCGCTTTTGCGGCCAGCTCCCAAAAAAGCGACTTGTAAAATGGAGCTTCAGGGCACTGCAATTCACAAACCTGCAGAGTTATAAATGATAACTCTCGTCCACAAATATATTGAGGGAAGGCAAAGAGGAAGATTTGAAATCAAGGCAGAATTGCAGGAAACAGATTTCAGGAGGTAGATTCGAATCGCCTTTGAAGCACATGAAAAGCGGCAAAAGGTTGACAATGATGCCCTTGGCCAAAAAGGGCGTATGCGTTTTTTCCTGAATATATTCAGGAAAAAACGCATACGCCCTTTTTGGCCAACCAAGCAACCTGGAAAGGCAAATCAGCGCTACAAAGAAGTCTCGCTTCCCATCGGTCAAAAGGGCCATGCTGAAAAAAGTGTCAAAACCAGAAATGCAGGACAGGCCATGGAGAAATGGGAGCCTTGCTACACTGATGGGCGGGATGTAAATTGCCAACAGCCACTCTGGAGAAGTGTACGGTGTGTCCTGAAACATCGAAAAAACACAGCTTAGAGAGCATAGGGCAATTCCACGCATGGGGGGATAAAGTGGGAAAATTGAAAATCAGCAAGACACAAGCACCCCAAAGTTTAGGGCTGCTCTGTTGACAAGGACCTCCACTTCCTTCCACCTTAAATATCCCAGGAAAGCGAAAAATGGATAAAAAAGTTGTGGTCCTTATGTACAATGGAATATCACTCAGCCATGAAATCAATATCATAAGGCTAGTAGCAGCATGATGAGTGGATTTAGGTAAGACGATTCTAAGTGAAATAAGTCACACAGAAAAGGACACTTCTCATAAGGTGTCACTTATAGAGGGAATGTAAAAACCGTTACACTTGAAATGAATTACAAAACAGAACAGAGTCACACATGCAGAAAACACACTATGGCTGCTTAACGGGAAAGGTGAGGTGGGGTGATACATAAAACAAGAGTTTCAAATTAGCTCAGATACTGTTCCATAAACCCAATATGTAATAGACAAGACCTACTCCTTGCTCAGAGAACTGGACTCAACACGCCCGATTCACCGCACAAGAATATATCTGACTAGAAATAATCTTAAAACCTATGTATTGATATCTCTCTGTTAGTGTGTCAAGTGGGTGTAAAGCGGCATAAACACAGCCGTGAAAAGCAGCTAAACCCCATTATAAAAATAAATTACTTTTAAAAACCCATGAAACAAAGACAGGGAAAGAGAGAGAAATTCTTACACAATTCGTTCAGGGGCTGTGATGCAACCTGGATTGACCATATCTAGACCCACAGCTGGATGAGACATAAGGGTGGACACTCTTGGGGCTTAGAGGTTTTGTGAGGTTGGGTGAGCAAACGCAGACCCTTTAAAGTAATACTGCGTGCTACCCATCGCATGGGTCCCAAATCTCCAGGTTCAAGGGCATCTTCCTACATCGAAAACATGCATGAGAAACCCAGAAGATGGTACACCGTGTGATGGGGAAAGGTTTCTAAAACGCACCTCATTTCTCATCTCCTTGTGCTCGGGTTCGCCATTCCAGCCACTTTACTAGCAATCTCCCTACTTGGAGCATCAGCACCTTTAACCTCCTGTTCTGTACAGGTTGCAATTTGTCCTGAGGATGAACGGGAAGACGGGGAACCAATGAGAGACTAGCTCCTGGTGTTGGGACAGGCACAGGTCACTCTATTTTCCCATCAGGAAGAAGAATTAACCACAGGCTCAGCCTGCCCCCCGGAACCAGAACAGGGCCTGAAGCCATCCTGCGCTTTTGCGGCCGGCTCCCAAAAAAGCGACTTGTAAAATGGAGCTTCAGGGCACTGCAATTCACAAACCTGCAGAGTTATAAATGATAACTCTCGTCCACAAATATATTGAGGGAAGGCAAAGAAGAGGATTTGAAATCAAGGCAGAATTGCAGGAAACAGATTTCAGGAGGTAGATACGAATGGCCTTTAAATCACATGAAAAGCGGCAAAACGTTGACAATGATGCCCTTGGCCAAAAAGAGCGTATGCGTTTTTTCCTGAATATATTCAGGAAAAAACGCATACGCTCTTTTTGGCCAACCAAGCAACGTGGAAAGGCAAATCAGCGCTACAAAGAAGTCTCGCTTCCCATCGGTCAAAAGGGCCATGCTGAAAAAAGTGTCAAAACCAGAAATGCAGGACAGGCCATGGAGAAATGGGAGCCTTGCTACACTGATGGGCGGGATGTAAATTGCCAACAGCCACTCTGGAGAAGTGTACGGTGTGTCCTGAAACATCTAAAAAACACAGCTTAGAGAGCATAGGGCACTTCCACGCACGGGGGGATAAAGTGGGAAAATTGAAAATCAGCAAGACACAAGCACCCCAAAGTTTAGGGCTGCTCTGTTGACAAGGACCTCCACTTCCTTCCACCTTAAATATCCCAGGAAAGCGAAAAATGGATAAAAAAGTTGTGGTCCTTATGTACAATGGAATATCACTCAGCCATGAAATCAATGTCATAAGGCTAGTAGCAGCATGATGAGTGGATTTAGGTAAGACGATTCTAAGTGAAATAAGTCACACAGAAAAGGACACTTCTCATAAGGTGTCACTTATAGAGGGAATGTAAAAACCGTTACACTTGAACTGAATTACAAAACAGAACAGAGTCACACATGCAGAAAACACACTATGGCTGCTTAACGGGAAAGGTGAGGTGGGGTGATACATAAAACAAGAGTTTCAAATTAGCTCAGATACCGTTCCATAAACCCAATATGTAATAGACAAGACCTACTCCTTGCTCAGAGAACTGGACTCAACACGCCCGATTCACCGCACAAGAATATATCTGACTAGTAATAATCTTAAAACCTATGTATTGATATCTCTCTGTTAGTGTGTCAAGTGGGTGTAAAGCGGCATAAACACAGCCGTGAAAAGCAGCTAAACCCCATTATAAAAATAAATTACTTTTAAAAACCCATGAAACAAAGACAGGGAAAGAGAGAGAAATTCTTACACAATTCGTTCAGGGGCTGTGATGCAACCTGGATTGACCATATCTAGACCCACAGCTGGATGAGACATAAGGGTGGACATTCTTGGGGCTGAGAGGTTTGGTGAGGTTGGGTGAGCAAACGCAGACCCTTTAAAGTAATACTGCGTGCTACCCATCGCATGGGTCCCAAATCTCCAGGTTCAAGGGCATCTTCCTACATCGAAAACATGCATGAGAAACCCAGAAGATGGTACACCGTGTGATGGGGAAAGGTTTCTAAAACGCACCTCATTTCTCATCTCCTTGTGCTCGGGTTCGCCATTCCAGCCACTTTACTAGCAATCTCCCTACTTGGAGCATCAGCACCTTTAACCTCCTGTTCCGTACAGGTTGCAATTTGTCCCCAGGATGAACGGGAAGACGGGGAACCAATGAGAGACTAGCTCTTGGTGTTGGGACAGGCACAGGTCACTCTATTTTCCCATCAGGAAGAAGAATTAACCACAGGCTCAGCCTGCCCCCCGGAACCAGAACAGGGCCTGAAGCCATCCTGCGCTTTTGCGGCCAGCTCCCAAAAAAGCGACTTGTAAAATGGAGCTTCAGGGCACTGCAATTCACAAACCTGCAGAGTTATAAATGATAACTCTCGTCCACAAATATATTGAGGGAAGGCAAAGAAGAGGATTTGAAATCAAGGCAGAATTGCAGGAAACAGATTTCAGGAGGTAGATTCGAATCGCCTTTAAAGCACATGAAAAGCGGCAAAACGTTGACAATGATGCCCTTTTTGGCCAACCAAGCAACCTGGAAAGGCAAATCAGCGCTACAAAGAAGTCTCGCTTCCCATCGGTCAAAAGGGCCATGCTGAAAAAAGTGTCAAAACCAGAAATGCAGGACAGGCCATGGAGAAATGGGAGCCTTGCTACACTGATGGGCGGGATGTAAATTGCCAACAGCCACTCTGGAGAAGTGTACGGTGTGTCCTGAAACATCGAAAAAACACAGCTTAGAGAGCATAGGGCACTTCCACGCATGGGGGGATAAAGTGGGAAAATTGAAAATCAGCAAGACACAAGCACCCCAAAGTTTAGGGCTGCTCTGTTGACAAGGACCTCCACTTCCTTCCACCTTAAATATCCCAGGAAAGCGAAAAATGGATAAAAATTTGTGGTCCTTATGTACAATGGAATATCACTCAGCCATGAAATCAATGTCATAAGGCTAGTAGCAGCATGATGAGTGGATTTAGGTAAGACGATTCTAAGTGAAATAAGTCACACAGAAAAGGACACTTCTCATAAGGTGTCACTTATAGAGGGAATGTAAAAACCGTTACACTTGAACTGAATTACAAACCAGAACAGAGTCACACATGCAGAAAACACACTATGGCTGCTTAACGGGAAAGGTGAGGTGGGGTGATACATAAAACAAGAGTTTCAAATTAGCTCAGATACCGTTCCATAAACCCAATATGTAATAGACAAGACCTACTCCTTGCTCAGAGAACTGGACTCAACACGCCCGATTCACCGCACAAGAATATATCTGACTAGTAATAATCTTAAAACCTATGTATTGATATCTCTCTGTTAGTGTGTCAAGTGGGTGTAAAGCGGCATAAACACAGCCGTGAAAAGCAGCTAAACCCCATTATAAAAATAAATTACTTTTAAAAACCCATGAAACAAAGACAGGGAAAGAGAGAGAAATTCTTACACAATTCGTTCAGGGGCTGTGATGCAACCTGGATTGACCATATCTAGACCCACAGCTGGATGAGACATAAGGGTGGACACTCTTGGGGCTGAGAGGTTTGGTGAGGTTGGGTGAGCAAACGCAGACCCTTTAAAGTAATACTGCGTGCTACCCATCGCATGGGTCCCAAATCTCCAGGTTCAAGGGCATCTTCCTACATCGAAAACATGCATGAGAAACCCAGAAGATGGTACACCGTGTGATGGGGAAAGGTTTCTAAAACGCACCTCATTTCTCATCTCCTTGTGCTCGGGTTCGCCATTCCAGCCACTTTACTAGCAATCTCCCTACTTGGAGCATCAGCACCTTTAACCTCCTGTTCCGTACAGGTTGCAATTTGTCCTGAGGATGAACGGGAAGACGGGGAACCAATGAGAGACTAGCTCTTGGTGTTGGGACAGGCACAGGTCACTCTATTTTCCTATCAGGAAGAAGAATTAACCACAGACTCAGCCTGCCCCCCGGAACCAGAACAGGGCCTGAAGCCATCCTGCGCTTTTGCGGCCGGCTCCCAAAAAAGCGACTTGTAAAATGGAGCTTCAGGGCACTGCAATTCACAAACCTGCAGAGTTATAAATGATAACTCTCGTCCACAAATATATTGAGGGAAGGCAAAGAAGAGGATTTGAAATCAAGGCAGAATTGCAGGAAACAGATTTCAGGAGGTAGATACGAATGGCCTTTAAATCACATGAAAAGCGGCAAAACGTTGACAATGATGCCCTTGGCCAAAAAGAGCGTATGCGTTTTTTCCTGAATATATTCAGGAAAAAACGCATACGCTCTTTTTGGCCAACCAAGCAACGTGGAAAGGCAAATCAGCGCTACAAAGAAGTCTCGCTTCCCATCGGTCAAAAGGGCCATGCTGAAAAAAGTGTCAAAACCAGAAATGCAGGACAGGCCATGGAGAAATGGGAGCCTTGCTACACTGATGGGCGGGATGTAAATTGCCAACAGCCACTCTGGAGAAGTGTACGGTGTGTCCTGAAACATCTAAAAAACACAGCTTAGAGAGCATAGGGCACTTCCACGCATGGGGGGATAAAGTGGGAAAATTGAAAATCAGCAAGACACAAGCACCCCAAAGTTTAGGGCTGCTCTGTTGACAAGGACCTCCACTTCCTTCCACCTTAAATATCCCAGGAAAGCGAAAAATGGATAAAAAAGTTGTGGTCCTTATGTACAATGGAATATCACTCAGCCATGAAATCAATGTCATAAGGCTAGTAGCAGCATGATGAGTGGATTTAGGTAAGACGATTCTAAGTGAAATAAGTCACACAGAAAAGGACACTTCTCATAAGGTGTCACTTATAGAGGGAATGTAAAAACCGTTACACTTGAACTGAATTACAAAACAGAACAGAGTCACACATGCAGAAAACACACTATGGCTGCTTAACGGGAAAGGTGAGGTGGGGTGATACATAAAACAAGAGTTTCAAATTAGCTCAGATACCGTTCCATAAACCCAATATGGAATAGACAAGACCTACTCCTTGCTCAGAGAACTGGACTCCACACGCCCGATTCACCGCCCAAGAATATATCTGACTAGTAATAATCTTAAAACCTATGTATTGATATCTCTCTGTTAGTGTGTCAAGTGGGTGTAAAGCGGCATAAACACAGCCGTGAAAAGCAGCTAAACCCCATTATAAAAATAAATTACTTTTAAAAACCCATGAAACAAAGACAGGGAAAGAGAGAGAAATTCTTACACAATTCGTTCCGGGGCTGTGATGCAACCTGGATTGACCATATCTAGACCCACAGCTGGATGAGACATAAGGGTGGATACTCTTGGGGCTGAGAGGTTTGGTGAGGTTGGGTGAGCAAACGCAGACCCTTTAAAGTAATACTGCGTGCTACCCATCGCATGGGTCCCAAATCTCCAGGTTCAAGGGCATCTTCCTACATCGAAAACATGCATGAGAAACCCAGAAGATGGTACACCGTGTGATGGGGAAAGGTTTCTAAAACGCACCTCATTTCTCATCTCCTTGTGCTCGGGTTCGCCATTCCAGCCACTTTACTAGCAATCTCCCTACTTGGAGCATCAGCACCTTTAACCTCCTGTTCCGTACAGGTTGCAATTTGTCCTGAGGATGAACGGGAAGACGGGGAACCAATGAGAGACTAGCTCTTGGTGTTGGGACAGGCACAGGTCACTCTATTTGCCCATCAGGAAGAAGAATTAACCACAGGCTCAGCCTGCCCCCCGGAACCAGAACAGGGCCTGAAGCCATCCTGCGCTTTTGCGGCCAGCTCCCAAAAAAGCGACTTGTAAAATGGAGCTTCAGGGCACTGCAATTCACAAACCTGCAGAGTTATAAATGATAACTCTCGTCCACAAATATATTGAGGGAAGGCAAAGAAGAAGATTTGAAATCAAGGCAGAATTGCAGGAAACAGATTTCAGGAGGTAGATTCGAATCGCCTTTAAAGCACATGAAAAGCGGCAAAAGGTTGACAATGATGCCCTTGGCCAAAAAGGGCGTATGCGTTTTTTCCTGAATATATTCAGGAAAAAACGCATACGCCCTTTTTGGCCAACCAAGCAACCTGGAAAGGCAAATCAGCGCTACAAAGAAGTCTCGCTTCCCATCGGTCAAAAGGGCCATGCTGAAAAAAGTGTCAAAACCAGAAATGCAGGACAGGCCATGGAGAAATGGGAGCCTTGCTACACTGATGGGTGGGATGTAAATTGCCAACAGCCACTCTGGAGAAGTGTACGGTGTGTCCTGAAACATCTAAAAAACACAGCTTATAGAGCATAGGGCACTTCCACGCATGGGGGGATAAAGTGGGAAAATTGAAAATCAGCAAGACACAAGCACCCCAAAGTTTAGGGCTGCTCTGTTGACAAGGACCTCCATTTCCTTCCACCTTAAATATCCCAGGAAAGCGAAAAATGGATAAAAAAGTTGTGGTCCTTATGTACAATGGAATATCACTCAGCCATGAAATCAATGTCATAAGGCTAGTAGCAGCATGATGAGTGGATTTAGGTAAGACGATTCTATGTGAAATAAGTCACACAGAAAAGGATACTTCTCATAAGGTGTCACTTATAGAGGGAATGTAAAAACCGTTACACTTGAACTGAATTACAAAACAGAACAGAGTCACACATGCAGAAAACACACTATGGCTGCTTAACGGGAAAGGTGAGGTGGGGTGATACATAAAACAAGAGTTTCAAATTAGCTCAGATACCGTTCCATAAACCCAATATGTAATAGACAAGACCTACTCCTTGCTCAGAGAACTGGACTCAACACGCCCGATTCACCGCACAAGAATATATCTGACTAGTAATAATCTTAAAACCTATGTATTGATATCTCTCTGTTAGTGTGTCAAGTGGATGTAAAGCGGCATAAACACAGCCGTGAAAAGCAGCTAAACCCCATTATAAAAATAAATTACTTTTAAAAACACATGAAACAAAGACAGGGAAAGAGAGAGAAATTCTTACACAATTCGTTCCGGGGCTGTGATGCAACCTGGATTGACCATATCTAGACCCACAGCTGGATGAGACATAAGGGTGGACACTCTTGGGGCTGAGAGGTTTGGTGAGGTTGGGTGAGCAAACGCAGACCCTTTAAAGTAATACTGCGTGCTACCCATCGCATGGGTCCCAAATCTCCAGGTTCAAGGGCATCTTCCTACATCGAAAACATGCATGAGAAACCCAGAAGATGGTACACCGTGTGATGGGGAAAGGTTTCTAAAACGCACCTCATTTCTCATCTCCTTGTGCTCGGGTTCGCCATTCCAGCCACTTTACTAGCAATCTCCCTACTTGGAGCATCAGCACCTTTAACCTCCTGTTCCGTACAGGTTGCAATTTGTCCTGAGGATGAACGGGAAGACGGGGAACCAATGAGAGACTAGCTCTTGGTGTTGGGACAGGCACAGGTCACTCTATTTGCCCATCAGGAAGAAGAATTAACCACAGGCTCAGCCTGCCCCCCGGAACCAGAACAGGGCCTGAAGCCATCCTGCGCTTTTGCGGCCAGCTCCCAAAAAAGCGACTTGTAAAATGGAGCTTCAGGGCACTGCAATTCACAAACCTGCAGAGTTATAAATGATAACTCTCGTCCACAAATATATTGAGGGAAGGCAAAGAGGAAGATTTGAAATCAAGGCAGAATTGCAGGAAACAGATTTCAGGAGGTAGATTCGAATCGCCTTTGAAGCACATGAAAAGCGGCAAAAGGTTGACAATGATGCCCTTGGCCAAAAAGGGCGTATGCGTTTTTTCCTGAATATATTCAGGAAAAAACGCATACGCCCTTTTTGGCCAACCAAGCAACCTGGAAAGGCAAATCAGCGCTACAAAGAAGTCTCGCTTCCCATCGGTCAAAAGGGCCATGCTGAAAAAAGTGTCAAAACCAGAAATGCAGGACAGGCCATGGAGAAATGGGAGCCTTGCTACACTGATGGGCGGGATGTAAATTGCCAACAGCCACTCTGGAGAAGTGTACGGTGTGTCCTGAAACATCGAAAAAACACAGCTTAGAGAGCATAGGGCAATTCCACGCATGGGGGGATAAAGTGGGAAAATTGAAAATCAGCAAGACACAAGCACCCCAAAGTTTAGGGCTGCTCTGTTGACAAGGACCTCCACTTCCTTCCACCTTAAATATCCCAGGAAAGCGAAAAATGGATAAAAAAGTTGTGGTCCTTATGTACAATGGAATATCACTCAGCCATGAAATCAATATCATAAGGCTAGTAGCAGCATGATGAGTGGATTTAGGTAAGACGATTCTAAGTGAAATAAGTCACACAGAAAAGGACACTTCTCATAAGGTGTCACTTATAGAGGGAATGTAAAAACCGTTACACTTGAAATGAATTACAAAACAGAACAGAGTCACACATGCAGAAAACACACTATGGCTGCTTAACGGGAAAGGTGAGGTGGGGTGATACATAAAACAAGAGTTTCAAATTAGCTCAGATACTGTTCCATAAACCCAATATGTAATAGACAAGACCTACTCCTTGCTCAGAGAACTGGACTCAACACGCCCGATTCACCGCACAAGAATATATCTGACTAGAAATAATCTTAAAACCTATGTATTGATATCTCTCTGTTAGTGTGTCAAGTGGGTGTAAAGCGGCATAAACACAGCCGTGAAAAGCAGCTAAACCCCATTATAAAAATAAATTACTTTTAAAAACCCATGAAACAAAGACAGGGAAAGAGAGAGAAATTCTTACACAATTCGTTCAGGGGCTGTGATGCAACCTGGATTGACCATATCTAGACCCACAGCTGGATGAGACATAAGGGTGGACACTCTTGGGGCTTAGAGGTTTTGTGAGGTTGGGTGAGCAAACGCAGACCCTTTAAAGTAATACTGCGTGCTACCCATCGCATGGGTCCCAAATCTCCAGGTTCAAGGGCATCTTCCTACATCGAAAACATGCATGAGAAACCCAGAAGATGGTACACCGTGTGATGGGGAAAGGTTTCTAAAACGCACCTCATTTCTCATCTCCTTGTGCTCGGGTTCGCCATTCCAGCCACTTTACTAGCAATCTCCCTACTTGGAGCATCAGCACCTTTAACCTCCTGTTCTGTACAGGTTGCAATTTGTCCTGAGGATGAACGGGAAGACGGGGAACCAATGAGAGACTAGCTCCTGGTGTTGGGACAGGCACAGGTCACTCTATTTTCCCATCAGGAAGAAGAATTAACCACAGGCTCAGCCTGCCCCCCGGAACCAGAACAGGGCCTGAAGCCATCCTGCGCTTTTGCGGCCGGCTCCCAAAAAAGCGACTTGTAAAATGGAGCTTCAGGGCACTGCAATTCACAAACCTGCAGAGTTATAAATGATAACTCTCGTCCACAAATATATTGAGGGAAGGCAAAGAAGAGGATTTGAAATCAAGGCAGAATTGCAGGAAACAGATTTCAGGAGGTAGATACGAATGGCCTTTAAATCACATGAAAAGCGGCAAAACGTTGACAATGATGCCCTTGGCCAAAAAGAGCGTATGCGTTTTTTCCTGAATATATTCAGGAAAAAACGCATACGCTCTTTTTGGCCAACCAAGCAACGTGGAAAGGCAAATCAGCGCTACAAAGAAGTCTCGCTTCCCATCGGTCAAAAGGGCCATGCTGAAAAAAGTGTCAAAACCAGAAATGCAGGACAGGCCATGGAGAAATGGGAGCCTTGCTACACTGATGGGCGGGATGTAAATTGCCGACAGCCACTCTGGAGAAGTGTACGGTGTGTCCTGAAACATCGAAAAAACACAGCTTAGAGAGCATAGGGCACTTCCACGCATGGGGGGATAAAGTGGGAAAATTGAAAATCAGCAAGACACAAGCACCCCAAAGTTTAGGGCTGCTCTGTTGACAAGGACCTCCACTTCCTTCCACCTTAAATATCCCAGGAAAGCGAAAAATGGATAAAAATTTGTGGTCCTTATGTACAATGGAATATCACTCAGCCATGAAATCAATGTCATAAGGCTAGTAGCAGCATGATGAGTGGATTTAGGTAAGACGATTCTAAGTGAAATAAGTCACACAGAAAAGGACACTTCTCATAAGGTGTCACTTATAGAGGGAATGTAAAAACCGTTACACTTGAACTGAATTACAAACCAGAACAGAGTCACACATGCAGAAAACACACTATGGCTGCTTAACGGGAAAGGTGAGGTGGGGTGATACATAAAACAAGAGTTTCAAATTAGCTCAGATACCGTTCCATAAACCCAATATGTAATAGACAAGACCTACTCCTTGCTCAGAGAACTGGACTCAACACGCCCGATTCACCGCACAAGAATATATCTGACTAGTAATAATCTTAAAACCTATGTATTGATATCTCTCTGTTAGTGTGTCAAGTGGGTGTAAAGCGGCATAAACACAGCCGTGAAAAGCAGCTAAACCCCATTATAAAAATAAATTACTTTTAAAAACCCATGAAACAAAGACAGGGAAAGAGAGAGAAATTCTTACACAATTCGTTCAGGGGCTGTGATGCAACCTGGATTGACCATATCTAGACCCACAGCTGGATGAGACATAAGGGTGGACACTCTTGGGGCTGAGAGGTTTGGTGAGGTTGGGTGAGCAAACGCAGACCCTTTAAAGTAATACTGCGTGCTACCCATCGCATGGGTCCCAAATCTCCAGGTTCAAGGGCATCTTCCTACATCGAAAACATGCATGAGAAACCCAGAAGATGGTACACCGTGTGATGGGGAAAGGTTTCTAAAACGCACCTCATTTCTCATCTCCTTGTGCTCGGGTTCGCCATTCCAGCCACTTTACTAGCAATCTCCCTACTTGGAGCATCAGCACCTTTAACCTCCTGTTCCGTACAGGTTGCAATTTGTCCTGAGGATGAACGGGAAGACGGGGAACCAATGAGAGACTAGCTCTTGGTGTTGGGACAGGCACAGGTCACTCTATTTTCCTATCAGGAAGAAGAATTAACCACAGACTCAGCCTGCCCCCCGGAACCAGAACAGGGCCTGAAGCCATCCTGCGCTTTTGCGGCCGGCTCCCAAAAAAGCGACTTGTAAAATGGAGCTTCAGGGCACTGCAATTCACAAACCTGCAGAGTTATAAATGATAACTCTCGTCCACAAATATATTGAGGGAAGGCAAAGAAGAGGATTTGAAATCAAGGCAGAATTGCAGGAAACAGATTTCAGGAGGTAGATACGAATGGCCTTTAAATCACATGAAAAGCGGCAAAACGTTGACAATGATGCCCTTGGCCAAAAAGAGCGTATGCGTTTTTTCCTGAATATATTCAGGAAAAAACGCATACGCTCTTTTTGGCCAACCAAGCAACGTGGAAAGGCAAATCAGCGCTACAAAGAAGTCTCGCTTCCCATCGGTCAAAAGGGCCATGCTGAAAAAAGTGTCAAAACCAGAAATGCAGGACAGGCCATGGAGAAATGGGAGCCTTGCTACACTGATGGGCGGGATGTAAATTGCCAACAGCCACTCTGGAGAAGTGTACGGTGTGTCCTGAAACATCTAAAAAACACAGCTTAGAGAGCATAGGGCACTTCCACGCATGGGGGGATAAAGTGGGAAAATTGAAAATCAGCAAGACACAAGCACCCCAAAGTTTAGGGCTGCTCTGTTGACAAGGACCTCCACTTCCTTCCACCTTAAATATCCCAGGAAAGCGAAAAATGGATAAAAAAGTTGTGGTCCTTATGTACAATGGAATATCACTCAGCCATGAAATCAATGTCATAAGGCTAGTAGCAGCATGATGAGTGGATTTAGGTAAGACGATTCTAAGTGAAATAAGTCACACAGAAAAGGACACTTCTCATAAGGTGTCACTTATAGAGGGAATGTAAAAACCGTTACACTTGAACTGAATTACAAAACAGAACAGAGTCACACATGCAGAAAACACACTATGGCTGCTTAACGGGAAAGGTGAGGTGGGGTGATACATAAAACAAGAGTTTCAAATTAGCTCAGATACCGTTCCATAAACCCAATATGGAATAGACAAGACCTACTCCTTGCTCAGAGAACTGGACTCCACACGCCCGATTCACCGCCCAAGAATATATCTGACTAGTAATAATCTTAAAACCTATGTATTGATATCTCTCTGTTAGTGTGTCAAGTGGGTGTAAAGCGGCATAAACACAGCCGTGAAAAGCAGCTAAACCCCATTATAAAAATAAATTACTTTTAAAAACCCATGAAACAAAGACAGGGAAAGAGAGAGAAATTCTTACACAATTCGTTCCGGGGCTGTGATGCAACCTGGATTGACCATATCTAGACCCACAGCTGGATGAGACATAAGGGTGGACACTCTTGGGGCTGAGAGGTTTGGTGAGGTTGGGTGAGCAAACGCAGACCCTTTAAAGTAATACTGCGTGCTACCCATCGCATGGGTCCCAAATCTCCAGGTTCAAGGGCATCTTCCTACATCGAAAACATGCATGAGAAACCCAGAAGATGGTACACCGTGTGATGGGGAAAGGTTTCTAAAACGCACCTCATTTCTCATCTCCTTGTGCTCGGGTTCGCCATTCCAGCCACTTTACTAGCAATCTCCCTACTTGGAGCATCAGCACCTTTAACCTCCTGTTCCGTACAGGTTGCAATTTGTCCTGAGGATGAACGGGAAGACGGGGAACCAATGAGAGACTAGCTCTTGGTGTTGGGACAGGCACAGGTCACTCTATTTGCCCATCAGGAAGAAGAATTAACCACAGGCTCAGCCTGCCCCCCGGAACCAGAACAGGGCCTGAAGCCATCCTGCGCTTTTGCAGCCAGCTCCCAAAAAAGCGACTTGTAAAATGGAGCTTCAGGGCACTGCAATTCACAAACCTGCAGAGTTATAAATGATAACTCTCGTCCACAAATATATTGAGGGAAGGCAAAGAAGAAGATTTGAAATCAAGGCAGAATTGCAGGAAACAGATTTCAGGAGGTAGATTCGAATCGCCTTTAAAGCACATGAAAAGCGGCAAAAGGTTGACAATGATGCCCTTGGCCAAAAAGGGCGTATGCGTTTTTTCCTGAATATATTCAGGAAAAAACGCATACGCCCTTTTTGGCCAACCAAGCAACCTGGAAAGGCAAATCAGCGCTACAAAGAAGTCTCGCTTCCCATCGGTCAAAAGGGCCATGCTGAAAAAAGTGTCAAAACCAGAAATGCAGGACAGGCCATGGAGAAATGGGAGCCTTGCTACACTGATGGGTGGGATGTAAATTGCCAACAGCCACTCTGGAGAAGTGTACGGTGTGTCCTGAAACATCTAAAAAACACAGCTTAGAGAGCATAGGGCACTTCCACGCATGGGGGGATAAAGTGGGAAAATTGAAAATCAGCAAGACACAAGCACCCCAAAGTTTAGGGCTGCTCTGTTGACAAGGACCTCCATTTCCTTCCACCTTAAATATCCCAGGAAAGCGAAAAATGGATAAAAAAGTTGTGGTCCTTATGTACAATGGAATATCACTCAGCCATGAAATCAATTTCATAAGGCTAGTAGCAGCATGATGAGTGGATTAAGGTAAGACGATTCTATGTGAAATAAGTCACACAGAAAAGGACACTTCTCATAAGGTGTCACTTATAGAGGGAATGTAAAAACCGTTACACTTGAACTGAATTACAAAACAGAACAGAGTCACACATGCAGAAAACACACTATGGCTGCTTAACGGGAAAGGTGAGGTGGGGTGATACATAAAACAAGAGTTTCAAATTAGCTCAGATACCGTTCCATAAACCCAATATGTAATAGACAAGACCTACTCCTTGCTCAGAGAACTGGACTCAACACGCCCGATTCACCGCACAAAAATATATCTGACTAGTAATAATCTTAAAACCTATGTATTGATATCTCTCTGTTAGTGTGTCAAGTGGATGTAAAGCGGCATAAACACAGCCGTGAAAAGCAGCTAAACCCCATTATAAAAATAAATTACTTTTAAAAACCCATGAAACAAAGACAGGGAAAGAGAGAGAAATTCTTACACAATTCGTTCCGGGGCTGTGATGCAACCTGGATTGACCATATCTAGACCCACAGCTGGATGAGACATAAGGGTGGACACTCTTGGGGCTGAGAGGTTTGGTGAGGTTGGGTGAGCAAACGCAGACCCTTTAAAGTAATACTGCGTGCTACCCATCGCATGGGTCCCAAATCTCCAGGTTCAAGGGCATCTTCCTACATCGAAAACATGCATGGGAAACCCAGAAGATGGTACACCGTGTGATGGGGAAAGGTTTCTAAAACGCACCTCATTTCTCATCTCCTTGTGCTCGGGTTCGCCATTCCAGCCACTTTACTAGCAATCTCCCTACTTGGAGCATCAGCACCTTTAACCTCCTGTTCCGTACAGGTTGCAATTTGTCCTGAGGATGAACGGGAAGACGGGGAACCAATGAGAGACTAGCTCTTGGTGTTGGGACAGGCACAGGTCACTCTATTTGCCCATCAGGAAGAAGAATTAACCACAGGCTCAGCCTGCCCCCCGGAACCAGAACAGGGCCTGAAGCCATCCTGCGCTTTTGCGGCCAGCTCCCAAAAAAGCGACTTGTAAAATGGAGCTTCAGGGCACTGCAATTCACAAACCTGCAGAGTTATAAATGATAACTCTCGTCCACAAATATATTGAGGGAAGGCAAAGAAGAAGATTTGAAATCAAGGCAGAATTGCAGGAAACAGATTTCAGGAGGTAGATTCGAATCGCCTTTAAAGCACATGAAAAGCGGCAAAAGGTTGACAATGATGCCCTTGGCCAAAAAGGGCGTATGCGTTTTTTCCTGAATATATTCAGGAAAAAACGCATACGCCCTTTTTGGCCAACCAAGCAACCTGGAAAGGCAAATCAGCGCTACAAAGAAGTCTCGCTTCCCATCGGTCAAAAGGGCCATGCTGAAAAAAGTGTCAAAACCAGAAATGCAGGACAGGCCATGGAGAAATGGGAGCCTTGCTACACTGATGGGTGGGATGTAAATTGCCAACAGCCACTCTGGAGAAGTGTACGGTGTGTCCTGAAACATCTAAAAAACACAGCTTATAGAGCATAGGGCACTTCCACGCATGGGGGGATAAAGTGGGAAAATTGAAAATCAGCAAGACACAAGCACCCCAAAGTTTAGGGCTGCTCTGTTGACAAGGACCTCCATTTCCTTCCACCTTAAATATCCCAGGAAAGCGAAAAATGGATAAAAAAGTTGTGGTCCTTATGTACAATGGAATATCACTCAGCCATGAAATCAATGTCATAAGGCTAGTAGCAGCATGATGAGTGGATTTAGGTAAGACGATTCTATGTGAAATAAGTCACACAGAAAAGGATACTTCTCATAAGGTGTCACTTATAGAGGGAATGTAAAAACCGTTACACTTGAACTGAATTACAAAACAGAACAGAGTCACACATGCAGAAAACACACTATGGCTGCTTAACGGGAAAGGTGAGGTGGGGTGATACATAAAACAAGAGTTTCAAATTAGCTCAGATACCGTTCCATAAACCCAATATGTAATAGACAAGACCTACTCCTTGCTCAGAGAACTGGACTCAACACGCCCGATTCACCGCACAAGAATATATCTGACTAGTAATAATCTTAAAACCTATGTATTGATATCTCTCTGTTAGTGTGTCAAGTGGATGTAAAGCGGCATAAACACAGCCGTGAAAAGCAGCTAAACCCCATTATAAAAATAAATTACTTTTAAAAACACATGAAACAAAGACAGGGAAAGAGAGAGAAATTCTTACACAATTCGTTCCGGGGCTGTGATGCAACCTGGATTGACCATATCTAGACCCACAGCTGGATGAGACATAAGGGTGGACACTCTTGGGGCTGAGAGGTTTGGTGAGGTTGGGTGAGCAAACGCAGACCCTTTAAAGTAATACTGCGTGCTACCCATCGCATGGGTCCCAAATCTCCAGGTTCAAGGGCATCTTCCTACATCGAAAACATGCATGAGAAACCCAGAAGATGGTACACCGTGTGATGGGGAAAGGTTTCTAAAACGCACCTCATTTCTCATCTCCTTGTGCTCGGGTTCGCCATTCCAGCCACTTTACTAGCAATCTCCCTACTTGGAGCATCAGCACCTTTAACCTCCTGTTCCGTACAGGTTGCAATTTGTCCTGAGGATGAACGGGAAGACGGGGAACCAATGAGAGACTAGCTCTTGGTGTTGGGACAGGCACAGGTCACTCTATTTGCCCATCAGGAAGAAGAATTAACCACAGGCTCAGCCTGCCCCCCGGAACCAGAACAGGGCCTGAAGCCATCCTGCGCTTTTGCGGCCAGCTCCCAAAAAAGCGACTTGTAAAATGGAGCTTCAGGGCACTGCAATTCACAAACCTGCAGAGTTATAAATGATAACTCTCGTCCACAAATATATTGAGGGAAGGCAAAGAGGAAGATTTGAAATCAAGGCAGAATTGCAGGAAACAGATTTCAGGAGGTAGATTCGAATCGCCTTTGAAGCACATGAAAAGCGGCAAAAGGTTGACAATGATGCCCTTGGCCAAAAAGGGCGTATGCGTTTTTTCCTGAATATATTCAGGAAAAAACGCATACGCCCTTTTTGGCCAACCAAGCAACCTGGAAAGGCAAATCAGCGCTACAAAGAAGTCTCGCTTCCCATCGGTCAAAAGGGCCATGCTGAAAAAAGTGTCAAAACCAGAAATGCAGGACAGGCCATGGAGAAATGGGAGCCTTGCTACACTGATGGGCGGGATGTAAATTGCCAACAGCCACTCTGGAGAAGTGTACGGTGTGTCCTGAAACATCGAAAAAACACAGCTTAGAGAGCATAGGGCAATTCCACGCATGGGGGGATAAAGTGGGAAAATTGAAAATCAGCAAGACACAAGCACCCCAAAGTTTAGGGCTGCTCTGTTGACAAGGACCTCCACTTCCTTCCACCTTAAATATCCCAGGAAAGCGAAAAATGGATAAAAAAGTTGTGGTCCTTATGTACAATGGAATATCACTCAGCCATGAAATCAATATCATAAGGCTAGTAGCAGCATGATGAGTGGATTTAGGTAAGACGATTCTAAGTGAAATAAGTCACACAGAAAAGGACACTTCTCATAAGGTGTCACTTATAGAGGGAATGTAAAAACCGTTACACTTGAAATGAATTACAAAACAGAACAGAGTCACACATGCAGAAAACACACTATGGCTGCTTAACGGGAAAGGTGAGGTGGGGTGATACATAAAACAAGAGTTTCAAATTAGCTCAGATACTGTTCCATAAACCCAATATGTAATAGACAAGACCTACTCCTTGCTCAGAGAACTGGACTCAACACGCCCGATTCACCGCACAAGAATATATCTGACTAGAAATAATCTTAAAACCTATGTATTGATATCTCTCTGTTAGTGTGTCAAGTGGGTGTAAAGCGGCATAAACACAGCCGTGAAAAGCAGCTAAACCCCATTATAAAAATAAATTACTTTTAAAAACCCATGAAACAAAGACAGGGAAAGAGAGAGAAATTCTTACACAATTCGTTCAGGGGCTGTGATGCAACCTGGATTGACCATATCTAGACCCACAGCTGGATGAGACATAAGGGTGGACACTCTTGGGGCTTAGAGGTTTTGTGAGGTTGGGTGAGCAAACGCAGACCCTTTAAAGTAATACTGCGTGCTACCCATCGCATGGGTCCCAAATCTCCAGGTTCAAGGGCATCTTCCTACATCGAAAACATGCATGAGAAACCCAGAAGATGGTACACCGTGTGATGGGGAAAGGTTTCTAAAACGCACCTCATTTCTCATCTCCTTGTGCTCGGGTTCGCCATTCCAGCCACTTTACTAGCAATCTCCCTACTTGGAGCATCAGCACCTTTAACCTCCTGTTCTGTACAGGTTGCAATTTGTCCTGAGGATGAACGGGAAGACGGGGAACCAATGAGAGACTAGCTCCTGGTGTTGGGACAGGCACAGGTCACTCTATTTTCCCATCAGGAAGAAGAATTAACCACAGGCTCAGCCTGCCCCCCGGAACCAGAACAGGGCCTGAAGCCATCCTGCGCTTTTGCGGCCGGCTCCCAAAAAAGCGACTTGTAAAATGGAGCTTCAGGGCACTGCAATTCACAAACCTGCAGAGTTATAAATGATAACTCTCGTCCACAAATATATTGAGGGAAGGCAAAGAAGAGGATTTGAAATCAAGGCAGAATTGCAGGAAACAGATTTCAGGAGGTAGATACGAATGGCCTTTAAATCACATGAAAAGCGGCAAAACGTTGACAATGATGCCCTTGGCCAAAAAGAGCGTATGCGTTTTTTCCTGAATATATTCAGGAAAAAACGCATACGCTCTTTTTGGCCAACCAAGCAACGTGGAAAGGCAAATCAGCGCTACAAAGAAGTCTCGCTTCCCATCGGTCAAAAGGGCCATGCTGAAAAAAGTGTCAAAACCAGAAATGCAGGACAGGCCATGGAGAAATGGGAGCCTTGCTACACTGATGGGCGGGATGTAAATTGCCAACAGCCACTCTGGAGAAGTGTACGGTGTGTCCTGAAACATCGAAAAAACACAGCTTAGAGAGCATAGGGCACTTCCACGCATGGGGGGATAAAGTGGGAAAATTGAAAATCAGCAAGACACAAGCACCCCAAAGTTTAGGGCTGCTCTGTTGACAAGGACCTCCACTTCCTTCCACCTTAAATATCCCAGGAAAGCGAAAAATGGATAAAAATTTGTGGTCCTTATGTACAATGGAATATCACTCAGCCATGAAATCAATGTCATAAGGCTAGTAGCAGCATGATGAGTGGATTTAGGTAAGACGATTCTAAGTGAAATAAGTCACACAGAAAAGGACACTTCTCATAAGGTGTCACTTATAGAGGGAATGTAAAAACCGTTACACTTGAACTGAATTACAAACCAGAACAGAGTCACACATGCAGAAAACACACTATGGCTGCTTAACGGGAAAGGTGAGGTGGGGTGATACATAAAACAAGAGTTTCAAATTAGCTCAGATACCGTTCCATAAACCCAATATGTAATAGACAAGACCTACTCCTTGCTCAGAGAACTGGACTCAACACGCCCGATTCACCGCACAAGAATATATCTGACTAGTAATAATCTTAAAACCTATGTATTGATATCTCTCTGTTAGTGTGTCAAGTGGGTGTAAAGCGGCATAAACACAGCCGTGAAAAGCAGCTAAACCCCATTATAAAAATAAATTACTTTTAAAAACCCATGAAACAAAGACAGGGAAAGAGAGAGAAATTCTTACACAATTCGTTCAGGGGCTGTGATGCAACCTGGATTGACCATATCTAGACCCACAGCTGGATGAGACATAAGGGTGGACACTCTTGGGGCTGAGAGGTTTGGTGAGGTTGGGTGAGCAAACGCAGACCCTTTAAAGTAATACTGCGTGCTACCCATCGCATGGGTCCCAAATCTCCAGGTTCAAGGGCATCTTCCTACATCGAAAACATGCATGAGAAACCCAGAAGATGGTACACCGTGTGATGGGGAAAGGTTTCTAAAACGCACCTCATTTCTCATCTCCTTGTGCTCGGGTTCGCCATTCCAGCCACTTTACTAGCAATCTCCCTACTTGGAGCATCAGCACCTTTAACCTCCTGTTCCGTACAGGTTGCAATTTGTCCTGAGGATGAACGGGAAGACGGGGAACCAATGAGAGACTAGCTCTTGGTGTTGGGACAGGCACAGGTCACTCTATTTTCCTATCAGGAAGAAGAATTAACCACAGACTCAGCCTGCCCCCCGGAACCAGAACAGGGCCTGAAGCCATCCTGCGCTTTTGCGGCCGGCTCCCAAAAAAGCGACTTGTAAAATGGAGCTTCAGGGCACTGCAATTCACAAACCTGCAGAGTTATAAATGATAACTCTCGTCCACAAATATATTGAGGGAAGGCAAAGAAGAGGATTTGAAATGAAGGCAGAATTGCAGGAAACAGATTTCAGGAGGTAGATACGAATGGCCTTTAAATCACATGAAAAGCGGCAAAACGTTGACAATGATGCCCTTGGCCAAAAAGAGCGTATGCGTTTTTTCCTGAATATATTCAGGAAAAAACGCATACGCTCTTTTTGGCCAACCAAGCAACGTGGAAAGGCAAATCAGCGCTACAAAGAAGTCTCGCTTCCCATCGGTCAAAAGGGCCATGCTGAAAAAAGTGTCAAAACCAGAAATGCAGGACAGGCCATGGAGAAATGGGAGCCTTGCTACACTGATGGGCGGGATGTAAATTGCCAACAGCCACTCTGGAGAAGTGTACGGTGTGTCCTGAAACATCTAAAAAACACAGCTTAGAGAGCATAGGGCACTTCCACGCATGGGGGGATAAAGTGGGAAAATTGAAAATCAGCAATACACAAGCACCCCAAAGTTTAGGGCTGCTCTGTTGACAAGGACCTCCACTTCCTTCCACCTTAAATATCCCAGGAAAGCGAAAAATGGATAAAAAAGTTGTGGTCCTTATGTACAATGGAATATCACTCAGCCATGAAATCAATGTCATAAGGCTAGTAGCAGCATGATGAGTGGATTTAGGTAAGACGATTCTAAGTGAAATAAGTCACACAGAAAAGGACACTTCTCATAAGGTGTCACTTATAGAGGGAATGTAAAAACCGTTACACTTGAACTGAATTACAAAACAGAACAGAGTCACACATGCAGAAAACACACTATGGCTGCTTAACGGGAAAGGTGAGGTGGGGTGATACATAAAACAAGAGTTTCAAATTAGCTCAGATACCGTTCCATAAACCCAATATGGAATAGACAAGACCTACTCCTTGCTCAGAGAACTGGACTCCACACGCCCGATTCACCGCCCAAGAATATATCTGACTAGTAATAATCTTAAAACCTATGTATTGATATCTCTCTGTTAGTGTGTCAAGTGGGTGTAAAGCGGCATAAACACAGCCGTGAAAAGCAGCTAAACCCCATTATAAAAATAAATTACTTTTAAAAACCCATGAAACAAAGACAGGGAAAGAGAGAGAAATTCTTACACAATTCGTTCCGGGGCTGTGATGCAACCTGGATTGACCATATCTAGACCCACAGCTGGATGAGACATAAGGGTGGACACTCTTGGGGCTGAGAGGTTTGGTGAGGTTGGGTGAGCAAACGCAGACCCTTTAAAGTAATACTGCGTGCTACCCATCGCATGGGTCCCAAATCTCCAGGTTCAAGGGCATCTTCCTACATCGAAAACATGCATGAGAAACCCAGAAGATGGTACACCGTGTGATGGGGAAAGGTTTCTAAAACGCACCTCATTTCTCATCTCCTTGTGCTCGGGTTCGCCATTCCAGCCACTTTACTAGCAATCTCCCTACTTGGAGCATCAGCACCTTTAACCTCCTGTTCCGTACAGGTTGCAATTTGTCCTGAGGATGAACGGGAAGACGGGGAACCAATGAGAGACTAGCTCTTGGTGTTGGGACAGGCACAGGTCACTCTATTTGCCCATCAGGAAGAAGAATTAACCACAGGCTCAGCCTGCCCCCCGGAACCAGAACAGGGCCTGAAGCCATCCTGCGCTTTTGCAGCCAGCTCCCAAAAAAGCGACTTGTAAAATGGAGCTTCAGGGCACTGCAATTCACAAACCTGCAGAGTTATAAATGATAACTCTCGTCCACAAATATATTGAGGGAAGGCAAAGAAGAAGATTTGAAATCAAGGCAGAATTGCAGGAAACAGATTTCAGGAGGTAGATTCGAATCGCCTTTAAAGCACATGAAAAGCGGCAAAAGGTTGACAATGATGCCCTTGGCCAAAAAGGGCGTATGCGTTTTTTCCTGAATATATTCAGGAAAAAACGCATACGCCCTTTTTGGCCAACCAAGCAACCTGGAAAGGCAAATCAGCGCTACAAAGAAGTCTCGCTTCCCATCGGTCAAAAGGGCCATGCTGAAAAAAGTGTCAAAACCAGAAATGCAGGACAGGCCATGGAGAAATGGGAGCCTTGCTACACTGATGGGTGGGATGTAAATTGCCAACAGCCACTCTGGAGAAGTGTACGGTGTGTCCTGAAACATCTAAAAAACACAGCTTATAGAGCATAGGGCACTTCCACGCATGGGGGGATAAAGTGGGAAAATTGAAAATCAGCAAGACACAAGCACCCCAAAGTTTAGGGCTGCTCTGTTGACAAGGACCTCCATTTCCTTCCACCTTAAATATCCCAGGAAAGCGAAAAATGGATAAAAAAGTTGTGGTCCTTATGTACAATGGAATATCACTCAGCCATGAAATCAATTTCATAAGGCTAGTAGCAGCATGATGAGTGGATTAAGGTAAGACGATTCTATGTGAAATAAGTCACACAGAAAAGGACACTTCTCATAAGGTGTCACTTATAGAGGGAATGTAAAAACCGTTACACTTGAACTGAATTACAAAACAGAACAGAGTCACACATGCAGAAAACACACTATGGCTGCTTAACGGGAAAGGTGAGGTGGGGTGATACATAAAACAAGAGTTTCAAATTAGCTCAGATACCGTTCCATAAACCCAATATGTAATAGACAAGACCTACTCCTTGCTCAGAGAACTGGACTCAACACGCCCGATTCACCGCACAAGAATATATCTGACTAGTAATAATCTTAAAACCTATGTATTGATATCTCTCTGTTAGTGTGTCAAGTGGATGTAAAGCGGCATAAACACAGCCGTGAAAAGCAGCTAAACCCCATTATAAAAATAAATTACTTTTAAAAACCCATGAAACAAAGACAGGGAAAGAGAGAGAAATTCTTACACAATTCGTTCCGGGGCTGTGATGCAACCTGGATTGACCATATCTAGACCCACAGCTGGATGAGACATAAGGGTGGACACTCTTGGGGCTGAGAGGTTTGGTGAGGTTGGGTGAGCAAACGCAGACCCTTTAAAGTAATACTGCGTGCTACCCATCGCATGGGTCCCAAATCTCCAGGTTCAAGGGCATCTTCCTACATCGAAAACATGCATGGGAAACCCAGAAGATGGTACACCGTGTGATGGGGAAAGGTTTCTAAAACGCACCTCATTTCTCATCTCCTTGTGCTCGGGTTCGCCATTCCAGCCACTTTACTAGCAATCTCCCTACTTGGAGCATCAGCACCTTTAACCTCCTGTTCCGTACAGGTTGCAATTTGTCCTGAGGATGAACGGGAAGACGGGGAACCAATGAGAGACTAGCTCTTGGTGTTGGGACAGGCACAGGTCACTCTATTTGCCCATCAGGAAGAAGAATTAACCACAGGCTCAGCCTGCCCCCCGGAACCAGAACAGGGCCTGAAGCCATCCTGCGCTTTTGCGGCCAGCTCCCAAAAAAGCGACTTGTAAAATGCAGCTTCAGGGCACTGCAATTCACAAACCTGCAGAGTTATAAATGATAACTCTCGTCCACAAATATATTGAGGGAAGGCAAAGAGGAAGATTTGAAATCAAGGCAGAATTGCAGGAAACAGATTTCAGGAGGTAGATTCGAATCGCCTTTGAAGCACATGAAAAGCGGCAAAAGGTTGACAATGATGCCCTTGGCCAAAAAGGGCGTATGCGTTTTTTCCTGAATATATTCAGGAAAAAACGCATACGCCCTTTTTGGCCAACCAAGCAACCTGGAAAGGCAAATCAGCGCTACAAAGAAGTCTCGCTTCCCATCGGTCAAAAGGGCCATGCTGAAAAAAGTGTCAAAACCAGAAATGCAGGACAGGCCATGGAGAAATGGGAGCCTTGCTACACTGATGGGCGGGATGTAAATTGCCAACAGCCACTCTGGAGAAGTGTACGGTGTGTCCTGAAACATCGAAAAAACACAGCTTAGAGAGCATAGGGCAATTCCACGCATGGGGGGATAAAGTGGGAAAATTGAAAATCAGCAAGACACAAGCACCCCAAAGTTTAGGGCTGCTCTGTTGACAAGGACCTCCACTTCCTTCCACCTTAAATATCCCAGGAAAGCGAAAAATGGATAAAAAAGTTGTGGTCCTTATGTACAATGGAATATCACTCAGCCATGAAATCAATGTCATAAGGCTAGTAGCAGCATGATGAGTGGATTTAGGTAAGACGATTCTAAGTGAAATAAGTCACACAGAAAAGGACACTTCTCATAAGGTGTCACTAATAGAGGGAATGTAAAAACCGTTACACTTGAACTGAATTACAAACCAGAACAGAGTCACACATGCAGAAAACACACTATGGCTGCTTAACGGGAAAGGTGAGGTGGGGTGATACATAAAACAAGAGTTTCAAATTAGCTCAGATACCGTTCCATAAACCCAATATGTAATAGACAAGACCTACTCCTTGCTCAGAGAACTGGACTCAACACGCCCGATTCACCGCACAAGAATATATCTGACTAGTAATATTCTTAAAACCTATGTATTGATATCTCTCTGTTAGTGTGTCAAGTGGGTGTAAAGCGGCATAAACACAGCCGTGAAAAGCAGCTAAACCCCATTATAAAAATAAATTACTTTTAAAAACCCATGAAACAAAGACAGGGAAAGAGAGAGAAATTCTTACACAATTCGTTCCGGGGCTGTGATGCAACCTGGATTGACCATATCTAGACCCACAGCTGGATGAGACATAAGGGTGGATACTCTTGGGGCTGAGAGGTTTGGTGAGGTTGGGTGAGCAAACGCAGACCCTTTAAAGTAATACTGCGTGCTACCCATCGCATGGGTCCCAAATCTCCAGGTTCAAGGGCATCTTCCTACATCGAAAACATGCATGAGAAACCCAGAAGATGGTACACCGTGTGATGGGGAAAGGTTTCTAAAACGCACCTCATTTCTCATCTCCTTGTGCTCGGGTTCGCCATTCCAGCCACTTTACTAGCAATCTCCCTACTTGGAGCATCAGCACCTTTAACCTCCTGTTCCGTACAGGTTGCAATTTGTCCTGAGGATGAACGGGAAGACGGGGAACCAATGAGAGACTAGCTCTTGGTGTTGGGACAGGCACAGGTCACTCTATTTGCCCATCAGGAAGAAGAATTAACCACAGGCTCAGCCTGCCCCCCGGAACCAGAACAGGGCCTGAAGCCATCCTGCGCTTTTGCGGCCAGCTCCCAAAAAAGCGACTTGTAAAATGGAGCTTCAGGGCACTGCAATTCACAAACCTGCAGAGTTATAAATGATAACTCTCGTCCACAAATATATTGAGGGAAGGCAAAGAAGAAGATTTGAAATCAAGGCAGAATTGCAGGAAACAGATTTCAGGAGGTAGATTCGAATCGCCTTTAAAGCACATGAAAAGCGGCAAAAGGTTGACAATGATGCCCTTGGCCAAAAAGGGCGTATGCGTTTTTTCCTGAATATATTCAGGAAAAAACGCATACGCCCTTTTTGGCCAACCAAGCAACCTGGAAAGGCAAATCAGCGCTACAAAGAAGTCTCGCTTCCCATCGGTCAAAAGGGCCATGCTGAAAAAAGTGTCAAAACCAGAAATGCAGGACAGGCCATGGAGAAATGGGAGCCTTGCTACACTGATGGGTGGGATGTAAATTGCCAACAGCCACTCTGGAGAAGTGTACGGTGTGTCCTGAAACATCTAAAAAACACAGCTTATAGAGCATAGGGCACTTCCACGCATGGGGGGATAAAGTGGGAAAATTGAAAATCAGCAAGACACAAGCACCCCAAAGTTTAGGGCTGCTCTGTTGACAAGGACCTCCATTTCCTTCCACCTTAAATATCCCAGGAAAGCGAAAAATGGATAAAAAAGTTGTGGTCCTTATGTACAATGGAATATCACTCAGCCATGAAATCAATGTCATAAGGCTAGTAGCACATGATGAGTGGATTTAGGTAAGACGATTCTATGTGAAATAAGTCACACAGAAAAGGATACTTCTCATAAGGTGTCACTTATAGAGGGAATGTAAAAACCGTTACACTTGAACTGAATTACAAAACAGAACAGAGTCACACATGCAGAAAACACACTATGGCTGCTTAACGGGAAAGGTGAGGTGGGGTGATACATAAAACAAGAGTTTCAAATTAGCTCAGATACCGTTCCATAAACCCAATATGTAATAGACAAGACCTACTCCTTGCTCAGAGAACTGGACTCAACACGCCCGATTCACCGCACAAGAATATATCTGACTAGTAATAATCTTAAAACCTATGTATTGATATCTCTCTGTTAGTGTGTCAAGTGGATGTAAAGCGGCATAAACACAGCCGTGAAAAGCAGCTAAACCCCATTATAAAAATAAATTACTTTTAAAAACCCATGAAACAAAGACAGGGAAAGAGAGAGAAATTCTTACACAATTCGTTCAGGGGCTGTGATGCAACCTGGATTGACCATATCTAGACCCACAGCTGGATGAGACATAAGGGTGGACACTCTTGGGGCTGAGAGGTTTGGTGAGGTTGGGTGAGCAAACGCAGACCCTTTAAAGTAATACTGCGTGCTACCCATCGCATGGGTCCCAAATCTCCAGGTTCAAGGGCATCTTCCTACATCGAAAACATGCATGAGAAACCCAGAAGATGGTACACCGTGTGATGGGGAAAGGTTTCTAAAACGCACCTCATTTCTCATCTCCTTGTGCTCGGGTTCGCCATTCCAGCCACTTTACTAGCAATCTCCCTACTTGGAGCATCAGCACCTTTAACCTCCTGTTCCGTACAGGTTGCAATTTGTCCCCAGGATGAACGGGAAGACGGGGAACCAATGAGAGACTAGCTCTTGGTGTTGGGACAGGCACAGGTCACTCTATTTGCCCATCAGGAAGAAGAATTAACCACAGGCTCAGCCTGCCCCCCGGAACCAGAACAGGGCCTGAAGCCATCCTGCGCTTTTGCGGCCAGCTCCCAAAAAAGCGACTTGTAAAATGGAGCTTCAGGGCACTGCAATTCACAAACCTGCAGAGTTATAAATGATAACTCTCGTCCACAAATATATTGAGGGAAGGCAAAGAGGAAGATTTGAAATCAAGGCAGAATTGCAGGAAACAGATTTCAGGAGGTAGATTCGAATCGCCTTTGAAGCACATGAAAAGCGGCAAAAGGTTGACAATGATGCCCTTGGCCAAAAAGGGCGTATGCGTTTTTTCCTGAATATATTCAGGAAAAAACGCATACGCCCTTTTTGGCCAACCAAGCAACCTGGAAAGGCAAATCAGCGCTACAAAGAAGTCTCGCTTCCCATCGGTCAAAAGGGCCATGCTGAAAAAAGTGTCAAAACCAGAAATGCAGGACAGGCCATGGAGAAATGGGAGCCTTGCTACACTGATGGGCGGGATGTAAATTGCCAACAGCCACTCTGGAGAAGTGTACGGTGTGTCCTGAAACATCGAAAAAACACAGCTTAGAGAGCATAGGGCAATTCCACGCATGGGGGGATAAAGTGGGAAAATTGAAAATCAGCAAGACACAAGCACCCCAAAGTTTAGGGCTGCTCTGTTGACAAGGACCTCCACTTCCTTCCACCTTAAATATCCCAGGAAAGCGAAAAATGGATAAAAAAGTTGTGGTCCTTATGTACAATGGAATATCACTCAGCCATGAAATCAATATCATAAGGCTAGTAGCAGCATGATGAGTGGATTTAGGTAAGACGATTCTAAGTGAAATAAGTCACACAGAAAAGGACACTTCTCATAAGGTGTCACTTATAGAGGGAATGTAAAAACCGTTACACTTGAAATGAATTACAAAACAGAACAGAGTCACACATGCAGAAAACACACTATGGCTGCTTAACGGGAAAGGTGAGGTGGGGTGATACATAAAACAAGAGTTTCAAATTAGCTCAGATACCGTTCCATAAACCCAATATGTAATAGACAAGACCTACTCCTTGCTCAGAGAACTGGACTCAACACGCCCGATTCACCGCACAAGAATATATCTGACTAGAAATAATCTTAAAACCTATGTATTGATATCTCTCTGTTAGTGTGTCAAGTGGGTGTAAAGCGGCCTAAACACAGCCGTGAAAAGCAGCTAAACCCCATTATAAAAATAAATTACTTTTAAAAACCCATGAAACAAAGACAGGGAAAGAGAGAGAAATTCTTACACAATTCGTTCAGGGGCTGTGATGCAACCTGGATTGACCATATCTAGACCCACAGCTGGATGAGACATAAGGGTGGACACTCTTGGGGCTGAGAGGTTTGGTGAGGTTGGGTGAGCAAACGCAGACCCTTTAAAGTAATACTGCGTGCTACCCATCGCATGGGTCCCAAATCTCCAGGTTCAAGGGCATCTTCCTACATCGAAAACATGCATGAGAAACCCAGAAGATGGTACACCGTGTGATGGGGAAAGGTTTCTAAAACGCACCTCATTTCTCATCTCCTTGTGCTCGGGTTCGCCATTCCAGCCACTTTACTAGCAATCTCCCTACTTGGAGCATCAGCACCTTTAACCTCCTGTTCCGTACAGGTTGCAATTTGTCCTGAGGATGAACGGGAAGACGGGGAACCAATGAGAGACTAGCTCTTGGTGTTGGGACAGGCACAGGTCACTCTATTTTCCCATCAGGAAGAAGAATTAACCACAGACTCAGCCTGCCCCCCGGAACCAGAACAGGGCCTGAAGCCATCCTGCGCTTTTGCGGCCGGCTCCCAAAAAAGCGACTTGTAAAATGGAGCTTCAGGGCACTGCAATTCACAAACCTGCAGAGTTATAAATGATAACTCTCGTCCACAAATATATTGAGGGAAGGCAAAGAAGAGGATTTGAAATCAAGGCAGAATTGCAGGAAACAGATTTCAGGAGGTAGATACGAATGGCCTTTAAATCACATGAAAAGCGGCAAAACGTTGACAATGATGCCCTTGGCCAAAAAGAGCGTATGCGTTTTTTCCTGAATATATTCAGGAAAAAACGCATACGCTCTTTTTGGCCAACCAAGCAACGTGGAAAGGCAAATCAGCGCTACAAAGAAGTCTCGCTTCCCATCGGTCAAAAGGGCCATGCTGAAAAAAGTGTCAAAACCAGAAATGCAGGACAGGCCATGGAGAAATGGGAGCCTTGCTACACTGATGGGCGGGATGTAAATTGCCAACAGCCACTCTGGAGAAGTGTACGGTGTGTCCTGAAACATCTAAAAAACACAGCTTAGAGAGCATAGGGCACTTCCACGCATGGGGGGATAAAGTGGGAAAATTGAAAATCAGCAAGACACAAGCACCCCAAAATTTAGGGCTGCTCTGTTGACAAGGACCTCCACTTCCTTCCACCTTAAATATCCCAGGAAAGCGAAAAATGGATAAAAAAGTTGTGGTCCTTATGTACAATGGAATATCACTCAGCCATGAAATCAATGTCATAAGGCTAGTAGCAGCATGATGAGTGGATTTAGGTAAGACGATTCTAAGTGAAATAAGTCACACAGAAAAGGACACTTCTCATAAGGTGTCACTTATAGAGGGAATGTAAAAACCGTTACACTTGAACTGAATTACAAAACAGAACAGAGTCACACATGCAGAAAACACACTATGGCTGCTTAACGGGAAAGGTGAGGTGGGGTGATACATAAAACAAGAGTTTCAAATTAGCTCAGATACCGTTCCATAAACCCAATATGGAATAGACAAGACCTACTCCTTGCTCAGAGAACTGGACTCCACACGCCCGATTCACCGCCCAAGAATATATCTGACTAGTAATAATCTTAAAACCTATGTATTGATATCTCTCTGTTAGTGTGTCAAGTGGGTGTAAAGCGGCATAAACACAGCCGTGAAAAGCAGCTAAACCCCATTATAAAAATAAATTACTTTTAAAAACCCATGAAACAAAGACAGGGAAAGAGAGAGAAATTCTTACACAATTCGTTCCGGGGCTGTGATGCAACCTGGATTGACCATATCTAGACCCACAGCTGGATGAGACATAAGGGTGGACACTCTTGGGGCTGAGAGGTTTGGTGAGGTTGGGTGAGCAAACGCAGACCCTTTAAAGTAATACTGCGTGCTACCCATCGCATGGGTCCCAAATCTCCAGGTTCAAGGGCATCTTCCTACATCGAAAACATGCATGAGAAACCCAGAAGATGGTACACCGTGTGATGGGGAAAGGTTTCTAAAACGCACCTCATTTCTCATCTCCTTGTGCTCGGGTTCGCCATTCCAGCCACTTTACTAGCAATCTCCCTACTTGGAGCATCAGCACCTTTAACCTCCTGTTCCGTACAGGTTGCAATTTGTCCTGAGGATGAACGGGAAGACGGGGAACCAATGAGAGACTAGCTCTTGGTGTTGGGACAGGCACAGGTCACTCTATTTGCCCATCAGGAAGAAGAATTAACCACAGGCTCAGCCTGCCCCCCGGAACCAGAACAGGGCCTGAAGCCATCCTGCGCTTTTGCGGCCAGCTCCCAAAAAAGCGACTTGTAAAATGGAGCTTCAGGGCACTGCAATTCACAAAACTGCAGAGTTATAAATGATAACTCTCGTCCACAAATATATTGAGGGAAGGCAAAGAAGAAGATTTGAAATCAAGGCAGAATTGCAGGAAACAGATTTCAGGAGGTAGATTCGAATCGCCTTTAAAGCACATGAAAAGCGGCAAAAGGTTGACAATGATGCCCTTGGCCAAAAAGGGCGTATGCGTTTTTTCCTGAATATATTCAGGAAAAAACGCATACGCCCTTTTTGGCCAACCAAGCAACCTGGAAAGGCAAATCAGCGCTACAAAGAAGTCTCGCTTCCCATCGGTCAAAAGGGCCATGCTGAAAAAAGTGTCAAAACCAGAAATGCAGGACAGGCCATGGAGAAATGGGAGCCTTGCTACACTGATGGGTGGGATGTAAATTGCCAACAGCCACTCTGGAGAAGTGTACGGTGTGTCCTGAAACATCTAAAAAACACAGCTTATAGAGCATAGGGCACTTCCACGCATGGGGGGATAAAGTGGGAAAATTGAAAATCAGCAAGACACAAGCACCCCAAAGTTTAGGGCTGCTCTGTTGACAAGGACCTCCATTTCCTTCCACCTTAAATATCCCAGGAAAGCGAAAAATGGATAAAAAAGTTGTGGTCCTTATGTACAATGGAATATCACTCAGCCATGAAATCAATTTCATAAGGCTAGTAGCAGCATGATGAGTGGATTTAGGTAAGAAGATTCTATGTGAAATAAGTCACACAGAAAAGGACACTTCTCATAAGGTGTCACTTATAGAGGGAATGTAAAAACCGTTACACTTGAACTGAATTACAAAACAGAACAGAGTCACACATGCAGAAAACACACTATGGCTGCTTAACGGGAAAGGTGAGGTGGGGTGATACATAAAACAAGAGTTTCAAATTAGCTCAGATACCGTTCCATAAACCCAATATGTAATAGACAAGACCTACTCCTTGCTCAGAGAACTGGACTCAACACGCCCGATTCACCGCACAAGAATATATCTGACTAGTAATAATCTTAAAACCTATGTATTGATATCTCTCTGTTAGTGTGTCAAGTGGATGTAAAGCGGCATAAACACAGCCGTGAAAAGCAGCTAAACCCCATTATAAAAATAAATTACTTTTAAAAACCCATGAAACAAAGACAGGGAAAGAGAGAGAAATTCTTACACAATTCGTTCCGGGGCTGTGATGCAACCTGGATTGACCATATCTAGACCCACAGCTGGATGAGACATAAGGGTGGACACTCTTGGGGCTGAGAGGTTTGGTGAGGTTGGGTGAGCAAACGCAGACCCTTTAAAGTAATACTGCGTGCTACCCATCGCATGGGTCCCAAATCTCCAGGTTCAAGGGCATCTTCCTACATCGAAAACATGCATGAGAAACCCAGAAGATGGTACACCGTGTGATGGGGAAAGGTTTCTAAAACGCACCTCATTTCTCATCTCCTTGTGCTCGGGTTCGCCATTCCAGCCACTTTACTAGCAATCTCCCTACTTGGAGCATCAGCACCTTTAACCTCCTGTTCCGTACAGGTTGCAATTTGTCCTGAGGATGAACGGGAAGACGGGGAACCAATGAGAGACTAGCTCTTGGTGTTGGGACAGGCACAGGTCACTCTATTTGCCCATCAGGAAGAAGAATTAACCACAGGCTCAGCCTGCCCCCCGGAACCAGAACAGGGCCTGAAGCCATCCTGCGCTTTTGCGGCCAGCTCCCAAAAAAGCGACTTGTAAAATGGAGCTTCAGGGCACTGCAATTCACAAACCTGCAGAGTTATAAATGATAACTCTCGTCCACAAATATATTGAGGGAAGGCAAAGAGGAAGATTTGAAATCAAGGCAGAATTGCAGGAAACAGATTTCAGGAGGTAGATTCGAATCGCCTTTGAAGCACATGAAAAGCGGCAAAAGGTTGACAATGATGCCCTTGGCCAAAAAGGGCGTATGCGTTTTTTCCTGAATATATTCAGGAAAAAACGCATACGCCCTTTTTGGCCAACCAAGCAACCTGGAAAGGCAAATCAGCGCTACAAAGAAGTCTCGCTTCCCATCGGTCAAAAGGGCCATGCTGAAAAAAGTGTCAAAACCAGAAATGCAGGACAGGCCATGGAGAAATGGGAGCCTTGCTACACTGATGGGCGGGATGTAAATTGCCAACAGCCACTCTGGAGAAGTGTACGGTGTGTCCTGAAACATCGAAAAAACACAGCTTAGAGAGCATAGGGCAATTCCACGCATGGGGGGATAAAGTGGGAAAATTGAAAATCAGCAAGACACAAGCACCCCAAAGTTTAGGGCTGCTCTGTTGACAAGGACCTCCACTTCCTTCCACCTTAAATATCCCAGGAAAGCGAAAAATGGATAAAAAAGTTGTGGTCCTTATGTACAATGGAATATCACTCAGCCATGAAATCAATGTCATAAGGCTAGTAGCAGCATGATGAGTGGATTTAGGTAAGACGATTCTAAGTGAAATAAGTCACACAGAAAAGGACACTTCTCATAAGGTGTCACTTATAGAGGGAATGTAAAAACCGTTACACTTGAACTGAATTACAAACCAGAACAGAGTCACACATGCAGAAAACACACTATGGCTGCTTAACGGGAAAGGTGAGGTGGGGTGATACATAAAACAAGAGTTTCAAATTAGCTCAGATACCGTTCCATAAACCCAATATGTAATAGACAAGACCTACTCCTTGCTCAGAGAACTGGACTCAACACGCCCGATTCACCGCACAAGAATATATCTGACTAGTAATAATCTTAAAACCTATGTATTGATATCTCTCTGTTAGTGTGTCAAGTGGGTGTAAAGCGGCATAAACACAGCCGTGAAAAGCAGCTAAACCCCATTATAAAAATAAATTACTTTTAAAAACCCATGAAACAAAGACAGGGAAAGAGAGAGAAATTCTTACACAATTCGTTCAGGGGCTGTGATGCAACCTGGATTGACCATATCTAGACCCACAGCTGGATGAGACATAAGGGTGGACACTCTTGGGGCTGAGAGGTTTGGTGAGGTTGGGTGAGCAAACGCAGACCCTTTAAAGTAATACTGCGTGCTACCCATCGCATGGGTCCCAAATCTCCAGGTTCAAGGGCATCTTCCTACATCGAAAACATGCATGAGAAACCCAGAAGATGGTACACCGTGTGATGGGGAAAGGTTTCTAAAACGCACCTCATTTCTCATCTCCTTGTGCTCGGGTTCGCCATTCCAGCCACTTTACTAGCAATCTCCCTACTTGGAGCATCAGCACCTTTAACCTCCTGTTCCGTACAGGTTGCAATTTGTCCTGAGGATGAACGGGAAGACGGGGAACCAATGAGAGACTAGCTCTTGGTGTTGGGACAGGCACAGGTCACTCTATTTGCCCATCAGGAAGAAGAATTAACCACAGGCTCAGCCTGCCCCCCGGAACCAGAACAGGGCCTGAAGCCATCCTGCGCTTTTGCGGCCAGCTCCCAAAAAAGCGACTTGTAAAATGGAGCTTCAGGGCACTGCAATTCACAAACCTGCAGAGTTATAAATGATAACTCTCGTCCACAAATATATTGAGGGAAGGCAAAGAGGAAGATTTGAAATCAAGGCAGAATTGCAGGAAACAGATTTCAGGAGGTAGATTCGAATCGCCTTTGAAGCACATGAAAAGCGGCAAAAGGTTGACAATGATGCCCTTGGCCAAAAAGGGCGTATGCGTTTTTTCCTGAATATATTCAGGAAAAAACGCATACGCCCTTTTTGGCCAACCAAGCAACCTGGAAAGGCAAATCAGCGCTACAAAGAAGTCTCGCTTCCCATCGGTCAAAAGGGCCATGCTGAAAAAAGTGTCAAAACCAGAAATGCAGGACAGGCCATGGAGAAATGGGAGCCTTGCTACACTGATGGGCGGGATGTAAATTGCCAACAGCCACTCTGGAGAAGTGTACGGTGTGTCCTGAAACATCGAAAAAACACAGCTTAGAGAGCATAGGGCAATTCCACGCATGGGGGGATAAAGTGGGAAAATTGAAAATCAGCAAGACACAAGCACCCCAAAGTTTAGGGCTGCTCTGTTGACAAGGACCTCCACTTCCTTCCACCTTAAATATCCCAGGAAAGCGAAAAATGGATAAAAAAGTTGTGGTCCTTATGTACAATGGAATATCACTCAGCCATGAAATCAATGTCATAAGGCTAGTAGCAGCATGATGAGTGGATTTAGGTAAGACGATTCTAAGTGAAATAAGTCACACAGAAAAGGACACTTCTCATAAGGTGTCACTTATAGAGGGAATGTAAAAACCGTTACACTTGAACTGAATTACAAACCAGAACAGAGTCACACATGCAGAAAACACACTATGGCTGCTTAACGGGAAAGGTGAGGTGGGGTGATACATAAAACAAGAGTTTCAAATTAGCTCAGATACCGTTCCATAAACCCAATATGTAATAGACAAGACCTACTCCTTGCTCAGAGAACTGGACTCAACACGCCCGATTCACCGCACAAGAATATATCTGACTAGTAATAATCTTAAAACCTATGTATTGATATCTCTCTGTTAGTGTGTCAAGTGGGTGTAAAGCGGCATAAACACAGCCGTGAAAAGCAGCTAAACCCCATTATAAAAATAAATTACTTTTAAAAACCCATGAAACAAAGACAGGGAAAGAGAGAGAAATTCTTACACAATTCGTTCAGGGGCTGTGATGCAACCTGGATTGACCATATCTAGACCCACAGCTGGATGAGACATAAGGGTGGACACTCTTGGGGCTGAGAGGTTTGGTGAGGTTGGGTGAGCAAACGCAGACCCTTTAAAGTAATACTGCGTGCTACCCATCGCATGGGTCCCAAATCTCCAGGTTCAAGGGCATCTTCCTACATCGAAAACATGCATGAGAAACCCAGAAGATGGTACACCGTGTGATGGGGAAAGGTTTCTAAAACGCACCTCATTTCTCATCTCCTTGTGCTCGGGTTTGCCATTCCAGCCACTTTACTAGCAATCTCCCTACTTGGAGCATCAGCACCTTTAACCTCCTGTTCCGTACAGGTTGCAATTTGTCCTGAGGATGAACGGGAAGACGGGGAACCAATGAGAGACTAGCTCTTGGTGTTGGGACAGGCACAGGTCACTCTATTTTCCCATCAGGAAGAAGAATTAACCACAGGCTCAGCCTGCCCCCCAGAACCAGAACAGGGCCTGAAGCCATCCTGCGCTTTTGCGGCCGGCTCCCAAAAAAGCGACTTGTAAAATGGAGCTTCAGGGCACTGCAATTCACAAACCTGCAGAGTTATAAATGATAACTCTCGTCCACAAATATATTGAGGGAAGGCAAAGAAGAGGATTTGAAATCAAGGCAGAATTACAGGAAACAGATTTCAGGAGGTAGATTCGAATCGCTTTTAAAGCACATGAAAAGCGGCAAAACGTTGACAATGATGCCCTTGGCCAAAAAGGGCGTATGCGTTTTTTCCTGAATATATTCAGGAAAAAACGCATACGCCCTTTTTGGCCAACCAAGCAACCTGGAAAGGCAAATCAGCGCTACAAAGAAGTCTCGCTTCCCATCGGTCCAAAGGGCCATGCTGAAAAAAGTGTCAAAACCAGAAATGCAGGACAGGCCATGGAGAAATGGGAGCCTTGCTACACTGATGGGCGGGATGTAAATTGCCAACAGCCACTCTGGAGAAGTGTACGGTGTGTCCTGAAACATCTAAAAAACACAGCTTAGAGAGCATAGGGCACTTCCACGCATGGGGGGATAAAGTGGGAAAATTGAAAATCAGCAAGACACAAGCACCCCAAAGTTTAGGGCTGCTCTGTTGACAAGGACCTCCACTTCCTTCCAACTTAAATATCCCAGGAAAGCCAAAAATGGATAAAAAAGTTGTGGTCCTTATGTACAATGGAATATCACTCAGCCATGAAATCAATGTCATAAGGCTAGTAGCAGCATGATGAGTGGATTTAGGTAAGACGATTCTAAGTGAAATAAGTCACACAGAAAAGGACACTTCTCATAAGGTGTCACTTATAGAGGGAATGTAAAAACCGTTACACTTGAACTGAATTACAAACCAGAACAGAGTCACACATGCAGAAAACACACTATGGCTGCTTTACGGGAAAGGTGAGGTGGGGTGATACATAAAACAAGAGTTTCAAATTAGCTCAGATACCGTTCCATAAACCCAATATGGAATAGACAAGACCTACTCCTTGCTCAGAGAACTGGACTCAACACGCCCGATTCACCGCCCAAGAATATATCTGACTAGTAATAATCTTAAAACCTATGTATTGATATCTCTCTGTTAGTGTGTCAAGTGGGTGTAAAGCGGCATAAACACAGCCGTGAAAAGCAGCTAAACCCCATTATAAAAATAAATTACTTTTAAAAACCCATGAAACAAAGACAGGGAAAGAGAGAGAAATTCTTACACAATTCGTTCAGGGGCTGTGATGCAACCTGGATTGACCATATCTAGACCCACAGCTGGATGAGACATAAGGGTGGACACTCTTGGGGCTGAGAGGTTTGGTGAGGTTGGGTGAGCAAACGCAGACCCTTTAAAGTAATACTGCGTGCTACCCATCGCATGGGTCCCAAATCTCCAGGTTCAAGGGCATCTTCCTACATCGAAAACATGCATGAGAAACCCAGAAGATGGTACACCGTGTGATGGGGAAAGGTTTCTAAAACGCACCTCATTTCTCATCTCCTTGTGCTCGGGTTCGCCATTCCAGCCACTTTACTAGCAATCTCCCTACTTGGAGCATCAGCACCTTTAACCTCCTGTTCCGTACAGGTTGCAATTTGTCCTGAGGATGAACGGGAAGACGGGGAACCAATGAGAGACTAGCTCTTGGTGTTGGGACAGGCACAGGTCACTCTATTTGCCCATCAGGAAGAAGAATTAACCACAGGCTCAGCCTGCCCCCCGGAACCAGAACAGGGCCTGAAGCCATCCTGCGCTTTTGCGGCCAGCTCCCAAAAAAGCGACTTGTAAAATGGAGCTTCAGGGCACTGCAATTCACAAACTTGCAGAGTTATAAATGATAACTCTCGTCCACAAATATATTGAGGGAAGGCAAAGAAGAAGATTTGAAATCAAGGCAGAATTGCAGGAAACAGATTTCAGGAGGTAGATTCGAATCGCCTTTAAAGCACATGAAAAGCGGCAAAAGGTTGACAATGATGCCCTTGGCCAAAAAGGGCGTATGCGTTTTTTCCTGAATATATTCAGGAAAAAACGCATACGCCCTTTTTGGCCAACCAAGCAACCTGGAAAGGCAAATCAGCGCTACAAAGAAGTCTCGCTTCCCATCGGTCAAAAGGGCCATGCTGAAAAAAGTGTCAAAACCAGAAATGCAGGACAGGCCATGGAGAAATGGGAGCCTTGCTACACTGATGGGTGGGATGTAAATTGCCAACAGCCACTCTGGAGAAGTGTACGGTGTGTCCTGAAACATCTAAAAAACACAGCTTATAGAGCATAGGGCACTTCCACGCATGGGGGGATAAAGTGGGAAAATTGAAAATCAGCAAGACACAAGCACCCCAAAGTTTAGGGCTGCTCTGTTGACAAGGACCTCCATTTCCTTCCACCTTAAATATCCCAGGAAAGCGAAAAATGGATAAAAAAGTTGTGGTCCTTATGTACAATGGAATATCACTCAGCCATGAAATCAATTTCATAAGGCTAGTAGCAGCATGATGAGTGGATTTAGGTAAGACGATTCTATGTGAAATAAGTCACACAGAAAAGGACACTTCTCATAAGGTGTCACTTATAGAGGGAATGTAAAAACCGTTACACTTGAACTGAATTACAAACCAGAACAGAGTCACACATGCAGAAAACACACTATGGCTGCTTAACGGGAAAGGTGAGGTGGGGTGATACATAAAACAAGAGTTTCAAATTAGCTCAGATACCGTTCCATAAACCCAATATGTAATAGACAAGACCTACTCCTTGCTCAGAGAACTGGACTCAACACGCCCGATTCACCGCACAAGAATATATCTGACTAGTAATAATCTTAAAACCTATGTATTGATATCTCTCTGTTAGTGTGTCAAGTGGATGTAAAGCGGCATAAACACAGCCGTGAAAAGCAGCTAAACCCCATTATAAAAATAAATTACTTTTAAAAACCCATGAAACAAAGACAGGGAAAGAGAGAGAAATTCTTACACAATTCGTTCCGGGGCTGTGATGCAACCTGGATTGACCATATCTAGACCCACAGCTGGATGAGACATAAGGGTGGACACTCTTGGGGCTGAGAGGTTTGGTGAGGTTGGGTGAGCAAACGCAGACCCTTTAAAGTAATACTGCGTGCTACCCATCGCATGGGTCCCAAATCTCCAGGTTCAAGGGCATCTTCCTACATCGAAAACATGCATGAGAAACCCAGAAGATGGTACACCGTGTGATGGGGAAAGGTTTCTAAAACGCACCTCATTTCTCATCTCCTTGTGCTCGGGTTCGCCATTCCAGCCACTTTACTAGCAATCTCCCTACTTGGAGCATCAGCACCTTTAACCTCCTGTTCCGTACAGGTTGCAATTTGTCCTGAGGATGAACGGGAAGACGGGGAACCAATGAGAGACTAGCTCTTGGTGTTGGGACAGGCACAGGTCACTCTATTTGCCCATCAGGAAGAAGAATTAACCACAGGCTCAGCCTGCCCCCCGGAACCAGAACAGGGCCTGAAGCCATCCTGCGCTTTTGCGGCCAGCTCCCAAAAAAGCGACTTGTAAAATGGAGCTTCAGGGCACTGCAATTCACAAACCTGCAGAGTTATAAATGATAACTCTCGTCCACAAATATATTGAGGGAAGGCAAAGAGGAAGATTTGAAATCAAGGCAGAATTGCAGGAAACAGATTTCAGGAGGTAGATTCGAATCGCCTTTGAAGCACATGAAAAGCGGCAAAAGGTTGACAATGATGCCCTTGGCCAAAAAGGGCGTATGCGTTTTTTCCTGAATATATTCAGGAAAAAACGCATACGCCCTTTTTGGCCAACCAAGCAACCTGGAAAGGCAAATCAGCGCTACAAAGAAGTCTCGCTTCCCATCGGTCAAAAGGGCCATGCTGAAAAAAGTGTCAAAACCAGAAATGCAGGACAGGCCATGGAGAAATGGGAGCCTTGCTACACTGATGGGCGGGATGTAAATTGCCAACAGCCACTCTGGAGAAGTGTACGGTGTGTCCTGAAACATCGAAAAAACACAGCTTAGAGAGCATAGGGCAATTCCACGCATGGGGGGATAAAGTGGGAAAATTGAAAATCAGCAAGACACAAGCACCCCAAAGTTTAGGGCTGCTCTGTTGACAAGGACCTCCACTTCCTTCCACCTTAAATATCCCAGGAAAGCGAAAAATGGATAAAAAAGTTGTGGTCCTTATGTACAATGGAATATCACTCAGCCATGAAATCAATGTCATAAGGCTAGTAGCAGCATGATGAGTGGATTTAGGTAAGACGATTCTAAGTGAAATAAGTCACACAGAAAAGGACACTTCTCATAAGGTGTCACTTATAGAGGGAATGTAAAAACCGTTACACTTGAACTGAATTACAAACCAGAACAGAGTCACACATGCAGAAAACACACTATGGCTGCTTAACGGGAAAGGTGAGGTGGGGTGATACATAAAACAAGAGTTTCAAATTAGCTCAGATACCGTTCCATAAACCCAATATGTAATAGACAAGACCTACTCCTTGCTCAGAGAACTGGACTCAACACGCCCGATTCACCGCACAAGAATATATCTGACTAGTAATAATCTTAAAACCTATGTATTGATATCTCTCTGTTAGTGTGTCAAGTGGGTGTAAAGCGGCATAAACACAGCCGTGAAAAGCAGCTAAACCCCATTATAAAAATAAATTACTTTTAAAAACCCATGAAACAAAGACAGGGAAAGAGAGAGAAATTCTTACACAATTCGTTCAGGGGCTGTGATGCAACCTGGATTGACCATATCTAGACCCACAGCTGGATGAGACATAAGGGTGGACACTCTTGGGGCTGAGAGGTTTGGTGAGGTTGGGTGAGCAAACGCAGACCCTTTAAAGTAATACTGCGTGCTACCCATCGCATGGGTCCCAAATCTCCAGGTTCAAGGGCATCTTCCTACATCGAAAACATGCATGAGAAACCCAGAAGATGGTACACCGTGTGATGGGGAAAGGTTTCTAAAACGCACCTCATTTCTCATCTCCTTGTGCTCGGGTTCGCCATTCCAGCCACTTTACTAGCAATCTCCCTACTTGGAGCATCAGCACCTTTAACCTCCTGTTCCGTACAGGTTGCAATTTGTCCTGAGGATGAACGGGAAGACGGGGAACCAATGAGAGACTAGCTCTTGGTGTTGGGACAGGCACAGGTCACTCTATTTTCCCATCAGGAAGAAGAATTAACCACAGGCTCAGCCTGCCCCCCAGAACCAGAACAGGGCCTGAAGCCATCCTGCGCTTTTGCGGCCGGCTCCCAAAAAAGCGACTTGTAAAATGGAGCTTCAGGGCACTGCAATTCACAAACCTGCAGAGTTATAAATGATAACTCTCGTCCACAAATATATTGAGGGAAGGCAAAGAAGAGGATTTGAAATCAAGGCAGAATTACAGGAAACAGATTTCAGGAGGTAGATTCGAATCGCTTTTAAAGCACATGAAAAGCGGCAAAACGTTGACAATGATGCCCTTGGCCAAAAAGGGCGTATGCGTTTTTTCCTGAATATATTCAGGAAAAAACGCATACGCCCTTTTTGGCCAACCAAGCAACCTGGAAAGGCAAATCAGCGCTACAAAGAAGTCTCGCTTCCCATCGGTCCAAAGGGCCATGCTGAAAAAAGTGTCAAAACCAGAAATGCAGGACAGGCCATGGAGAAATGGGAGCCTTGCTACACTGATGGGCGGGATGTAAATTGCCAACAGCCACTCTGGAGAAGTGTACGGTGTGTCCTGAAACATCTAAAAAACACAGCTTAGAGAGCATAGGGCACTTCCACGCATGGGGGGATAAAGTGGGAAAATTGAAAATCAGCAAGACACAAGCACCCCAAAGTTTAGGGCTGCTCTGTTGACAAGGACCTCCACTTCCTTCCACCTTAAATATCCCAGGAAAGCGAAAAATGGATAAAAAAGTTGTGGTCCTTATGTACAATGGAATATCACTCAGCCATGAAATCAATGTCATAAGGCTAGTAGCAGCATGATGAGTGGATTTAGGTAAGACGATTCTAAGTGAAATAAGTCACACAGAAAAGGACACTTCTCATAAGGTGTCACTTATAGAGGGAATGTAAAAACCGTTACACTTGAACTGAATTACAAAACAGAACAGAGTCACACATGCAGAAAACACACTATGGCTGCTTAACGGGAAAGGTGAGGTGGGGTGATACATAAAACAAGAGTTTCAAATTAGCTCAGATACCGTTCCATAAACCCAATATGGAATAGACAAGACCTACTCCTTGCTCAGAGAACTGGACTCCACACGCCCGATTCACCGCCCAAGAATATATCTGACTAGTAATAATCTTAAAACCTATGTATTGATATCTCTCTGTTAGTGTGTCAAGTGGGTGTAAAGCGGCATAAACACAGCCGTGAAAAGCAGCTAAACCCCATTATAAAAATAAATTACTTTTAAAAACCCATGAAACAAAGACAGGGAAAGAGAGAGAAATTCTTACACAATTCGTTCCGGGGCTGTGATGCAACCTGGATTGACCATATCTAGACCCACAGCTGGATGAGACATAAGGGTGGACACTCTTGGGGCTGAGAGGTTTGGTGAGGTTGGGTGAGCAAACGCAGACCCTTTAAAGTAATACTGCGTGCTACCCATCGCATGGGTCCCAAATCTCCAGGTTCAAGGGCATCTTCCTACATCGAAAACATGCATGAGAAACCCAGAAGATGGTACACCGTGTGATGGGGAAAGGTTTCTAAAACGCACCTCATTTCTCATCTCCTTGTGCTCGGGTTCGCCATTCCAGCCACTTTACTAGCAATCTCCCTACTTGGAGCATCAGCACCTTTAACCTCCTGTTCCGTACAGGTTGCAATTTGTCCTGAGGATGAACGGGAAGACGGGGAACCAATGAGAGACTAGCTCTTGGTGTTGGGACAGGCACAGGTCACTCTATTTGCCCATCAGGAAGAAGAATTAACCACAGGCTCAGCCTGCCCCCCGGAACCAGAACAGGGCCTGAAGCCATCCTGCGCTTTTGCGGCCAGCTCCCAAAAAAGCGACTTGTAAAATGGAGCTTCAGGGCACTGCAATTCACAAACCTGCAGAGTTATAAATGATAACTCTCGTCCACAAATATATTGAGGGAAGGCAAAGAAGAAGATTTGAAATCAAGGCAGAATTGCAGGAAACAGATTTCAGGAGGTAGATTCGAATCGCCTTTAAAGCACATGAAAAGCGGCAAAAGGTTGACAATGATGCCCTTGGCCAAAAAGGGCGTATGCGTTTTTTCCTGAATATATTCAGGAAAAAACGCATACGCCCTTTTTGGCCAACCAAGCAACCTGGAAAGGCAAATCAGCGCTACAAAGAAGTCTCGCTTCCCATCGGTCAAAAGGGCCATGCTGAAAAAAGTGTCAAAACCAGAAATGCAGGACAGGCCATGGAGAAATGGGAGCCTTGCTACACTGATGGGTGGGATGTAAATTGCCAACAGCCACTCTGGAGAAGTGTACGGTGTGTCCTGAAACATCTAAAAAACACAGCTTATAGAGCATAGGGCACTTCCACGCATGGGGGGATAAAGTGGGAAAATTGAAAATCAGCAAGACACAAGCACCCCAAAGTTTAGGGCTGCTCTGTTGACAAGGACCTCCATTTCCTTCCACCTTAAATATCCCAGGAAAGCGAAAAATGGATAAAAAAGTTGTGGTCCTTATGTACAATGGAATATCACTCAGCCATGAAATCAATTTCATAAGGCTAGTAGCAGCATGATGAGTGGATTTAGGTAAGACGATTCTATGTGAAATAAGTCACACAGAAAAGGACACTTCTCATAAGGTGTCACTTATAGAGGGAATGTAAAAACCGTTACACTTGAACTGAATTACAAACCAGAACAGAGTCACACATGCAGAAAACACACTATGGCTGCTTAACGGGAAAGGTGAGGTGGGGTGATACATAAAACAAGAGTTTCAAATTAGCTCAGATACCGTTCCATAAACCCAATATGTAATAGACAAGACCTACTCCTTGCTCAGAGAACTGGACTCAACACGCCCGATTCACCGCACAAGAATATATCTGACTAGTAATAATCTTAAAACCTATGTATTGATATCTCTCTGTTAGTGTGTCAAGTGGATGTAAAGCGGCATAAACACAGCCGTGAAAAGCAGCTAAACCCCATTATAAAAATAAATTACTTTTAAAAACCCATGAAACAAAGACAGGGAAAGAGAGAGAAATTCTTACACAATTCGTTCCGGGGCTGTGATGCAACCTGGATTGACCATATCTAGACCCACAGCTGGATGAGACATAAGGGTGGACACTCTTGGGGCTGAGAGGTTTGGTGAGGTTGGGTGAGCAAACGCAGACCCTTTAAAGTAATACTGCGTGCTACCCATCGCATGGGTCCCAAATCTCCAGGTTCAAGGGCATCTTCCTACATCGAAAACATGCATGAGAAACCCAGAAGATGGTACACCGTGTGATGGGGAAAGGTTTCTAAAACGCACCTCATTTCTCATCTCCTTGTGCTCGGGTTCGCCATTCCAGCCACTTTACTAGCAATCTCCCTACTTGGAGCATCAGCACCTTTAACCTCCTGTTCCGTACAGGTTGCAATTTGTCCTGAGGATGAACGGGAAGACGGGGAACCAATGAGAGACTAGCTCTTGGTGTTGGGACAGGCACAGGTCACTCTATTTGCCCATCAGGAAGAAGAATTAAGCACAGGCTCAGCCTGCCCCCCGGAACCAGAACAGGGCCTGAAGCCATCCTGCGCTTTTGCGGCCAGCTCCCAAAAAAGCGACTTGTAAAATGGAGCTTCAGGGCACTGCAATTCACAAACCTGCAGAGTTATAAATGATAACTCTCGTCCACAAATATATTGAGGGAAGGCAAAGAGGAAGATTTGAAATCAAGGCAGAATTGCAGGAAACAGATTTCAGGAGGTAGATTCGAATCGCCTTTGAAGCACATGAAAAGCGGCAAAAGGTTGACAATGATGCCCTTGGCCAAAAAGGGCGTATGCGTTTTTTCCTGAATATATTCAGGAAAAAACGCATACGCCCTTTTTGGCCAACCAAGCAACCTGGAAAGGCAAATCAGCGCTACAAAGAAGTCTCGCTTCCCATCGGTCAAAAGGGCCATGCTGAAAAAAGTGTCAAAACCAGAAATGCAGGACAGGCCATGGAGAAATGGGAGCCTTGCTACACTGATGGGCGGGATGTAAATTGCCAACAGCCACTCTGGAGAAGTGTACGGTGTGTCCTGAAACATCGAAAAAACACAGCTTAGAGAGCATAGGGCAATTCCACGCATGGGGGGATAAAGTGGGAAAATTGAAAATCAGCAAGACACAAGCACCCCAAAGTTTAGGGCTGCTCTGTTGACAAGGACCTCCACTTCCTTCCACCTTAAATATCCCAGGAAAGCGAAAAATGGATAAAAAAGTTGTGGTCCTTATGTACAATGGAATATCACTCAGCCATGAAATCAATGTCATAAGGCTAGTAGCAGCATGATGAGTGGATTTAGGTAAGACGATTCTAAGTGAAATAAGTCACACAGAAAAGGACACTTCTCATAAGGTGTCACTTATAGAGGGAATGTAAAAACCGTTACACTTGAACTGAATTACAAACCAGAACAGAGTCACACATGCAGAAAACACACTATGGCTGCTTAACGGGAAAGGTGAGGTGGGGTGATACATAAAACAAGAGTTTCAAATTAGCTCAGATACCGTTCCATAAACCCAATATGTAATAGACAAGACCTACTCCTTGCTCAGAGAACTGGACTCAACACGCCCGATTCACCGCACAAGAATATATCTGACTAGTAATAATCTTAAAACCTATGTATTGATATCTCTCTGTTAGTGTGTCAAGTGGGTGTAAAGCGGCATAAACACAGCCGTGAAAAGCAGCTAAACCCCATTATAAAAATAAATTACTTTTAAAAACCCATGAAACAAAGACAGGGAAAGAGAGAGAAATTCTTACACAATTCGTTCAGGGGCTGTGATGCAACCTGGATTGACCATATCTAGACCCACAGCTGGATGAGACATAAGGGTGGACACTCTTGGGGCTGAGAGGTTTGGTGAGGTTGGGTGAGCAAACGCAGACCCTTTAAAGTAATACTGCGTGCTACCCATCGCATGGGTCCCAAATCTCCAGGTTCAAGGGCATCTTCCTACATCGAAAACATGCATGAGAAACCCAGAAGATGGTACACCGTGTGATGGGGAAAGGTTTCTAAAACGCACCTCATTTCTCATCTCCTTGTGCTCGGGTTCGCCATTCCAGCCACTTTACTAGCAATCTCCCTACTTGGAGCATCAGCACCTTTAACCTCCTGTTCCGTACAGGTTGCAATTTGTCCTGAGGATGAACGGGAAGACGGGGAACCAATGAGAGACTAGCTCTTGGTGTTGGGACAGGCACAGGTCACTCTATTTTCCCATCAGGAAGAAGAATTAACCACAGGCTCAGCCTGCCCCCCAGAACCAGAACAGGGCCTGAAGCCATCCTGCGCTTTTGCGGCCGGCTCCCAAAAAAGCGACTTGTAAAATGGAGCTTCAGGGCACTGCAATTCACAAACCTGCAGAGTTATAAATGATAACTCTCGTCCACAAATATATTGAGGGAAGGCAAAGAAGAGGATTTGAAATCAAGGCAGAATTACAGGAAACAGATTTCAGGAGGTAGATTCGAATCGCCTTTAAAGCACATGAAAAGCGGCAAAACGTTGACAATGATGCCCTTGGCCAAAAAGGGCGTATGCGTTTTTTCCTGAATATATTCAGGAAAAAACGCATACGCCCTTTTTGGCCAACCAAGCAACCTGGAAAGGCAAATCAGCGCTACAAAGAAGTCTCGCTTCCCATCGGTCCAAAGGGCCATGCTGAAAAAAGTGTCAAAACCAGAAATGCAGGACAGGCCATGGAGAAATGGGAGCCTTGCTACACTGATGGGCAGGATGTAAATTGCCAACAGCCACTCTGGAGAAGTGTACGGTGGGTCCTGAAACATCTAAAAAACACAGCTTAGAGAGCATAGGGCACTTCCACGCATGGGGGGATAAAGTGGGAAAATTGAAAATCAGCAAGACACAAGCACCCCAAAGTTTAGGGCTGCTCTGTTGACAAGGACCTCCACTTCCTTCCAACTTAAATATCCCAGGAAAGCCAAAAATGGATAAAAAAGTTGTGGTCCTTATGTACAATGGAATATCACTCAGCCATGAAATCAATGTCATAAGGCTAGTAGCAGCATGATGAGTGGATTTAGGTAAGACGATTCTAAGTGAAATAAGTCACACAGAAAAGGACACTTCTCATAAGGTGTCACTTATAGAGGGAATGTAAAAACCGTTACACTTGAACTGAATTACAAACCAGAACAGAGTCACACATGCAGAAAACACACTATGGCTGCTTTACGGGAAAGGTGAGGTGGGGTGATACATAAAACAAGAGTTTCAAATTAGCTCAGATACCGTTCCATAAACCCAATATGTAATAGACAAGACCTACTCCTTGCTCAGAGAACTGGACTCAACACGCCCGATTCACCGCACAAGAATATATCTGACTAGTAATAATCTTAAAACCTATGTATTGATATCTCTCTGTTAGTGTGTCAAGTGGGTGTAAAGCGGCATAAACACAGCCGTGAAAAGCAGCTAAACCCCATTATAAAAATAAATTACTTTTAAAAACCCATGAAACAAAGACAGGGAAAGAGAGAGAAATTCTTACACAATTCGTTCAGGGGCTGTGATGCAACCTGGATTGACCATATCTAGACCCACAGCTGGATGAGACATAAGGGTGGACACTCTTGGGGCTGAGAGGTTTGGTGAGGTTGGGTGAGCAAACGCAGACCCTTTAAAGTAATACTGCGTGCTACCCATCGCATGGGTCCCAAATCTCCAGGTTCAAGGGCATCTTCCTACATCAAAAACATGCATGAGAAACCCAGAAGATGGTACACCGTGTGATGGGGAAAGGTTTCTAAAACGCACCTCATTTCTCATCTCCTTGTGCTCGGGTTCGCCATTCCAGCCACTTTACTAGCAATCTCCCTACTTGGAGCATCAGCACCTTTAACCTCCTGTTCCGTACAGGTTGCAATTTGTCCTGAGGATGAACGGGAAGACGGGGAACCAATGAGAGACTAGCTCTTGGTGTTGGGACAGGCACAGGTCACTCTATTTTCCCATCAGGAAGAAGAATTAACCACAGGCTCAGCCTGCCCCCCGGAACCAGAACAGGGCCTGAAGCCATCCTGCGCTTTTGCGGCCGGCTCCCAAAAAAGCGACTTGTAAAATGGAGCTTCAGGGCACTGCAATTCACAAACCTGCAGAGTTATAAATGATAACTCTCGTCCACAAATATATTGAGGGAAGGCAAAGAAGAGGATTTGAAATCAAGGCAGAATTGCAGGAAACAGATTTCAGGAGGTAGATACGAATCGCCTTTAAAGCACATGAAAAGCGGCAAAACGTTGACAATGATGCCCTTGGCCAAAAAGGGCGTATGCGTTTTTTCCTGAATATATTCAGGAAAAAACGCATACGCCCTTTTTGGCCAACCAAGCAACCTGGAAAGGCAAATCAGCGCTACAAAGAAGTCTCGCTTCCCATCGGTCAAAAGGGCCATGCTGAAAAAAGTGTCAAAACCAGAAATGCAGGACAGGCCATGGAGAAATGGGAGCCTTGCTACACTGATGGGTGGGATGTAAATTGCCAACAGCCACTCTGGAGAAGTGTACGGTGTGTCCTGAAACATCTAAAAAACACAGCTTAGAGAGCATAGGGCACTTCCACGCATGGGGGGATAAAGTGGGAAAATTGAAAATCAGCAAGACACAAGCACCCCAAAGTTTAGGGCTGCTCTGTTGACAAGGACCTCCACTTCATTCCACCTTAAATATCCCAGGAAAGCGAAAAATGGATAAAAAAGTTGTGGTCCTTATGTACAATGGAATATCACTCAGCCATGAAATCAATGTCATAAGGCTAGTAGCAGCATGATGAGTGGATTTAGGTAAGACGATTCTAAGTGAAATAAGTCACACAGAAAAGGACACTTCTCATAAGGTGTCACTTATAGAGGGAATGTAAAAACCGTTACACTTGAACTGAATTACAAAACAGAACAGAGTCACACGTGCAGAAAACACACTATGGCTGCTTAACGGGAAAGGTGAGGTGGGGTGATACATAAAACAAGAGTTTCAAATTAGCTCAGATACCGTTCCATAAACCCAATATGGAATAGACATGACCTACTCCTTGCTCAGAGAACTGGACTCCACACGCCCGATTCACCGCCCAAGAATATATCTGACTAGTAATAATCTTAAAACCTATGTATTGATATCTCTCTGTTAGTGTGTCAAGTGGGTGTAAAGCGGCATAAACACAGCCGTGAAAAGCAGCTAAACCCCATTATAAAAATAAATTACTTTTAAAAACCCATGAAACAAAGACAGGGAAAGAGAGAGAAATTCTTACACAATTCGTTCAGGGGCTGTGATGCAACCTGGATTGACCATATCTAGACCCACAGCTGGATGAGACATAAGGGTGGACACTCTTGGGGCTGAGAGGTTTGGTGAGGTTGGGTGAGCAAACGCAGACCCTTTAAAGTAATACTGCGTGCTACCCATCGCATGGGTCCCAAATCTCCAGGTTCAAGGGCATCTTCCTACATCGAAAACATGCATGAGAAACCCAGAAGATGGTACACCGTGTGATGGGGAAAGGTTTCTAAAACGCACCTCATTTCTCATCTCCTTGTGCTCGGGTTCGCCATTCCAGCCACTTTACTAGCAATCTCCCTACTTGGAGCATCAGCACCTTTAACCTCCTGTTCCGTACAGGTTGCAATTTGTCCCCAGGATGAACGGGAAGACGGGGAACCAATGAGAGACTAGCTCTTGGTGTTGGGACAGGCACAGGTCACTCTATTTGCCCATCAGGAAGAAGAATTAACCACAGGCTCAGCCTGCCCCCCGGAACCAGAACAGGGCCTGAAGCCATCCTGCGCTTTTGCGGCCAGCTCCCAAAAAAGCGACTTGTAAAATGGAGCTTCAGGGCACTGCAATTCACAAACCTGCAGAGTTATAAATGATAACTCTCGTCCACAAATACATTGAGGGAAGGCAAAGAAGAAGATTTGAAATCAAGGCAGAATTGCAGGAAACAGATTTCAGGAGGTAGATTCGAATCGCCTTTAAAGCACATGAAAAGCGGCAAAAGGTTGACAATGATGCCCTTGGCCAAAAAGGGCGTATGCGTTTTTTCCTGAATATATTCAGGAAAAAACGCATACGCCCTTTTTGGCCAACCAAGCAACCTGGAAAGGCAAATCAGCGCTACAAAGAAGTCTCGCTTCCCATCGGTCAAAAGGGCCATGCTGAAAAAAGTGTCAAAACCAGAAATGCAGGACAGGCCATGGAGAAATGGGAGCCTTGCTACACTGATGGGTGGGATGTAAATTGCCAACAGCCACTCTGGAGAAGTGTACGGTGTGTCCTGAAACATCTAAAAAACACAGCTTATAGAGCATAGGGCACTTCCACGCATGGGGGGATAAAGTGGGAAAATTGAAAATCAGCAAGACACAAGCACCCCAAAGTTTAGGGCTGCTCTGTTGACAAGGACCTCCATTTCCTTCCACCTTAAATATCCCAGGAAAGCGAAAAATGGATAAAAAAGTTGTGGTCCTTATGTACAATGGAATATCACTCAGCCATGAAATCAATGTCATAAGGCTAGTAGCAGCATGATGAGTGGATTTAGGTAAGACGATTCTATGTGAAATAAGTCACACAGAAAAGGACACTTCTCATAAGGTGTCACTTATAGAGGGAATGTAAAAACCGTTACACTTGAACTGAATTACAAAACAGAACAGAGTCACACATGCAGAAAACACACTATGGCTGCTTAACGGGAAAGGTGAGGTGGGGTGATACATAAAACAAGAGTTTCAAATTAGCTCAGATACCGTTCCATAAACCCAATATGTAATAGACAAGACCTACTCCTTGCTCAGAGAACTGGACTCAACACGCCCGATTCACCGCACAAGAATATATCTGACTAGTAATAATCTTAAAACCTATGTATTGATATCTCTCTGTTAGTGTGTCAAGTGGATGTAAAGCGGCATAAACACAGCCGTGAAAAGCAGCTAAACACCATTATAAAAATAAATTACTTTTAAAAACCCATGAAACAAAGACAGGGAAAGAGAGAGAAATTCTTACACAATTCGTTCCGGGGCTGTGATGCAACCTGGATTGACCATATCTAGACCCACAGCTGGATGAGACATAAGGGTGGACACTCTTGGGGCTGAGAGGTTTGGTGAGGTTGGGTGAGCAAACGCAGACCCTTTAAAGTAATACTGCGTGCTACCCATCGCATGGGTCCCAAATCTCCAGGTTCAAGGGCATCTTCCTACATCGAAAACATGCATGAGAAACCCAGAAGATGGTACACCGTGTGATGGGGAAAGGTTTCTAAAACGCACCTCATTTCTCATCTCCTTGTGCTCGGGTTCGCCATTCCAGCCACTTTACTAGCAATCTCCCTACTTGGAGCATCAGCACCTTTAACCTCCTGTTCCGTACAGGTTGCAATTTGTCCTGAGGATGAACGGGAAGACGGGGAACCAATGAGAGACTAGCTCTTGGTGTTGGGACAGGCACAGGTCACTCTATTTGCCCATCAGGAAGAAGAATTAACCACAGGCTCAGCCTGCCCCCCAGAACCAGAACAGGGCCTGAAGCCATCCTGCGCTTTTGCGGCCGGCTCCCAAAAAAGCGACTTGTAAAATGGAGCTTCAGGGCACTGCAATTCACAAACCTGCAGAGTTATAAATGATAACTCTCGTCCACAAATATATTGAGGGAAGGCAAAGAAGAGGATTTGAAATCAAGGCAGAATTACAGGAAACAGATTTCAGGAGGTAGATTCGAATCGCCTTTAAAGCACATGAAAAGCGGCAAAACGTTGACAATGATGCCCTTGGCCAAAAAGGGCGTATGCGTTTTTTCCTGAATATATTCAGGAAAAAACGCATACGCCCTTTTTGGCCAACCAAGCAACCTGGAAAGGCAAATCAGCGCTACAAAGAAGTCTCGCTTCCCATCGGTCCAAAGGGCCATGCTGAAAAAAGTGTCAAAACCAGAAATGCAGGACAGGCCATGGAGAAATGGGAGCCTTGCTACACTGATGGGCGGGATGTAAATTGCCAACAGCCACTCTGGAGAAGTGTACGGTGGGTCCTGAAACATCTAAAAAACACAGCTTAGAGAGCATAGGGCACTTCCACGCATGGGGGGATAAAGTGGGAAAATTGAAAATCAGCAAGACACAAGCACCCCAAAGTTTAGGGCTGCTCTGTTGACAAGGACCTCCACTTCCTTCCACCTTAAATATCCCAGGAAAGCCAAAAATGGATAAAAAAGTTGTGGTCCTTATGTACAATGGAATATCACTCAGCCATGAAATCAATGTCATAAGGCTAGTAGCAGCATGATGAGTGGATTTAGGTAAGACGATTCTAAGTGAAATAAGTCACACAGAAAAGGACACTTCTCATAAGGTGTCACTTATAGAGGGAATGTAAAAACCGTTACACTTGAACTGAATTACAAACCAGAACAGAGTCACACATGCAGAAAACACACTATGGCTGCTTAACGGGAAAGGTGAGGTGGGGTGATACATAAAACAAGAGTTTCAAATTAGCTCAGATACCGTTCCATAAACCCAATATGTAATAGACAAGACCTACTCCTTGCTCAGAGAACTGGACTCAACACGCCCGATTCACCGCACAAGAATATATCTGACTAGTAATAATCTTAAAACCTATGTATTGATATCTCTCTGTTAGTGTGTCAAGTGGGTGTAAAGCGGCCTAAACACAGCCGTGAAAAGCAGCTAAACCCCATTATAAAAATAAATTACTTTTAAAAACCCATGAAACAAAGACAGGGAAAGAGAGAGAAATTCTTACACAATTCGTTCAGGGGCTGTGATGCAACCTGGATTGACCATATCTAGACCCACAGCTGGATGAGACATAAGGGTGGACACTCTTGGGGCTGAGAGGTTTGGTGAGGTTGGGTGAGCAAACGCAGACCCTTTAAAGTAATACTGCGTGCTACCCATCGCATGGGTCCCAAATATCCAGGTTCAAGGGCATCTTCCTACATCAAAAACATGCATGAGAAACCCAGAAGATGGTACACCGTGTGATGGGGAAAGGTTTCTAAAACGCACCTCATTTCTCATCTCCTTGTGCTCGGGTTCGCCATTCCAGCCACTTTACTAGCAATCTCCCTACTTGGAGCATCAGCACCTTTAACCTCCTGTTCCGTACAGGTTGCAATTTGTCCTGAGGATGAACGGGAAGACGGGGAACCAATGAGAGACTAGCTCTTGGTGTTGGGACAGGCACAGGTCACTCTATTTTCCCATCAGGAAGAAGAATTAACCACAGGCTCAGCCTGCCCCCCGGAACCAGAACAGGGCCTGAAGCCATCCTGCGCTTTTGCGGCCGGCTCCCAAAAAAGCGACTTGTAAAATGGAGCTTCAGGGCACTGCAATTCACAAACCTGCAGAGTTATAAATGATAACTCTCGTCCACAAATATATTGAGGGAAGGCAAAGAAGAGGATTTGAAATCAAGGCAGAATTGCAGGAAACAGATTTCAGGAGGTAGATTCGAATCGCCTTTAAAGCACATGAAAAGCGGCAAAACGTTGACAATGATGCCCTTGGCCAAAAAGGGCGTATGCGTTTTTTCCTGAATATATTCAGGAAAAAACGCATACGCCCTTTTTGGCCAACCAAGCAACCTGGAAAGGCAAATCAGCGCTACAAAGAAGTCTCGCTTCCCATCGGTCAAAAGGGCCATGCTGAAAAAAGTGTCAAAACCAGAAATGCAGGACAGGCCATGGAGAAATGGGAGCCTTGCTACACTGATGGGTGGGATGTAAATTGCCAACAGCCACTCTGGAGAAGTGTACGGTGTGTCCTGAAACATCTAAAAAACACAGCTTAGAGAGCATAGGGCACTTCCACGCATGGGGGGATAAAGTGGGAAAATTGAAAATCAGCAAGACACAAGCACCCCAAAGTTTAGGGCTGCTCTGTTGACAAGGACCTCCACTTCCTTCCACCTTAAATATCCCAGGAAAGCGAAAAATGGATAAAAAAGTTGTGGTCCTTATGTACAATGGAATATCACTCAGCCATGAAATCAATGTCATAAGGCTAGTAGCAGCATGATGAGTGGATTTAGGTAAGACGATTCTAAGTGAAATAAGTCACACAGAAAAGGACACTTCTCATAAGGTGTCACTTATAGAGGGAATGTAAAAACCGTTACACTTGAACTGAATTACAAACCAGAACAGAGTCACACATGCAGAAAACACACTATGGCTGCTTAACGGGAAAGGTGAGGTGGGGTGATACATAAAACAAGAGTTTCAAATTAGCTCAGATACCGTTCCATAAACCCAATATGTAATAGACAAGACCTACTCCTTGCTCAGAGAACTGGACTCAACACGCCCGATTCACCGCACAAGAATATATCTGACTAGTAATAATCTTAAAACCTATGTATTGATATCTCTCTGTTAGTGTGTCAAGTGGGTGTAAAGCGGCATAAACACAGCCGTGAAAAGCAGCTAAACCCCATTATAAAAATAAATTACTTTTAAAAACCCATGAAACAAAGACAGGGAAAGAGAGAGAAATTCTTACACAATTCGTTCAGGGGCTGTGATGCAACCTGGATTGACCATATCTAGACCCACAGCTGGATGAGACATAAGGGTGGACACTCTTGGGGCTGAGAGGTTTGGTGAGGTTGGGTGAGCAAACGCAGACCCTTTAAAGTAATACTGCGTGCTACCCATCGCATGGGTCCCAAATCTCCAGGTTCAAGGGCATCTTCCTACATCGAAAACATGCATGAGAAACCCAGAAGATGGTACACCGTGTGATGGGGAAAGGTTTCTAAAACGCACCTCATTTCTCATCTCCTTGTGCTCGGGTTCGCCATTCCAGCCACTTTACTAGCAATCTCCCTACTTGGAGCATCAGCACCTTTAACCTCCTGTTCCGTACAGGTTGCAATTTGTCCTGAGGATGAACGGGAAGACGGGGAACCAATGAGAGACTAGCTCTTGGTGTTGGGACAGGCACAGGTCACTCTATTTTCCCATCAGGAAGAAGAATTAACCACAGGCTCAGCCTGCCCCCCAGAACCAGAACAGGGCCTGAAGCCATCCTGCGCTTTTGCGGCCGGCTCCCAAAAAAGCGACTTGTAAAATGGAGCTTCAGGGCACTGCAATTCACAAACCTGCAGAGTTATAAATGATAACTCTCGTCCACAAATATATTGAGGGAAGGCAAAGAAGAGGATTTGAAATCAAGGCAGAATTACAGGAAACAGATTTCAGGAGGTAGATTCGAATCGCCTTTAAAGCACATGAAAAGCGGCAAAACGTTGACAATGATGCCCTTGGCCAAAAAGGGCGTATGCGTTTTTTCCTGAATATATTCAGGAAAAAACGCATACGCCCTTTTTGGCCAACCAAGCAACCTGGAAAGGCAAATCAGCGCTACAAAGAAGTCTCGCTTCCCATCGGTCCAAAGGGCCATGCTGAAAAAAGTGTCAAAACCAGAAATGCAGGACAGGCCATGGAGAAATGGGAGCCTTGCTACACTGATGGGCGGGATGTAAATTGCCAACAGCCACTCTGGAGAAGTGTACGGTGGGTCCTGAAACATCTAAAAAACACAGCTTAGAGAGCATAGGGCACTTCCACGCATGGGGGGATAAAGTGGGAAAATTGAAAATCAGCAAGACACAAGCACCCCAAAGTTTAGGGCTGCTCTGTTGACAAGGACCTCCACTTCCTTCCAACTTAAATATCCCAGGAAAGCCAAAAATGGATAAAAAAGTTGTGGTCCTTATGTACAATGGAATATCACTCAGCCATGAAATCAATGTCATAAGGCTAGTAGCAGCATGATGAGTGGATTTAGGTAAGACGATTCTAAGTGAAATAAGTCACACAGAAAAGGACACTTCTCATAAGGTGTCACTTATAGAGGGAATGTAAAAACCGTTACACTTGAACTGAATTACAAACCAGAACAGAGTCACACATGCAGAAAACACACTATGGCTGCTTTACGGGAAAGGTGAGGTGGGGTGATACATAAAACAAGAGTTTCAAATTAGCTCAGATACCGTTCCATAAACCCAATATGTAATAGACAAGACCTACTCCTTGCTCAGAGAACTGGACTCAACACGCCCGATTCACCGCACAAGAATATATCTGACTAGTAATAATCTTAAAACCTATGTATTGATATCTCTCTGTTAGTGTGTCAAGTGGGTGTAAAGCGGCATAAACACAGCCGTGAAAAGCAGCTAAACCCCATTATAAAAATAAATTACTTTTAAAAACCCATGAAACAAAGACAGGGAAAGAGAGAGAAATTCTTACACAATTCGTTCAGGGGCTGTGATGCAACCTGGATTGACCATATCTAGACCCACAGCTGGATGAGACATAAGGGTGGACACTCTTGGGGCTGAGAGGTTTGGTGAGGTTGGGTGAGCAAACGCAGACCCTTTAAAGTAATACTGCGTGCTACCCATCGCATGGGTCCCAAATCTCCAGGTTCAAGGGCATCTTCCTACATCAAAAACATGCATGAGAAACCCAGAAGATGGTACACCGTGTGATGGGGAAAGGTTTCTAAAACGCACCTCATTTCTCATCTCCTTGTGCTCGGGTTCGCCATTCCAGCCACTTTACTAGCAATCTCCCTACTTGGAGCATCAGCACCTTTAACCTCCTGTTCCGTACAGGTTGCAATTTGTCCTGAGGATGAACGGGAAGACGGGGAACCAATGAGAGACTAGCTCTTGGTGTTGGGACAGGCACAGGTCACTCTATTTTCCCATCAGGAAGAAGAATTAACCACAGGCTCAGCCTGCCCCCCGGAACCAGAACAGGGCCTGAAGCCATCCTGCGCTTTTGCGGCCGGCTCCCAAAAAAGCGACTTGTAAAATGGAGCTTCAGGGCACTGCAATTCACAAACCTGCAGAGTTATAAATGATAACTCTCGTCCACAAATATATTGAGGGAAGGCAAAGAAGAGGATTTGAAATCAAGGCAGAATTGCAGGAAACAGATTTCAGGAGGTAGATACGAATCGCCTTTAAAGCACATGAAAAGCGGCAAAACGTTGACAATGATGCCCTTGGCCAAAAAGGGCGTATGCGTTTTTTCCTGAATATATTCAGGAAAAAACGCATACGCCCTTTTTGGCCAACCAAGCAACCTGGAAAGGCAAATCAGCGCTACAAAGAAGTCTCGCTTCCCATCGGTCAAAAGGGCCATGCTGAAAAAAGTGTCAAAACCAGAAATGCAGGACAGGCCATGGAGAAATGGGAGCCTTGCTACACTGATGGGTGGGATGTAAATTGCCAACAGCCACTCTGGAGAAGTGTACGGTGTGTCCTGAAACATCTAAAAAACACAGCTTAGAGAGCATAGGGCACTTCCACGCATGGGGGGATAAAGTGGGAAAATTGAAAATCAGCAAGACACAAGCACCCCAAAGTTTAGGGCTGCTCTGTTGACAAGGACCTCCACTTCATTCCACCTTAAATATCCCAGGAAAGCGAAAAATGGATAAAAAAGTTGTGGTCCTTATGTACAATGGAATATCACTCAGCCATGAAATCAATGTCATAAGGCTAGTAGCAGCATGATGAGTGGATTTAGGTAAGACGATTCTAAGTGAAATAAGTCACACAGAAAAGGACACTTCTCATAAGGTGTCACTTATAGAGGGAATGTAAAAACCGTTACACTTGAACTGAATTACAAAACAGAACAGAGTCACACGTGCAGAAAACACACTATGGCTGCTTAACGGGAAAGGTGAGGTGGGGTGATACATAAAACAAGAGTTTCAAATTAGCTCAGATACCGTTCCATAAACCCAATATGGAATAGACATGACCTACTCCTTGCTCAGAGAACTGGACTCCACACGCCCGATTCACCGCCCAAGAATATATCTGACTAGTAATAATCTTAAAACCTATGTATTGATATCTCTCTGTTAGTGTGTCAAGTGGGTGTAAAGCGGCATAAACACAGCCGTGAAAAGCAGCTAAACCCCATTATAAAAATAAATTACTTTTAAAAACCCATGAAACAAAGACAGGGAAAGAGAGAGAAATTCTTACACAATTCGTTCAGGGGCTGTGATGCAACCTGGATTGACCATATCTAGACCCACAGCTGGATGAGACATAAGGGTGGACACTCTTGGGGCTGAGAGGTTTGGTGAGGTTGGGTGAGCAAACGCAGACCCTTTAAAGTAATACTGCGTGCTACCCATCGCATGGGTCCCAAATCTCCAGGTTCAAGGGCATCTTCCTACATCGAAAACATGCATGAGAAACCCAGAAGATGGTACACCGTGTGATGGGGAAAGGTTTCTAAAACGCACCTCATTTCTCATCTCCTTGTGCTCGGGTTCGCCATTCCAGCCACTTTACTAGCAATCTCCCTACTTGGAGCATCAGCACCTTTAACCTCCTGTTCCGTACAGGTTGCAATTTGTCCTGAGGATGAACGGGAAGACGGGGAACCAATGAGAGACTAGCTCTTGGTGTTGGGACAGGCACAGGTCACTCTATTTGCCCATCAGGAAGAAGAATTAACCACAGGCTCAGCCTGCCCCCCAGAACCAGAACAGGGCCTGAAGCCATCCTGCGCTTTTGCGGCCGGCTCCCAAAAAAGCGACTTGTAAAATGGAGCTTCAGGGCACTGCAATTCACAAACCTGCAGAGTTATAAATGATAACTCTCGTCCACAAATATATTGAGGGAAGGCAAAGAAGAGGATTTGAAATCAAGGCAGAATTACAGGAAACAGATTTCAGGAGGTAGATTCGAATCGCCTTTAAAGCACATGAAAAGCGGCAAAACGTTGACAATGATGCCCTTGGCCAAAAAGGGCGTATGCGTTTTTTCCTGAATATATTCAGGAAAAAACGCATACGCCCTTTTTGGCCAACCAAGCAACCTGGAAAGGCAAATCAGCGCTACAAAGAAGTCTCGCTTCCCATCGGTCCAAAGGGCCATGCTGAAAAAAGTGTCAAAACCAGAAATGCAGGACAGGCCATGGAGAAATGGGAGCCTTGCTACACTGATGGGCGGGATGTAAATTGCCAACAGCCACTCTGGAGAAGTGTACGGTGGGTCCTGAAACATCTAAAAAACACAGCTTAGAGAGCATAGGGCACTTCCACGCATGGGGGGATAAAGTGGGAAAATTGAAAATCAGCAAGACACAAGCACCCCAAAGTTTAGGGCTGCTCTGTTGACAAGGACCTCCACTTCCTTCCACCTTAAATATCCCAGGAAAGCCAAAAATGGATAAAAAAGTTGTGGTCCTTATGTACAATGGAATATCACTCAGCCATGAAATCAATGTCATAAGGCTAGTAGCAGCATGATGAGTGGATTTAGGTAAGACGATTCTAAGTGAAATAAGTCACACAGAAAAGGACACTTCTCATAAGGTGTCACTTATAGAGGGAATGTAAAAACCGTTACACTTGAACTGAATTACAAACCAGAACAGAGTCACACATGCAGAAAACACACTATGGCTGCTTAACGGGAAAGGTGAGGTGGGGTGATACATAAAACAAGAGTTTCAAATTAGCTCAGATACCGTTCCATAAACCCAATATGTAATAGACAAGACCTACTCCTTGCTCAGAGAACTGGACTCAACACGCCCGATTCACCGCACAAGAATATATCTGACTAGTAATAATCTTAAAACCTATGTATTGATATCTCTCTGTTAGTGTGTCAAGTGGGTGTAAAGCGGCATAAACACAGCCGTGAAAAGCAGCTAAACCCCATTATAAAAATAAATTACTTTTAAAAACCCATGAAACAAAGACAGGGAAAGAGAGAGAAATTCTTACACAATTCGTTCAGGGGCTGTGATGCAACCTGGATTGACCATATCTAGACCCACAGCTGGATGAGACATAAGGGTGGACACTCTTGGGGCTGAGAGGTTTGGTGAGGTTGGGTGAGCAAACGCAGACCCTTTAAAGTAATACTGCGTGCTACCCATCGCATGGGTCCCAAATATCCAGGTTCAAGGGCATCTTCCTACATCAAAAACATGCATGAGAAACCCAGAAGATGGTACACCGTGTGATGGGGAAAGGTTTCTAAAACGCACCTCATTTCTCATCTCCTTGTGCTCGGGTTCGCCATTCCAGCCACTTTACTAGCAATCTCCCTACTTGGAGCATCAGCACCTTTAACCTCCTGTTCCGTACAGGTTGCAATTTGTCCTGAGGATGAACGGGAAGACGGGGAACCAATGAGAGACTAGCTCTTGGTGTTGGGACAGGCACAGGTCAGTCTATTTTCCCATCAGGAAGAAGAATTAACCACAGGCTCAGCCTGCCCCCCGGAACCAGAACAGGGCCTGAAGCCATCCTGCGCTTTTGCGGCCGGCTCCCAAAAAAGCGACTTGTAAAATGGAGCTTCAGGGCACTGCAATTCACAAACCTGCAGAGTTATAAATGATAACTCTCGTCCACAAATATATTGAGGGAAGGCAAAGAAGAGGATTTGAAATCAAGGCAGAATTGCAGGAAACAGATTTCAGGAGGTAGATTCGAATCGCCTTTAAAGCACATGAAAAGCGGCAAAACGTTGACAATGATGCCCTTGGCCAAAAAGGGCGTATGCGTTTTTTCCTGAATATATTCAGGAAAAAACGCATACGCCCTTTTTGGCCAACCAAGCAACCTGGAAAGGCAAATCAGCGCTACAAAGAAGTCTCGCTTCCCATCGGTCAAAAGGGCCATGCTGAAAAAAGTGTCAAAACCAGAAATGCAGGACAGGCCATGGAGAAATGGGAGCCTTGCTACACTGATGGGTGGGATGTAAATTGCCAACAGCCACTCTGGAGAAGTGTACGGTGTGTCCTGAAACATCTAAAAAACACAGCTTAGAGAGCATAGGGCACTTCCACGCATGGGGGGATAAAGTGGGAAAATTGAAAATCAGCAAGACACAAGCACCCCAAAGTTTAGGGCTGCTCTGTTGACAAGGACCTCCACTTCCTTCCACCTTAAATATCCCAGGAAAGCGAAAAATGGATAAAAAAGTTGTGGTCCTTATGTACAATGGAATATCACTCAGCCATGAAATCAATGTCATAAGGCTAGTAGCAGCATGATGAGTGGATTTAGGTAAGACGATTCTAAGTGAAATAAGTCACACAGAAAAGGACACTTCTCATAAGGTGTCACTTATAGAGGGAATGTAAAAACCGTTACACTTGAACTGAATTACAAAACAGAACAGAGTCACACGTGCAGAAAACACACTATGGCTGCTTAACGGGAAAGGTGAGGTGGGGTGATACATAAAACAAGAGTTTCAAATTAGCTCAGATACCGTTCCATAAACCCAATATGGAATAGACATGACCTACTCCTTGCTCAGAGAACTGGACTCCACACGCCCGATTCACCGCCCAAGAATATATCTGACTAGTAATAATCTTAAAACCTATGTATTGATATCTCTCTGTTAGTGTGTCAAGTGGGTGTAAAGCGGCATAAACACAGCCGTGAAAAGCAGCTAAACCCCATTATAAAAATAAATTACTTTTAAAAACCCATGAAACAAAGACAGGGAAAGACAGAGAAATTCTTACACAATTCGTTCCGGGGCTGTGATGCAACCTGGATTGACCATATCTAGACCCACAGCTGGATGAGACATAAGGGTGGACACTCTTGGGGCTGAGAGGTTTGGTGAGGTTGGGTGAGCAAACGCAGACCCTTTAAAGTAATACTGCGTGCTACCCATCGCATGGGTCCCAAATCTCCAGGTTCAAGGGCATCTTCCTACATCGAAAACATGCATGAGAAACCCAGAAGATGGTACACCGTGTGATGGGGAAAGGTTTCTAAAACGCACCTCATTTCTCATCTCCTTGTGCTCGGGTTCGCCATTCCAGCCACTTTACTAGCAATCTCCCTACTTGGAGCATCAGCACCTTTAACCTCCTGTTCCGTACAGGTTGCAATTTGTCCTGAGGATGAACGGGAAGACGGGGAACCAATGAGAGACTAGCTCTTGGTGTTGGGACAGGCACAGGTCACTCTATTTGCCCATCAGGAAGAAGAATTAACCACAGGCTCAGCCTGCCCCCCGGAACCAGAACAGGGCCTGAAGCCATCCTGCGCTTTTGCGGCCAGCTCCCAAAAAAGCGACTTGTAAAATGGAGCTTCAGGGCACTGCAATTCACAAACCTGCAGAGTTATAAATGATAACTCTCGTCCACAAATATATTGAGGGAAGGCAAAGAAGAAGATTTGAAATCAAGGCAGAATTGCAGGAAACAGATTTCAGGAGGTAGATTCGAATCGCCTTTAAAGCACATGAAAAGCGGCAAAAGGTTGACAATGATGCCCTTGGCCAAAAAGGGCGTATGCGTTTTTTCCTGAATATATTCAGGAAAAAACGCATACGCCCTTTTTGGCCAACCAAGCAACCTGGAAAGGCAAATCAGCGCTACAAAGAAGTCTCGCTTCCCATCGGTCAAAAGGGCCATGCTGAAAAAAGTGTCAAAACCAGAAATGCAGGACAGGCCATGGAGAAATGGGAGCCTTGCTACACTGATGGGTGGGATGTAAATTGCCAACAGCCACTCTGGAGAAGTGTACGGTGTGTCCTGAAACATCTAAAAAACACAGCTTATAGAGCATAGGGCACTTCCACGCATGGGGGGATAAAGTGGGAAAATTGAAAATCAGCAAGACACAAGCACCCCAAAGTTTAGGGCTGCTCTGTTGACAAGGACCTCCATTTCCTTCCACCTTAAATATCCCAGGAAAGCGAAAAATGGATAAAAAAGTTGTGGTCCTTATGTACAATGGAATATCACTCAGCCATGAAATCAATGTCATAAGGCTAGTAGCAGCATGATGAGTGGATTTAGGTAAGACGATTCTATGTGAAATAAGTCACACAGAAAAGGACACTTCTCATAAGGTGTCACTTATAGAGGGAATGTAAAAACCGTTACACTTGAACTGAATTACAAAAGAGAACAGAGTCACACATGCAGAAAACACACTATGGCTGCTTAACGGGAAAGGTGAGGTGGGGTGATACATAAAACAAGAGTTTCAAATTAGCTCAGATACCGTTCCATAAACCCAATATGTAATAGACAAGACCTACTCCTTGCTCAGAGAACTGGACTCAACACGCCCGATTCACCGCACAAGAATATATCTGACTAGTAATAATCTTAAAACCTATGTATTGATATCTCTCTGTTAGTGTGTCAAGTGGATGTAAAGCGGCATAAACACAGCCGTGAAAAGCAGCTAAACACCATTATAAAAATAAATTACTTTTAAAAACCCATGAAACAAAGACAGGGAAAGAGAGAGAAATTCTTACACAATTCGTTCCGGGGCTGTGATGCAACCTGGATTGACCATATCTAGACCCACAGCTGGATGAGACATAAGGGTGGACACTCTTGGGGCTGAGAGGTTTGGTGAGGTTGGGTGAGCAAACGCAGACCCTTTAAAGTAATACTGCGTGCTACCCATCGCATGGGTCCCAAATCTCCAGGTTCAAGGGCATCTTCCTACATCGAAAACATGCATGAGAAACCCAGAAGATGGTACACCGTGTGATGGGGAAAGGTTTCTAAAACGCACCTCATTTCTCATCTCCTTGTGCTCGGGTTCGCCATTCCAGCCACTTTACTAGCAATCTCCCTACTTGGAGCATCAGCACCTTTAACCTCCTGTTCCGTACAGGTTGCAATTTGTCCTGAGGATGAACGGGAAGACGGGGAACCAATGAGAGACTAGCTCTTGGTGTTGGGACAGGCACAGGTCACTCTATTTGCCCATCAGGAAGAAGAATTAACCACAGGCTCAGCCTGCCCCCCGGAACCAGAACAGGGCCTGAAGCCATCCTGCGCTTTTGCGGCCAGCTCCCAAAAAAGCGACTTGTAAAATGGAGCTTCAGGGCACTGCAATTCACAAACCTGCAGAGTTATAAATGATAACTCTCGTCCACAAATATATTGAGGGAAGGCAAAGAGGAAGATTTGAAATCAAGGCAGAATTGCAGGAAACAGATTTCAGGAGGTAGATTCGAATCGCCTTTGAAGCACATGAAAAGCGGCAAAAGGTTGACAATGATGCCCTTGGCCAAAAAGGGCGTATGCGTTTTTTCCTGAATATATTCAGGAAAAAACGCATACGCCCTTTTTGGCCAACCAAGCAACCTGGAAAGGCAAATCAGCGCTACAAAGAAGTCTCGCTTCCCATCGGTCAAAAGGGCCATGCTGAAAAAAGTGTCAAAACCAGAAATGCAGGACAGGCCATGGAGAAATGGGAGCCTTGCTACACTGATGGGCGGGATGTAAATTGCCAACAGCCACTCTGGAGAAGTGTACGGTGTGTCCTGAAACATCGAAAAAACACAGCTTAGAGAGCATAGGGCAATTCCACGCATGGGGGGATAAAGTGGGAAAATTGAAAATCAGCAAGACACAAGCACCCCAAAGTTTAGGGCTGCTCTGTTGACAAGGACCTCCACTTCCTTCCACCTTAAATATCCCAGGAAAGCCAAAAATGGATAAAAAAGTTGTGGTCCTTATGTACAATGGAATATCACTCAGCCATGAAATCAATGTCATAAGGCTAGTAGCAGCATGATGAGTGGATTTAGGTAAGACGATTCTAAGTGAAATAAGTCACACAGAAAAGGACACTTCTCATAAGGTGTCACTTATAGAGGGAATGTAAAAACCGTTACACTTGAACTGAATTACAAACCAGAACAGAGTCACACATGCAGAAAACACACTATGGCTGCTTAACGGGAAAGGTGAGGTGGGGTGATACATAAAACAAGAGTTTCAAATTAGCTCAGATACCGTTCCATAAACCCAATATGTAATAGACAAGACCTACTCCTTGCTCAGAGAACTGGACTCAACACGCCCGATTCACCGCACAAGAATATATCTGACTAGTAATAATCTTAAAACCTATGTATTGATATCTCTCTGTTAGTGTGTCAAGTGGGTGTAAAGCGGCATAAACACAGCCGTGAAAAGCAGCTAAACCCCATTATAAAAATAAATTACTTTTAAAAACCCATGAAACAAAGACAGGGAAAGAGAGAGAAATTCTTACACAATTCGTTCAGGGGCTGTGATGCAACCTGGATTGACCATATCTAGACCCACAGCTGGATGAGACATAAGGGTGGACACTCTTGGGGCTGAGAGTTTTGGTGAGGTTGGGTGAGCAAACGCAGACCCTTTAAAGTAATACTGCGTGCTACCCATCGCATGGGTCCCAAATCTCCAGGTTCAAGGGCATCTTCCTACATCGAAAACATGCATGAGAAACCCAGAAGATGGTACACCGTGTGATGGGGAAAGGTTTCTAAAACGCACCTCATTTCTCATCTCCTTGTGCTCGGGTTCACCATTCCAGCCACTTTACTAGCAATCTCCCTACTTGGAGCATCAGCACCTTTAACCTCCTGTTCCGTACAGGTTGCAATTTGTCCTGAGGATGAACGGGAAGACGGGGAACCAATGAGAGACTAGCTCTTGGTGTTGGGACAGGCACAGGTCACTCTATTTTCCCATCAGGAAGAAGAATTAACCACAGGCTCAGCCTGCCCCCCAGAACCAGAACAGGGCCTGAAGCCATCCTGCGCTTTTGCGGCCGGCTCCCAAAAAAGCGACTTGTAAAATGGAGCTTCAGGGCACTGCAATTCACAAACCTGCAGAGTTATAAATGATAACTCTCGTCCACAAATATATTGAGGGAAGGCAAAGAAGAGGATTTGAAATCAAGGCAGAATTACAGGAAACAGATTTCAGGAGGTAGATTCGAATCGCTTTTAAAGCACATGAAAAGCGGCAAAACGTTGACAATGATGCCCTTGGCCAAAAAGGGCGTATGCGTTTTTTCCTGAATATATTCAGGAAAAAACGCATACGCCCTTTTTGGCCAACCAAGCAACCTGGAAAGGCAAATCAGCGCTACAAAGAAGTCTCGCTTCCCATCGGTCCAAAGGGCCATGCTGAAAAAAGTGTCAAAACCAGAAATGCAGGACAGGCCATGGAGAAATGGGAGCCTTGCTACACTGATGGGCGGGATGTAAATTGCCAACAGCCACTCTGGAGAAGTGTACGGTGTGTCCTGAAACATCTAAAAAACACAGCTTAGAGAGCATAGGGCACTTCCACGCATGGGGGGATAAAGTGGGAAAATTGAAAATCAGCAAGACACAAGCACCCCAAAGTTTAGGGCTGCTCTGTTGACAAGGACCTCCACTTCCTTCCACCTTAAATATCCCAGGAAAGCCAAAAATGGATAAAAAAGTTGTGGTCCTTATGTACAATGGAATATCACTCAGCCATGAAATCAATGTCATAAGGCTAGTAGCAGCATGATGAGTGGATTTAGGTAAGACGATTCTAAGTGAAATAAGTCACACAGAAAAGGACACTTCTCATAAGGTGTCACTTATAGAGGGAATGTAAAAACCGTTACACTTGAACTGAATTACAAACCAGAACAGAGTCACACATGCAGAAAACACATTATGGCTGCTTAATGGGAAAGGTGAGGTGGGGTGATACATAAAACAAGAGTTTCAAATTAGCTCAGATACCGTTCCATAAACCCAATATGTAATAGACAAGACCTACTCCTTGCTCAGAGAACTGGACTCAACACGCCCGATTCACCGCACAAGAATATATCTGACTAGTAATAATCTTAAAACCTATGTATTGATATCTCTCTGTTAGTGTGTCAAGTGGGTGTAAAGCGGCATAAACACAGCCGTGAAAAGCAGCTAAACCCCATTATAAAAATAAATTACTTTTAAAAACCCATGAAACAAAGACAGGGAAAGAGAGAGAAATTCTTACACAATTCGTTCAGGGGCTGTGATGCAACCTGGATTGACCATATCTAGACCCACAGCTGGATGAGACATAAGGGTGGACACTCTTGGGGCTGAGAGGTTTGGTGAGGTTGGGTGAGCAAACGCAGACCCTTTAAAGTAATACTGCGTGCTACCCATCGCATGGGTCCCAAATCTCCAGGTTCAAGGGCATCTTCCTACATCGAAAACATGCATGAGAAACCCAGAAGATGGTACACCGTGTGATGGGGAAAGGTTTCTAAAACGCACCTCATTTCTCATCTCCTTGTGCTCGGGTTCGCCATTCCAGCCACTTTACTAGCAATCTCCCTACTTGGAGCATCAGCACCTTTAACCTCCTGTTCCGTACAGGTTGCAATTTGTCCTGAGGATGAACGGGCAGACGGGGAACCAATGAGAGACTAGCTCTTGGTGTTGGGACAGGCACAGGTCACTCTATTTTCCCATCAGGAAGAAGAATTAACCACAGGCTCAGCCTGCCCCCCAGAACCAGAACAGGGCCTGAAGCCATCCTGCACTTTTGCGGCCGGCTCCCAAAAAAGCGACTTGTAAAATGGAGCTTCAGGGCACTGCAATTCACAAACCTGCAGAGTTATAAATGATAACTCTCGTCCACAAATATATTGAGGGAAGGCAAAGAAGAGGATTTGAAATCAAGGCAGAATTACAGGAAACAGATTTCAGGAGGTAGATTCGAATCGCCTTTAAAGCACATGAAAAGCGGCAAAACGTTGACAATGATGCCCTTGGCCAAAAAGGGCGTATGCGTTTTTTCCTGAATATATTCAGGAAAAAACGCATACGCCCTTTTTGGCCAACCAAGCAACCTGGAAAGGCAAATCAGCGCTACAAAGAAGTCTCGCTTCCCATCGGTCCAAAGGGCCATGCTGAAAAAAGTGTCAAAACCAGAAATGCAGGACAGGCCATGGAGAAATGGGAGCCTTGCTACACTGATGGGCGGGATGTAAATTGCCAACAGCCACTCTGGAGAAGTGTACGGTGTGTCCTGAAACATCTAAAAAACACAGCTTAGAGAGCATAGGGCACTTCCACGCATGGGGGGATAAAGTGGGAAAATTGAAAATCAGCAAGACACAAGCACCCCAAAGTTTAGGGCTGCTCTGTTGACAAGGACCTCCACTTCCTTCCACCTTAAATATCCCAGGAAAGCGAAAAATGGATAAAAAAGTTGTGGTCCTTATGTACAATGGAATATCACTCAGCCATGAAATCAATGTCATAAGGCTAGTAGCAGCATGATGAGTGGATTTAGGTAAGACGATTCTAAGTGAAATAAGTCACACAGAAAAGGACACTTCTCATAAGGTGTCACTTATAGAGGGAATGTAAAAACCGTTACACTTGAACTGAATTACAAACCAGAACAGAGTCACACATGCAGAAAACACATTATGGCTGCTTAATGGGAAAGGTGAGGTGGGGTGATACATAAAACAAGAGTTTCAAATTAGCTCAGATACCGTTCCATAAACCCAATATGTAATAGACAAGACCTACTCCTTGCTCAGAGAACTGGACTCAACACGCCCGATTCACCGCACAAGAATATATCTGACTAGTAATAATCTTAAAACCTATGTATTGATATCTCTCTGTTAGTGTGTCAAGTGGGTGTAAAGCGGCATAAACACAGCCGTGAAAAGCAGCTAAACCCCATTATAAAAATAAATTACTTTTAAAAACCCATGAAACAAAGACAGGGAAAGAGAGAGAAATTCTTACACAATTCGTTCAGGGGCTGTGATGCAACCTGGATTGACCATATCTAGACCCACAGCTGGATGAGACATAAGGGTGGACACTCTTGGGGCTGAGAGGATTGGTGAGGTTGGGTGAGCAAACGCAGACCCTTTAAAGTAATACTGCGTGCTACCCATCGCATGGGTCCCAAATCTCCTGGTTCAAGGGCATCTTCCTACATCGAAAACATGCATGAGAAACCCAGAAGATGGTACACCGTGTGATGGGGAAAGGTTTCTAAAAAGCACCTCATTTCTCATCTCCTTGTGCTCGGGTTCGCCATTCCAGCCACTTTACTAGCAATCTCCCTACTTGGAGCATCAGCACCTTTAACCTCCTGTTCCGTACAGGTTGCAAATCGTCCTGAGGATGAACGGGAAGACGGGGAACCAATGAGAGACTAGCTCTTGGTGTTGGGACAGGCACAGGTCACTCTATTTTCCCATCAGGAAGAAGAATTAACCACAGGCTCAGCCTGCCCCCCGGAACCAGAACAGGGCCTGAAGCCATCCTGCGCTTTTGCGGCCGGCTCCCAAAAAAGCGACTTGTAAAATGGAGCTTCAGGCCACTGCAATTCACAAACCTGCAGAGTTATAAATGATAACTCTCGTCCACAAATATATTGAGGGAAGGCAAAGAAGAGGATTTGAAATCAAGGCAGAATTACAGGAAACAGATTTCAGGAGGTAGATTCGAATCGCCTTTAAAGCACATGAAAAGCGGCAAAACGTTGACAATGATGCCCTTGGCCAAAAAGGGCGTATGCGTTTTTTCCTGAATATATTCAGGAAAAAACGCATACGCCCTTTTTGGCCAACCAAGCAACCTGGAAAGGCAAATCAGCGCTACAAAGAAGTCTCGCTTCCCATCGGTCCAAAGGGCCATGCTGAAAAAAGTGTCAAAACCAGAAATGCAGGACAGGCCATGGAGAAATGGGAGCCTTGCTACACTGATGGGCGGGATGTAAATTGCCAACAGCCACTCTGGAGAAGTGTACGGTGTGTCCTGAAACATCTAAAAAACACAGCTTAGAGAGCATAGGGCACTTCCACGCATGGGGGGATAAAGTGGGAAAATTGAAAATCAGCAAGACACAAGCACCCCAAAGTTTAGGGCTGCTCTGTTGACAAGGACCTCCACTTCCTTCCACCTTAAATATCCCAGGAAAGCGAAAAATGGATAAAAAAGTTGTGGTCCTTATGTACAATGGAATATCACTCAGCCATGAAATCAATGTCATAAGGCTAGTAGCAGCATGATGAGTGGATTTAGGTAAGACGATTCTAAGTGAAATAAGTCACACAGAAAAGGACACTTCTCATAAGGTGTCACTTATAGAGGGAATGTAAAAACCGTTACACTTGAACTGAATTACAAACCAGAACAGAGTCACACATGCAGAAAACACATTATGGCTGCTTAATAGGAAAGGTGAGGTGGGGTGATACATAAAACAAGAGTTTCAAATTAGCTCAGATACCGTTCCATAAACCCAATATGTAATAGACAAGACCTACTCCTTGCTCAGAGAACTGGACTCAACACGCCCGATTCACCGCACAAGAATATATCTGACTAGTAATAATCTTAAAACCTATGTATTGATATCTCTCTGTTAGTGTGTCAAGTGGGTGTAAAGCGGCATAAACACAGCCGTGAAAAGCAGCTAAACCCCATTATAAAAATAAATTACTTTTAAAAACCCATGAAACAAAGACAGGGAAAGAGAGAGAAATTCTTACACAATTCGTTCAGGGGCTGTGATGCAACCTGGATTGACCATATCTAGACCCACAGCTGGATGAGACATAAGGGTGGACACTCTTGGGGCTGAGAGGTTTGGTGAGGTTGGGTGAGCAAACGCAGACCCTTTAAAGTAATACTGCGTGCTACCCATCGCATGGGTCCCAAATCTCCTGGTTCAAGGGCATCTTCCTACATCGAAAACATGCATGAGAAACCCAGAAGATGGTACACCGTGTGATGGGGAAAGGTTTCTAAAAAGCACCTCATTTCTCATCTCCTTGTGCTCGGGTTCGCCATTCCAGCCACTTTACTAGCAATCTCCCTACTTGGAGCATCAGCACCTTTAACCTCCTGTTCCGTACAGGTTGCAAATCGTCCTGAGGATGAACGGGAAGACGGGGAACCAATGAGAGACTAGCTCTTGGTGTTGGGACAGGCACAGGTCACTCTATTTTCCCATCAGGAAGAAGAATTAACCACAGGCTCAGCCTGCCCCCCGGAACCAGAACAGGGCCTGAAGCCATCCTGCGCTTTTGCGGCCGGCTCCCAAAAAAGCGACTTGTAAAATGGAGCTTCAGGCCACTGCAATTCACAAACCTGCAGAGTTATAAATGATAACTCTTGTCCACAAATATATTGAGGGAAGGCAAAGAAGAGGATTTGAAAAAAAGGCAGAATTGCAGGAAACAGATTTCAGGAGGTAGATTCGAATCGCCTTTAAAGCACATGAAAAGCGGCAAAACGTTGACAATGATGCCCTTGGCCAAAAAGGGCGTATGCGTTTTTTCCTGAATATATTCAGGAAAAAACGCATACGCCCTTTTTGGCCAACCAAGCAACCTGGAAAGGCAAATCAGCGCTACAAAGAAGTCTCGCTTCCCATCGGTCCAAAGGGCCATGCTGAAAAAAGTGTCAAAACCAGAAATGCAGGACAGGCCATGGAGAAATGGGAGCCTTGCTACACTGATGGGCGGGATGTAAATTGCCAACAGCCACTCTGGAGAAGTGTACGGTGTGTCCTGAAACATCTAAAAAACACAGCTTAGAGAGCATAGGGCACTTCCACGCATGGGGGGATAAAGTGGGAAAATTGAAAATCAGCAAGACACAAGCACCCCAAAGTTTAGGGCTGCTCTGTTGACAAGGACCTCCACTTCCTTCCACCTTAAATATCCCAGGAAAGCGAAAAATGGATAAAAAAGTTGTGGTCCTTATGTACAATGGAATATCACTCAGCCATGAAATCAATGTCATAAGGCTAGTAGCAGCATGATGAGTGGATTTAGGTAAGACGATTCTAAGTGAAATAAGTCACACAGAAAAGGACACTTCTCATAAGGTGTCACTTATAGAGGGAATGTAAAAACCGTTACACTTGAACTGAATTACAAAACAGAAGAGAGTCACACATGCAGAAAACACACTATGGCTGCTTAACGGGAAAGGTGAGGTGGGGTGATACATAAAACAAGAGTTTCAAATTAGCTCAGATACCGTTCCATAAACCCAATATGTAATAGAAAAGACCTACTCCTTGCTCAGAGAACTGGACTCAACACGCCCGATTCACCGCACAAGAATATATCTGACTAGTAATAATCTTAAAACCTATGTATTGATATCTCTCTGTTAGTGTGTCAAGTGGGTGTAAAGCGGCATAAACACAGCCGTGAAAAGCAGCTAAACCCCATTATAAAAATAAATTACTTTTAAAAACCCATGAAACAAAGACAGGGAAAGAGAGAGAAATTCTTACACAATTCGTTCAGGGGCTGTGATGCAACCTGGATTGACCATATCTAGACCCACAGCTGGATGAGACATAAGGGTGGACACTCTTGGGGATGAGAGGTTTGGTGAGGTTGGGTGAGCAAACGCAGACCCTTTAAAGTAATACTGCGTGCTACCCATCGCATGGGTCCCAAATCTCCAGGTTCAAGGGCATCTTCCTACATCGAAAACATGCATGAGAAACCCAGAAGATGGTACACCGTGTGATGGGGAAAGGTTTCTAAAACGCACCTCATTTCTCATCTCCTTGTGCTCGGGTTCGCCATTCCAGCCACTTTACTAGCAATCTCCCTACTTGGAGCATCAGCACCTTTAACCTCCTGTTCCGTACAGGTTGCAATTTGTCCCCAGGATGAACGGGAAGACGGGGAACCAATGAGAGACTAACTCTTGGTGTTGGGACAGGCACAGGTCACTCTATTTTCCCATCAGGAAGAAGAATTAACCACAGGCTCAGCCTGCCCCCCAGAACCAGAACAGGGCCTGAAGCCATCCTGCGCTTTTGCGGCCGGCTCCCAAAAAAGCGACTTGTAAAATGGAGCTTCAGGGCACTGCAATTCACAAACCTGCAGAGTTATAAATGATAACTCTCGTCCACAAATATATTGAGGGAAGGCAAAGAAGAGGATTTGAAATCAAGGCAGAATTGCAGGAAACAGATTTCAGGAGGTAGATTCGAATCGCCTTTAAAGCACATGAAAAGCGGCAAAACGTTGACAATGATGCCCTTTTTGGCCAACCAAGCAACCTGGAAAGGCAAATCAGCGCTACAAAGAAGTCTCGCTTCCCATCGGTCAAAAGGGCCATGCTGAAAAAAGTGTCAAAACCAGAAATGCAGGACAGGCCATGGAGAAATGGGAGCCTTGCTACACTGATGGGCGGGATGTAAATTGCCAACAGCCACTCTGGAGAAGTGTACGGTGGGTCCTGAAACATCTAAAAAACACAGCTTAGAGAGCATAGGGCACTTCCACGCATGGGGGGATAAAGTGGGAAAATTGAAAATCAGCAAGACACAAGCACCCCAAAGTTTAGGGCTGCTCTGTTGACAAGGACCTCCACTTCCTTCCACCTTAAATATCCCAGGAAAGCGAAAAATGGATAAAAAAGTTGTGGTCCTTATGTACAATGGAATATCACTCAGCCATGAAATCAATGTCATAAGGCTAGTAGCAGCATGATGAGTGGATTTAGGTAAGACGATTCTAAGTGAAATAAGTCACACAGAAAAGGACACTTCTCATAAGGTGTCACTTATAGAGGGAATGTAAAAACCGTTACACTTGAACTGAATTACAAACCAGAACAGAGTCACACATGCAGAAAACACATTATGGCTGCTTAATGGGAAAGGTGAGGTGGGGTGATACATAAAACAAGAGTTTCAAATTAGCTCAGATACCGTTCCATAAACCCAATATGTAATAGACAAGACCTACTCCTTGCTCAGAGAACTGGACTCAACACGCCCGATTCACCGCACAAGAATATATCTGACTAGTAATAATCTTAAAACCTATGTATTGATATCTCTCTGTTAGTGTGTCAAGTGGGTGTAAAGCGGCCTAAACACAGCCGTGAAAAGCAGCTAAACCCCATTATAAAAATAAATTACTTTTAAAAACCCATGAAACAAAGACAGGGAAAGAGAGAGAAATTCTTACACAATTCGTTCAGGGGCTGTGATGCAACCTGGATTGACCATATCTAGACCCACAGCTGGATGAGACATAAGGGTGGACACTCTTGGGGCTGAGAGGTTTGGTGAGGTTGGGTGAGCAAACGCAGACCCTTTAAAGTAATACTGCGTGCTACCCATCGCATGGGTCCCAAATCTCCTGGTTCAAGGGCATCTTCCTACATCGAAAACATGCATGAGAAACCCAGAAGATGGTACACCGTGTGATGGGGAAAGGTTTCTAAAAAGCACCTCATTTCTCATCTCCTTGTGCTCGGGTTCGCCATTCCAGCCACTTTACTAGCAATCTCCCTACTTGGAGCATCAGCACCTTTAACCTCCTGTTCCGTACAGGTTGCAAATCGTCCTGAGGATGAACGGGAAGACGGGGAACCAATGAGAGACTAGCTCTTGGTGTTGGGACAGGCACAGGTCACTCTATTTTCCCATCAGGAAGAAGAATTAACCACAGGCTCACCTGCCCCCCGGAACCAGAACAGGGCCTGAAGCCATCCTGCGCTTTTGCGGCCGGCTCCCAAAAAAGCGACTTGTAAAATGGAGCTTCAGGGCACTGCAATTCACAAACCTGCAGAGTTATAAATGATAACTCTCGTCCACAAATATATTGAGGGAAGGCAAAGAAGAGGATTTGAAATCAAGGCAGAATTGCAGGAAACAGATTTCAGGAGGTAGATTCGAATCGCCTTTAAAGCACATGAAAAGCGGCAAAACGTTGACAATGATGCCCTTTTTGGCCAACCAAGCAACCTGGAAAGACAAATCAGCGCTACAAAGAAGTCTCGCTTCCCATCGGTCCAAAGGGCCATGCTGAAAAAAGTGTCAAAACCAGAAATGCAGGACAGGCCATGGAGAAATGGGAGCCTTGCTACACTGATGGGCGGGATGTACATTGCCAACAGCCACTCTGGAGAAGTGTACGGTGTGTCCTGAAACATCTAAAAAACACAGCTTAGAGAGCATAGGGCACTTCCACGCATGGGGGGATAAAGTGGGAAAATTGAAAATCAGCAAGACACAAGCACCCCAAAGTTTAGGGCTGCTCTGTTGACAAGGACCTCCACTTCCTTCCACCTTAAATATCCCAGGAAAGCGAAAAATGGATAAAAAAGTTGTGGTCCTTATGTACAATGGAATATCACTCAGCCATGAAATCAATGTCATAAGGCTAGTAGCAGCATGATGAGTGGATTTAGGTAAGACGATTCTAAGTGAAATAAGTCACACAGAAAAGGACACTTCTCATAAGGTGTTACTTATAGAGGGAATGTAAAAACCGTTACACTTGAACTGAATTACAAACCAGAACAGAGTCACACATGCAGAAAACACACTATGGCTGCTTAACGGGAAAGGTGAGGTGGGGTGATACATAAAACAAGAGTTTCAAATTAGCTCAGATACCGTTCCATAAACCCAATATGTAATAGACAAGACCTACTCCTTGCTCAGAGAACTGGACTCAACACGCCCGATTCACCGCACAAGAATATATCTGACTAGTAATAATCTTAAAACCTATGTATTGATATCTCTCTGTTAGTGTGTCAAGTGGGTGTAAAGCGGCCTAAACACAGCCGTGAAAAGCAGCTAAACCCCATTATAAAAATAAATTACTTTTAAAAACCCATGAAACAAAGACAGGGAAAGAGAGAGAAATTCTTACACAATTCGTTCAGGGGCTGTGATGCAACCTGGATTGACCATATCTAGACCCACAGCTGGATGAGACATAAGGGTGGACACTCTTGGGGCTGAGAGGTTTGGTGAGGTTGGGTGAGCAAACGCAGACCCTTTAAAGTAATACTGCGTGCTACCCATCGCATGGGTCCCAAATCTCCTGGTTCAAGGGCATCTTCCTACATCGAAAACATGCATGAGAAACCCAGAAGATGGTACACCGTGTGATGGGGAAAGGTTTCTAAAAAGCACCTCATTTCTCATCTCCTTGTGCTCGGGTTCGCCATTCCAGCCACTTTACTAGCAATCTCCCTACTTGGAGCATCAGCACCTTTAACCTCCTGTTCCGTACAGGTTGCAAATCGTCCTGAGGATGAACGGGAAGACGGGGAACCAATGAGAGACTAGCTCTTGGTGTTGGGACAGGCACAGGTCACTCTATTTTCCCATCAGGAAGAAGAATTAACCACAGGCTCAGCCTGCCCCCCGGAACCAGAACAGGGCCTGAAGCCATCCTGCGCTTTTGCGGCCGGCTCCCAAAAAAGCGACTTGTAAAATGGAGCTTCAGGCCACTGCAATTCACAAACCTGCAGAGTTATAAATGATAACTCTCGTCCACAAATATATTGAGGGAAGGCAAAGAAGAGGATTTGAAAAAAAGGCAGAATTGCAGGAAACAGATTTCAGGAGGTAGATTCGAATCGCCTTTAAAGCACATGAAAAGCGGCAAAACGTTGACAATGATGCCCTTGGCCAAAAAGGGCGTATGCGTTTTTTCCTGAATATATTCAGGAAAAAACGCATACGCCCTTTTTGGCCATCCAAGCAACCTGGAAAGGCAAATCAGCGCTATAAAGAAGTCTCGCTTCCCATCGGTCAAAAGGGCCATGCTGAAAAAAGTGTCAAAACCAGAAATGCAGGACAGGCCATGGAGAAATGGGAGCCTTGCTACACTGATGGGCGGGATGTAAATTGCCAACAGCCACTCTGGAGAAGTGTACGGTGTGTCCTGAAACATCTAAAAAACACAGCTTAGAGAGCATAGGGCACTTCCACGCATGGGGGGATAAAGTGGGAAAATTGAAAATCAGCAAGACACAAGCACCCCAAAGTTTAAGGCTGCTCTGTTGACAAGGACCTCCACTTCCTTCCACCTTAAATATCCCAGGAAAGCGAAAAATGGATAAAAAAGTTGTGGTCCTTATGTACACTGGAATATCACTCAGCCATGAAATCAATGTCATAAGGCTAGTAGCAGCATGATGAGTGGATTTAGGTAAGACGATTCTAAGTGAAATAAGTCACACAGAAAAGGACACTTCTCATAAGGTGTCACTTATAGAGGGAATGTAAAAACCGTTACACTTGAACTGAATTACAAAACAGAACAGAGTCACACATGCAGAAAACACACTATGGCTGCTTAACGGGAAAGGTGAGGTGGGGTGATACATAAAACAAGAGTTTCAAATTAGCTCAGATACCGTTCCATAAACCCAATATGTAATAGACAAGACCTACTCCTTGCTCAGAGAACTGGACTCAACACGCCCGATTCACCGCACAAGAATATATCTGACTAGTAATAATCTTAAAACCTATGTATTGATATCTCTCTGTTAGTGTGTCAAGTGGGTGTAAAGCGGCCTAAACACAGCCGTGAAAAGCAGCTAAACCCCATTATAAAAATAAATTACTTTTAAAAACCCATGAAACAAAGACAGGGAAAGAGAGAGAAATTCTTACACAATTCGTTCAGGGGCTGTGATGCAACCTGGATTGACCATATCTAGACCCACAGCTGGATGAGACATAAGGGTGGACACTCGTGGGGCTGAGAGGTTTGGTGAGGTTGGGTGAGCAAACGCAGACCCTTTAAAGTAATACTGCGTGCTACCCATCGCATGGGTCCCAAATCTCCTGGTTCAAGGGCATCTTCCTACATCGAAAACATGCATGAGAAACCCAGAAGATGGTACACCGTGTGATGGGGAAAGGTTTCTAAAAAGCACCTCATTTCTCATCTCCTTGTGCTCGGGTTCGCCATTCCAGCCACTTTACTAGCAATCTCCCTACTTGGAGCATCAGCACCTTTAACCTCCTGTTCCGTACAGGTTGCAAATCATCCTGAGGATGAACGGGAAGACGGGGAACCAATGAGAGACTAGCTCTTGGTGTTGGGACAGGCACAGGTCACTCTATTTTCCCATCAGGAAGAAGAATTAACCACAGGCTCAGCCTGCCCCCCGGAACCAGAACAGGGCCTGAAGCCATCCTGCGCTTTTGCGGCCGGCTCCCAAAAAAGCGACTTGTAAAATGGAGCTTCAGGCCACTGCAATTCACAAACCTGCAGAGTTATAAATGATAACTCTCGTCCACAAATATATTGAGGGAAGGCAAAGAAGAGGATTTGAAAAAAAGGCAGAATTGCAGGAAACAGATTTCAGGAGGTAGATTCGAATCACCTTTAAAGCACATGAAAAGCGGCAAAACGTTGACAATGATGCCCTTGGCCAAAAAGGGCGTATGCGTTTTTTCCTGAATATATTCAGGAAAAAACGCATACGCCCTTTTTGGCCATCCAAGCAACCTGGAAAGGCAAATCAGCGCTACAAAGAAGTCTCGCTTCCCATCGGTCAAAAGGGCCATGCTGAAAAAAGTGTCAAAACCAGAAATGCAGGACAGGCCATGGAGAAATGGGAGCCTTGCTACACTGATGGGCGGGATGTAAATTGCCAACAGCCACTCTGGAGAAGTGTACGGTGTGTCCTGAAACATCTAAAAAACACAGCTTAGAGAGCATAGGGCACTTCCACGCATGGGGGGATAAAGTGGGAAAATTGAAAATCAGCAAGACACAAGCACCCCAAAGTTTAAGGCTGCTCTGTTGACAAGGACCTCCACTTCCTTCCACCTTAAATATCCCAGGAAAGCGAAAAATGGATAAAAAAGTTGTGGTCCTTATGTACACTGGAATATCACTCAGCCATGAAATCAATGTCATAAGGCTAGTAGCAGCATGATGAGTGGATTTAGGTAAGACGATTCTAAGTGAAATAAGTCACACAGAAAAGGACACTTCTCATAAGGTGTCACTTATAGAGGGAATGTAAAAACCGTTACACTTGAACTGAATTACAAAACAGAACAGAGTCACACATGCAGAAAACACACTATGGCTGCTTAACGGGAAAGGTGAGGTGGGGTGATACATAAAACAAGAGTTTCAAATTAGCTCAGATACCGTTCCATAAACCCAATATGTAATAGACAAGACCTACTCCTTGCTCAGAGAACTGGACTCAACACGCCCGATTCACCGCACAAGAATATATCTGACTAGTAATAATCTTAAAACCTATGTATTGATATCTCTCTGTTAGTGTGTCAAGTGGGTGTAAAGCGGCCTAAACACAGCCGTGAAAAGCAGCTAAACCCCATTATAAAAATAAATTACTTTTAAAAACCCATGAAACAAAGACAGGGAAAGAGAGAGAAATTCTTACACAATTCGTTCAGGGGCTGTGATGCAACCTGGATTGACCATATCTAGACCCACAGCTGGATGAGACATAAGGGTGGACACTCTTGGGGCTGAGAGGTTTGGTGAGGTTGGGTGAGCAAACGCAGACCCTTTAAAGTAATACTGCGTGCTACCCATCGCATGGGTCCCAAATCTCCAGGTTCAAGGGCATCTTCCTACATCGAAAACATGCATGAGAAACCCAGAAGATGGTACACCGTGTGATGGGGAAAGGTTTCTAAAACGCACCTCATTTCTCATCTCCTTGTGCTCGGGTTCGCCATTCCAGCCACTTTACTAGCAATCTCCCTACTTGGAGCATCAGCACCTTTAACCTCCTGTTCCGTACAGGTTGCAATTTGTCCTGAGGATGAACGGGAAGACGGGGAACCAATGAGAGACTAGCTCTTGGTTTTGGAACAGGCACAGGTCACTCTATTTTCCCATCAGGAAGAAGAATTAACCACAGGCTCAGCCTGCCCCCCAGAACCAGAACAGGGCCTGAAGCCATCCTGCGCTTTTGCGGCCGGCTCCCGAAAAACCGACTTGTAAAATGGAGCTTCAGGGCACTGCAATTCACAAACCTGCAGAGTTATAAATGATAACTCTCGTCCACAAATATATTGAGGGAAGGCAAAGAAGAGGATTTGAAATCAAGGCAGAATTACAGGAAACAGATTTCAGGAGGTAGATTCGAATCGCCTTTAAAGCACATGAAAAGCGGCAAAACGTTGACAATGATGCCCTTGGCCAAAAAGGGCGTATGCGTTTTTTCCTGAATATATTCAGGAAAAAACGCATACGCCCTTTTTGGCCAACCAAGCAACCTGGAAAGGCAAATCAGCGCTACAAAGAAGTCTCGCTTCCCATCGGTCCAAAGGGCCATGCTGAAAAAAGTGTCAAAACCAGAAATGCAGGACAGGCCATGGAGAAATGGGAGCCTTGCTACACTGATGGGCGGGATGTAAATTGCCAACAGCCACTCTGGAGAAGTGTACGGTGTGTCCTGAAACATCTAAAAAACACAGCTTAGAGAGCATAGGGCACTTCCACGCATGGGGGGATAAAGTGGGAAAATTGAAAATCAGCAAGACACAAGCACCCCAAAGTTTAGGGCTGCTCTGTTGACAAGGACCTCCACTTCCTTCCACCTTAAATATCCCAGGAAAGCGAAAAATGGATAAAAAAGTTGTGGTCCTTATGTACAATGGAATATCACTCAGCCATGAAATCAATGTCATAAGGCTAGTAGCAGCATGATGAGTGGATTTAGGTAAGACGATTCTAAGTGAAATAAGTCACACAGAAAAGGACACTTCTCATAAGGTGTCACTTATAGAGGGAATGTAAAAACCGTTACACTTGAACTGAATTACAAACCAGAACAGAGTCACACATGCAGAAAACACACTATGGCTGCTTAACGGGAAAGGTGAGGTGGGGTGATACATAAAACAAGAGTTTCAAATTAGCTCAGATACCGTTCCATAAACCCAATATGTAATAGACAAGACCTACTCCTTGCTCAGAGAACTGGACTCAACACGCCCGATTCACCGCACAAGAATATATCTGACTAGTAATAATCTTAAAACCTATGTATTGATATCTCTCTGTTAGTGTGTCAAGTGGGTGTAAAGCGGCCTAAACACAGCCGTGAAAAGGAGCTAAACCCCATTATAAAAATAAATTACTTTTAAAAACCCATGAAACAAAGACAGGGAAAGAGAGAGAAATTCTTACACAATTCGTTCAGGGGCTGTGATGCAACCTGGATTGACCATATCTAGACCCACAGCTGGATGAGACATAAGGGTGGACACTCTTGGGGCTGAGAGGTTTGGTGAGGTTGGGTGAGCAAACGCAGACCCTTTAAAGTAATACTGCGTGCTACCCATCGCATGGGTCCCAAATCTCCTGGTTCAAGGGCATCTTCCTACATCGAAAACATGCATGAGAAACCCAGAAGATGGTACACCGTGTGATGGGGAAAGGTTTCTAAAAAGCACCTCATTTCTCATCTCCTTGTGCTCGGGTTCGCCATTCCAGCCACTTTACTAGCAATCTCCCTACTTGGAGCATCAGCACCTTTAACCTCCTGTTCCGTACAGGTTGCAAATCGTCCTGAGGATGAACGGGAAGACGGGGAAACAATGAGAGACTAGCTCTTGGTGTTGGGACAGGCACAGGTCACTCTATTTTCCCATCAGGAAGAAGAATTAACCACAGGCTCAGCCTGCCCCCCGGAACCAGAACAGGGCCTGAAGCCATCCTGCGCTTTTGCGGCCGGCTCCCAAAAAAGCGACTTGTAAAATGGAGCTTCAGGCCACTGCAATTCACAAACCTGCAGAGTTATAAATGATAACTCTCGTCCACAAATATATTGAGGGAAGGCAAAGAAGAGGATTTGAAAAAAAGGCAGAATTGCAGGAAACAGATTTCAGGAGGTAGATTCGAATCGCCTTTAAAGCACATGAAAAGCGGCAAAACGTTGACAATGATGCCCTTGGCCAAAAAGGGCGTATGCGTTTTTTCCTGAATATATTCAGGAAAAAACGCATACGACCTTTTTGGCCATCCAAGCAACCTGGAAAGGCAAATCAGCGCTACAAAGAAGTCTCGCTTCCCATCGGTCAAAAGGGCCATGCTGAAAAAAGTGTCAAAACCAGAAATGCAGGACAGGCCATGGAGAAATGGGAGCCTTGCTACACTGATGGGCGGGATGTAAATTGCCAACAGCCACTCTGGAGAAGTGTACGGTGTGTCCTGAAACATCTAAAAAACACAGCTTAGAGAGCATAGGGCACTTCCACGCATGGGGGGATAAAGTGGGAAAATTGAAAATCAGCAAGACACAAGCACCCCAAAGTTTAAGGCTGCTCTGTTGACAAGGACCTCCACTTCCTTCCACCTTAAATATCCCAGGAAAGCGAAAAATGGATAAAAAAGTTGTGGTCCTTATGTACACTGGAATATCACTCAGCCATGAAATCAATGTCATAAGGCTAGTAGCAGCATGATGAGTGGATTTAGGTAAGACGATTCTAAGTGAAATAAGTCACACAGAAAAGGACACTTCTCATAAGGTGTCACTTATAGAGGGAATGTAAAAACCGTTACACTTGAACTGAATTACAAAACAGAACAGAGTCACACATGCAGAAAACACACTATGGCTGCTTAACGGGAAAGGTGAGGTGGGGTGATACATAAAACAAGAGTTTCAAATTAGCTCAGATACCGTTCCATAAACCCAATATGTAATAGACAAGACCTACTCCTTGCTCAGAGAACTGGACTCAACACGCCCGATTCACCGCACAAGAATATATCTGACTAGTAATAATCTTAAAACCTATGTATTGATATCTCTCTGTTAGTGTGTCAAGTGGGTGTAAAGCGGCCTAAACACAGCCGTGAAAAGCAGCTAAACCCCATTATAAAAATAAATTACTTTTAAAAACCCATGAAACAAAGACAGGGAAAGAGAGAGAAATTCTTACACAATTCGTTCAGGGGCTGTGATGCAACCTGGATTGACCATATCTAGACCCACAGCTGGATGAGACATAAGGGTGGACACTCTTGGGGCTGAGAGGTTTGGTGAGGTTGGGTGAGCAAACGCAGACCCTTTAAAGTAATACTGCGTGCTACCCATCGCATGGGTCCCAAATCTCCAGGTTCAAGGGCATCTTCCTACATCGAAAACATGCATGAGAAACCCAGAAGATGGTACACCGTGTGATGGGGAAAGGTTTCTAAAACGCACCTCATTTCTCATCTCCTTGTGCTCGGGTTCGCCATTCCAGCCACTTTACTAGCAATCTCCCTACTTGGAGCATCAGCACCTTTAACCTCCTGTTCCGTACAGGTTGCAATTTGTCCCCAGGATGAACGGGAAGACGGGGAACCAATGAGAGACTAGCTCTTGGTGTTGGGACAGGCACAGGTCACTCTATTTTCCCATCAGGAAGAAGAATTAACCACAGGCTCACCTGCCCCCCGGAACCAGAACAGGGCCTGAAGCCATCCTGCGCTTTTGCGGCCGGCTCCCAAAAAAGCGACTTGTAAAATGGAGCTTCAGGGCACTGCAATTCACAAACCTGCAGAGTTATAAATGATAACTCTCGTCCACAAATATATTGAGGGAAGGCAAAGAAGAGGATTTGAAATCAAGGCAGAATTGCAGGAAACAGATTTCAGGAGGTAGATTCGAATCGCCTTTAAAGCACATGAAAAGCGGCAAAACGTTGACAATGATGCCCTTGGCCAAAAAGGGCGTATGCGTTTTTTCCTGAATATATTCAGGAAAAAACGCATACGCCCATTTTGGCCAACCAAGCAACCTGGAAAGGCAAATCAGCACTACAAAGAAGTCTCGCTTCCCATCGGTAAAAAGGGCCATGCTGAAAAAAGTGTGAAAACCAGAAATGCAGGACAGGCCATGGAGAAATGGGAGCCTTGCTACACTAATGGGCGGGATGTAAATTGCCAACAGCCACTCTGGAGAAGTGTACGGTGGGTCCTGAAACATCTAAAAAACACAGCTTAGAGAGCATAGGGCACTTCCACGCATGGGGGGATAAAGCGGGAAAATTGAAAATCAGCAAGACACAAGCACCCCAAAGTTTAGGGCTGCTCTGTTGACAAGGACCTCCACTTCATTCCACCTTAAATATCCCAGGAAAGCGAAAAATGGATAAAAAAGTTGTGGTCCTTATGTACAATGGAATATCACTCAGCCATGAAATCAATGTCATAAGGCTAGTAGCAGCATGATGAGTGGATTTAGGTAAGACGACTCTAAGTGAAATAAGTCACACAGAAAAGGACACTTCTCATAAGGTGTCACTTATAGAGGGAATGTAAAAACCGTTACACTTGAACTGAATTACAAAACAGAACAGAGCCACACATGCAGAAAACACACTATGGCTTCTTAACGGGAAAGGTGAGGTGGGGTGATACATAAAACAAGAGTTTCAAATTAGCTCAGATACCGTTCCATAAACCCAATATGTAATAGACAAGACCTACTCCTTGCTCAGAGAACTGGACTCAACACACCCGATTCACCGCACAAGAATATATCTGACTAGTAATAATCTTAAAACCTATGTATTGATATCTCTCTGTTAGTGTGTCAAGTGGGTGTAAAGCGGCCTAAACACAGCCGTGAAAAGCAGCTAAACCCCATTATAAAAATAAATTACTTTTAAAAACCCATGAAACAAAGACAGGGAAAGAGAGAGAAATTCTTACACAATTCGTTCAGGGGCTCTGATGCAACCTGGATTGACCATATCTAGACCCACAGCTGGATGAGACATAAGGGTGGACACTCTTGGGGCTGAGAGGTTTGGTGAGGTTGGGTGAGCAAACGCAGACCCTTTAAAGTAATACTGCGTGCTACCCATCGCATGGGTCCCAAATCTCCAGGTTCAAGGGCATCTTCCTACATCGAAAACATGCATGAGAAACCCAGAAGATGGTACACCGTGTGATGGGGAAAGGTTTCTAAAACGCACCTCATTTCTCATCTCCTTGTGCTCGGGTTCGCCATTCCAGCCACTTTACTAGCAATCTCCCTACTTGGAGCATCAGCACCTTTAACCTCCTGTTCCGTACAGGTTTCAATTTGTCCCCATGATGAACGGGAAGACGGGGAACCAATGAGAGACTAGCTCTTGGTGTTGGGACAGGCACAGGTCACTCTATTTTCCCATCAGGAAGAAGAATTAACCACAGGCTCAGCCTGCCCCCCGGAACCAGAACAGGGCCTGAAGCCATCCTGCGCTTTTGCGGCCGGCTCCCAAAAAAGCGACTTGTAAAATGGAGCTTCAGGGCACTGCAATTCACAAACCTGCAGAGTTATAAATGATAACTCTCGTCCACAAATATATTGAGGGAAGGCAAAGAAGAGGATTTGAAATCAAGGCAGAATTGCAGGAAACAGATTTCAGGAGGTAGATTCGAATCGCCTTTAAAGCACATGAAAAGCGGCAAAACGTTGACAATGATGCCCTTGGCCAAAAAGGGCGTATGCGTTTTTTCCTGAATATATTCAGGAAAAAACGCATACGCCCTTTTTGGCCAACCAAGCAACCTGGAAAGGCAAATCAGCGCTACAAAGAAGTCTCGCTTCCCATCGGTCCAAAGGGCCATGCTGAAAAAAGTGTCAAAACCAGAAATGCAGGACAGGCCATGGAGAAATGGGAGCCTTGCTACACTGATGGGCGGGATGTAAATTGCCAACAGCCACTCTGGAGAAGTGTACGGTGGGTCCTGAAACATCTAAAAAACACAGCTTAGAGAGCATAGGGCACTTCCACGCATGGGGGGATAAAGCGGGAAAATTGAAAATCAGCAAGACACAAGCACCCCAAAGTTTAGGGCTGCTCTGGTGACAAGGACCTCCACTTCATTCCACCTTAAATATCCCAGGAAAGCGAAAAATGGATAAAAAAGTTGTGGTCCTTATGTACAATGGAATATCACTCAGCCATGAAATCAATGTCATAAGGCTAGTAGCAGCATGATGAGTGGATTTAGGTAAGACGACTCTAAGTGAAATAAGTCACACAGAAAAGGACACTTCTCATAAGGTGTCACTTATAGAGGGAATGTAAAAACCGTTACACTTGAACTGAATTACAAAACAGAACAGAGCCACACATGCAGAAAACACACTATGGCTTCTTAACGGGAAAGGTGAGGTGGGGTGATACATAAAACAAGAGTTTCAAATTAGCTCAGATACCGTTCCATAAACCCAATATGTAATAGACAAGACCTACTCCTTGCTCAGAGAACTGGACTCAACACACCCGATTCACCGCACAAGAATATATCTGACTAGTAATAATCTTAAAACCTATGTATTGATATCTCTCTGTTAGTGTGTCAAGTGGGTGTAAAGCGGCCTAAACACAGCCGTGAAAAGCAGCTAAACCCCATTATAAAAATAAATTACTTTTAAAAACCCATGAAACAAAGACAGGGAAAGAGAGAGAAATTCTTACACAATTCGTTCAGGGGCTCTGATGCAACCTGGATTGACCATATCTAGACCCACAGCTGGATGAGACATAAGGGTGGACACTCTTGGGGCTGAGAGGTTTGGTGAGGTTGGGTGAGCAAACGCAGACCCTTTAAAGTAATACTGCGTGCTACCCATCGCATGGGTCCCAAATCTCCAGGTTCAAGGGCATCTTCCTACATCGAAAACATGCATGAGAAACCCAGAAGATGGTACACCGTGTGATGGGGAAAGGTTTCTAAAACGCACCTCATTTCTCATCTCCTTGTGCTCGGGTTCGCCATTCCAGCCACTTTACTAGCAATCTCCCTACTTGGAGCATCAGCACCTTTAACCTCCTGTTCCGTACAGGTTTCAATTTGTCCCCATGATGAACGGGAAGACGGGGAACCAATGAGAGACTAGCTCTTGGTGTTGGGACAGGCACAGGTCACTCTATTTTCCCATCAGGAAGAAGAATTAACCACAGGCTCAGCCTGCCCCCCGGAACCAGAACAGGGCCTGAAGCCATCCTGCGCTTTTGCGGCCGGCTCCCAAAAAAGCGACTTGTAAAATGGAGCTTCAGGGCACTGCAATTCACAAACCTGCAGAGTTATAAATGATAACTCTCGTCCACAAATATATTGAGGGAAGGCAAAGAAGAGGATTTGAAATCAAGGCAGAATTGCAGGAAACAGATTTCAGGAGGTAGATTCGAATCGCCTTTAAAGCACATGAAAAGCGGCAAAACGTTGACAATGATGCCCTTGGCCAAAAAGGGCGTATGCGTTTTTTCCTGAATATATTCAGGAAAAAACGCATACGCCCTTTTTGGCCAACCAAGCAACCTGGAAAGGCAAATCAGCGCTACAAAGAAGTCTCGCTTCCCATCGGTCCAAAGGGCCATGCTGAAAAAAGTGTCAAAACCAGAAATGCAGGACAGGCCATGGAGAAATGGGAGCCTTGCTACACTGATGGGCGGGATGTAAATTGCCAACAGCCACTCTGGAGAAGTGTACGGTGTGTCCTGAAACATCGAAAAAACACAGCTTAGAGAGCATAGGGCACTTCCACGCATGGGGGGATAAAGTGGGAAAATTGAAAATCAGCAAGACACAAGCACCCCAAAGTTTAGGGCTGCTCTGTTGACAAGGACCTCCACTTCATTCCACCTTAAATATCCCGGGAAAGCGAAAAATGGATAAAAAAGTTGTGGTCCCTATGTACAATGGAATATCACTCAGCCATGAAATCAATGTCATAAGGCTAGTAGCAGCATGATGAGTGGATTTAGGTAAGACGATTCTAAGTGAAATAAGTCACACAGAAAAGGACACTTCTCATAAGGTGTCACTTATAGAGGGAATGTAAAAACCGTTACACTTGAACTGAATTACAAAACAGAACAGAGTCACACATGCAGAAAACACACTATGGCTGCTTAACGGGAAAGGTGAGGTGGGGTGATACATAAAACAAGAGTTTCAAATTAGCTCAGATACCGTTCCATAAACCCAATATGTAATAGACAAGACCTACTCCTTGCTCAGAGAACTGGACTCAACACGCCCGATTCACCGCACAAGAATATATCTGACTAGTAATAATCTTAAAACCTATGTATTGATATCTCTCTGTTAGTGTGTCAAGTGGGTGTAAAGCGGCCTAAACACAGCCGTGAAAAGCAGCTAAACCCCATTATAAAAATAGATTACTTTTAAAAACCCATGAAACAAAGACAGGGAAAGAGAGAGAAATTCTTACACAATTCGTTCAGGGGCTGTGATGCAACCTGGATTGACCATATCTAGACCCACAGCTGGATGAGACATAAGGGTGGACACTCTTGGGGCTGAGAGGTTTGGTGAGGTTGGGTGAGCAAACGCAGACCCTTTAAAGTAATACTGCGTGCTACCCATCGCATGGGTCCCAAATCTCCAGGTTCAAGGGCATCTTCCTACATCGAAAACATGCATTAGAAACCCAGAAGATGGTACACCGTGTGATGGGGAAAGGTTTCTAAAACGCACCTCATTTCTCATCTCCTTGTGCTCGGGTTCGCCATTCCAGCCACTTTACTAGCAATCTCCCTACTTGGAGCATCAGCACCTTTAACCTCCTGTTCCGTACAGGTTGCAATTTGTCCCCAGGATGAACGGGAAGACGGGGAACCAATGAGAGACTAGCTCTTGGTGTTGGGACAGGCACAGGTCACTCTATTTTCCCATCAGGAAGAAGAATTAACCACAGGCTCACCCTGCCCCCCGGAACCAGAACAGGGCCTGAAGCCATCCTGCGCTTTTGCGGCCGGCTCCCAAAAAAGCGACTTGTAAAATGGAGCTTCAGGGCACTGCAATTCACAAACCTGCAGAGTTATAAATGATAACTCTCGTCCACAAATATATTGAGGGAAGGCAAAGAAGAGGATTTGAAATCAAGGCAGAATTGCAGGAAACAGATTTCAGGAGGTAGATTCGAATCGCCTTTAAAGCACATGAAAAGCGGCAAAACGTTGACAATGATGCCCTTGGCCAAAAAGGGCGTATGCGTTTTTTCCTGAATATATTCAGGAAAAAACGCATACGCCCTTTTTGGCCAACCAAGCAACCTGGAAAGGCAAATCAGCGCTACAAAGAAGTCTCGCTTCCCATCGGTCCAAAGGGCCATGCTGAAAAAAGTGTCAAAACCAGAAATGCAGGACAGGCCATGGAGAAATGGGAGCCTTGCTACACTGATGGGCGGGATGTAAATTGCCAACAGCCACTCTGGAGAAGTGTACGGTGTGTCCTGAAACATCGAAAAAACACCGCTTAGAGAGCATAGGGCACTTCCACGCATGGGGGGATAAAGTGGGAAAATTGAAAATCAGCAAAACACAAGCACCCCAAAGTTTAGGGCTGCTCTGTTGACAAGGACCTCCACTTCCTTCCACCTTAAATATCCCAGGAAAGCGAAAAATGGATAAAAAAGTTGTGGTCCCTATGTACAATGGAATATCACTCAGCCATGAAATCAATGTCATAAGGCTAGTAGCAGCATGATGAGTGGATTTAGGTAAGACGATTCTAAGTGAAATAAGTCACACAGAAAAGGACACTTCTCATAAGGTGTCACTTATAGAGGGAATATAAAAACCGTTACACTTGAACTGAATTACAAAACAGAACAGAGTCACACATGCAGAAAACACACTATGGCTGCTTAACGGGAAAGGTGAGGTGGGGTGATACATAAAACAAGAGTTTCAAATTAGCTCAGATACCGTTCCATAAACCCAATATGTAATAGACAAGACCTACTCCTTGCTCAGAGAACTGGACTCAACACGCCCGATTCACCGCACAAGAATATATCTGACTAGTAATAATCTTAAAACCTATGTATTGATATCTCTCTGTTAGTGTGTCAAGTGGATGTAAAGCGGCATAAACACAGCCGTGAAAAGCAGCTAAACCCCATTATAAAAATAAATTACTTTTAAAAACCCATGAAACAAAGACAGGGAAAGAGAGAGAAATTCTTACACAATTCGTTCAGGGGCTGTGATGCAACCTGGATTGACCATATCTAGACCCACAGCTGGATGAGACATAAGGGTGGACACTCTTGGGGCTGAGAGGTTTGGTGAGGTTGGGTGAGCAAACGCAGACCCTTTAAAGTAATACTGCGTGCTACCCATCGCATGGGTCCCAAATCTCCAGGTTCAAGGGCATCTTCCTACATCGAAAACATGCATGAGAAACCCAGAAGATGGTACACCGTGTGATGGGGAAAGGTTTCTAAAACGCACCTCATTTCTCATCTCCTTGTGCTCGGGTTCGCCATTCCAGCCACTTTACTAGCAATCTCCCTACTTGGAGCATCAGCACCTTTAACCTCCTGTTCCGTACAGGTTGCAATTTGTCCTGAGGATGAACGGGAAGATGGGGAACCAATGAGAGACTAGCTCTTGGTGTTGGGACAGGCACAGGTCACTCTATTTTCCCATCAGGAAGAAGAATTAACCACAGGCTCAGCCTGCCCCCCGGAACCAGAACAGGGCCTGAAGCCATCCTGCGCTTTTGCGGCCGGCTCCCAAAAAAGCGACTTGTAAAATGGAGCTTCAGGGCACTGCAATTCACAAACCTGCAGAGTTATAAATGATAACTCTCGTCCACAAATATATTGAGGGAAGGCAAAGAAGAGGATTTGAAATCAAGGCAGAATTGCAGGAAACAGATTTCAGGAGGTAGATTCGAATCGCCATTAAAGCACATGAAAAGCGGCAAAACGTTGACAATGATGCCCTTGGCCAAAAAGGGCGTATGCGTTTTTTCCTGAATATATTCAGGAAAAAACGCATACGCCCTTTTTGGCCATCCAAGCAACCTGGAAAGGCAAATCAGCGCTACAAAGAAGTCTCGCTTCCCATCGGTCAAAAGGGCCATGCTGAAAAAAGTGTCAAAACCAGAAATGCAGGACAGGCCATGGAGAAATGGGAGCCTTGCTACACTGATGGGCGGGATGTACATTGCCAACAGCCACTCTGGAGAAGTGTACGGTGGGTCCTGAAACATCTAAAAAACACAGCTTAGAGAGCATAGGGCACTTCCACGCATGGGGGGATAAAGCGGGAAAATTGAAAATCAGCAAGACACAAGCACCCCAAAGTTTAGGGCTGCTCTGTTGACAAGGACCTCCACTTCCTTCCACCTTAAATATCCCAGGAAAGCGAAAAATGGATAAAAAAGTTGTGGTCCTTATGTACAATGGAATATCACTCAGCCATGAAATCAATGTCATAAGGCTAGTAGCAGCATGATGAGTGGATTTAGGTAAGACGATTCTAAGTGAAATAAGTCACACAGAAAAGGACACTTCTCATAAGGTGTCACTTATAGAGGGAATGTAAAAACCGTTATACTTGAACTGAATTACAAAACAGAACAGAGTCACACATGCAGAAAACACACTATGGCTGCTTAACGGGAAAGGTGAGGTGGGGTGATACATAAAACAAGAGTTTCAAATTAGCTCAGATACCGTTCCATAAACCCAATATGTAATAGACAAGACCTACTCCTTGCTCAGAGAACTGGACTCAACACGCCCTATTCACCGCACAAGAATATATCTGACTAGTAATAATCTTAAAACCTATGTATTGATATCTCTCTGTAGTGTGTCAAGTGGGTGTAAAGCGGCATAAACACAGCCGTGAAAAGCAGCTAAACCCCATTATAAAAATAAATTACTTTTAAAAACCCATGAAACAAAGACAGGGAAAGAGAGAGAAATTCTTACACAATTCGTTCAGGGGCTGTGATGCAACCTGGATTGACCATATCTAGACCCACAGCTGGATGAGACATAAGGGTGGACACTCTTGGGGCTGAGAGGTTTGGTGAGGTTGGGTGAGCAAACGCAGACCCTTTAAAGTAATACTGCGTGCTACCCATCGCATGGGTCCCAAATCTCCAGGTTCAAGGGCATCTTCCTACATCGAAAACATGCATGAGAAACCCAGAAGATGGTACACCGTGTGATGGAGAAAGGTTTCTAAAACGCACCTCATTTCTCATCTCCTTGTGCTCGGGTTCGCCATTCCAGCCACTTTACTAGCAATCTCCCTACTTGGAGCATCAGCACCTTTAACCTCCTGTTCCGTACAGGTTGCAATTTGTCCCCAGGATGAACGGGAAGACGGGGAACCAATGAGAGACTAGCTCTTGGTGTTGGGACAGGCACAGGTCACTCTATTTTCCCATCAGGAAGAAGAATTAACCACAGGCTCACCCTGCCCCCCGGAACCAGAACAGGGCCTGAATCCATCCTGCGCTTTTGCGGCCGGCTCCCAAAAAAGCGACTTGTAAAATGGAGCTTCAGGGCACTGCAATTCACAAACCTGCAGAGTTATAAATGATAACTCTCGTCCACAAATATATTGAGGGAAGGCAAAGAAGAGGATTTGAAATCAAGGCAGAATTGCAGGAAACAGATTTCAGGAGGTAGATTCGAATCGCCTTTAAAGCACATGAAAAGCGGCAAAACGTTGACAATGATGCCCTTGGCCAAAAAGGGCGTATGCGTTTTTTCCTGAATATATTCAGGAAAAAACGCATACGCCCTTTTTGGCCAACCAAGCAACCTGGAAAGGCAAATCAGCGCTACAAAGAAGTCTCGCTTCCCATCGGTCCAAAGGGCCATGCTGAAAAAAGTGTCAAAACCAGAAATGCAGGACAGGCCATGGAGAAATGGGAGCCTTGCTACACTGATGGGCGGGATGTAAATTGCCAACAGCCACTCTGGAGAAGTGTACGGTGTGTCCTGAAACATCTAAAAAACACAGCTTAGAGAGCATAGGGCACTTCCACGCATGGGGGGATAACGTGGGAAAATTGAAAATCAGCAAGACACAAGCACCCCAAAGTTTAGGGCTGCTCTGTTGACAAGGACCTCCACTTCCTTCCACCTTAAATATCCCGGGAAAGCGAAAAATGGATAAAAAAGTTGTGGTCCTTATGTACAATGGAATATCACTCAGCCATGAAATCAATGTCATAAGGCTAGTAGCAGCATGATGAGTGGATTTAGGTAAGACGATTCTAAGTGAAATAAGTCACACAGAAAAGGACACTTCTCATAAGGTGTCACTTATAGAGGGAATGTAAAAACCGTTACACTTGAACTGAATTACAAACCAGAACAGAGTCACACATGCAGAAAACACATTATGGCTGCTTAATAGGAAAGGTGAGGTGGGGTGATACATAAAACAAGAGTTTCAAATTAGCTCAGATACCGTTCCATAAACCCAATATGTAATAGACAAGACCTACTCCTTGCTCAGAGAACTGGACTCAACACGCCCGATTCACCGCACAAGAATATATCTGACTAGTAATAATCTTAAAACCTATGTATTGATATCTCTCTGTTAGTGTGTCAAGTGGGTGTAAAGCGGCATAAACACAGCCGTGAAAAGCAGCTAAACCCCATTATAAAAATAAATTACTTTTAAAAACCCATGAAACAAAGACAGGGAAAGAGAGAGAAATTCTTACACAATTCGTTCAGGGGCTGTGATGCAACCTGGATTGACCATATCTAGACCCACAGCTGGATGAGACATAAGGGTGGACACTCTTGGGGCTGAGAGGTTTGGTGAGGTTGGGTGAGCAAACGCAGACCCTTTAAAGTAATACTGCGTGCTACCCATCGCATGGGTCCCAAATCTCCTGGTTCAAGGGCATCTTCCTACATCGAAAACATGCATGAGAAACCCAGAAGATGGTACACCGTGTGATGGGGAAAGGTTTCTAAAAAGCACCTCATTTCTCATCTCCTTGTGCTCGGGTTCGCCATTCCAGCCACTTTACTAGCAATCTCCCTACTTGGAGCATCAGCACCTTTAACCTCCTGTTCCGTACAGGTTGCAAATTGTCCTGAGGATGAACGGGAAGACGGGGAACCAATGAGAGACTAGCTCTTGGTGTTGGGACAGGCACAGGTCACTCTATTTTCCCATCAGGAAGAAGAATTAACCACAGGCTCAGCCTGCCCCCCGGAACCAGAACAGGGCCTGAAGCCATCCTGCGCTTTTGCGGCCGGCTCCCAAAAAAGCGACTTGTAAAATGGAGCTTCAGGCCACTGCAATTCACAAACCTGCAGAGTTATAAATGATAACTCTCGTCCACAAATATATTGAGGGAAGGCAAAGAAGAGGATTTGAAAAAAAGGCAGAATTGCAGGAAACAGATTTCAGGAGGTAGATTCGAATCGCCTTTAAAGCACATGAAAAGCGGCAAAACGTTGACAATGATGCCCTTGGCCAAAAAGGGCGTATGCGTTTTTTCCTGAATATATTCAGGAAAAAACGCATACGACCTTTTTGGCCATCCAAGCAACCTGGAAAGGCAAATCAGCGCTACAAAGAAGTCTCGCTTCCCATCGGTCAAAAGGGCCATGCTGAAAAAAGTGTCAAAACCAGAAATGCAGGACAGGCCATGGAGAAATGGGAGCCTTGCTACACTGATGGGCGGGATGTAAATTGCCAACAGCCACTCTGGAGAAGTGTACGGTGTGTCCTGAAACATCTAAAAAACACAGCTTAGAGAGCATAGGGCACTTCCACGCATGGGGGGATAAAGTGGGAAAATTGAAAATCAGCAAGACACAAGCACCCCAAAGTTTAAGGCTGCTCTGTTGACAAGGACCTCCACTTCCTTCCACCTTAAATATCCCAGGAAAGCGAAAAATGGATAAAAAAGTTGTGGTCCTTATGTACACTGGAATATCACTCAGCCATGAAATCAATGTCATAAGGCTAGTAGCAGCATGATGAGTGGATTTAGGTAAGACGATTCTAAGTGAAATAAGTCACACAGAAAAGGACACTTCTCATAAGGTGTCACTTATAGAGGGAATGTAAAAACCGTTACACTTGAACTGAATTACAAAACAGAACAGAGTCACACATGCAGAAAACACACTATGGCTGCTTAACGGGAAAGGTGAGGTGGGGTGATACATAAAACAAGAGTTTCAAATTAGCTCAGATACCGTTCCATAAACCCAATATGTAATAGACAAGACCTACTCCTTGCTCAGAGAACTGGACTCAACACGCCCGATTCACCGCACAAGAATATATCTGACTAGTAATAATCTTAAAACCTATGTATTGATATCTCTCTGTTAGTGTGTCAAGTGGGTGTAAAGCGGCCTAAACACAGCCGTGAAAAGCAGCTAAACCCCATTATAAAAATAAATTACTTTTAAAAACCCATGAAACAAAGACAGGGAAAGAGAGAGAAATTCTTACACAATTCGTTCAGGGGCTGTGATGCAACCTGGATTGACCATATCTAGACCCACAGCTGGATGAGACATAAGGGTGGACACTCTTGGGGCTGAGAGGTTTGGTGAGGTTGGGTGAGCAAACGCAGACCCTTTAAAGTAATACTGCGTGCTACCCATCGCATGGGTCCCAAATCTCCAGGTTCAAGGGCATCTTCCTACATCGAAAACATGCATGAGAAACCCAGAAGATGGTACACCGTGTGATGGGGAAAGGTTTCTAAAACGCACCTCATTTCTCATCTCCTTGTGCTCGGGTTCGCCATTCCAGCCACTTTACTAGCAATCTCCCTACTTGGAGCATCAGCACCTTTAACCTCCTGTTCCGTACAGGTTGCAATTTGTCCCCAGGATGAACGGGAAGACGGGGAACCAATGAGAGACTAGCTCTTGGTGTTGGGACAGGCACAGGTCACTCTATTTTCCCATCAGGAAGAAGAATTAACCACAGGCTCACCTGCCCCCCGGAACCAGAACAGGGCCTGAAGCCATCCTGCGCTTTTGCGGCCGGCTCCCAAAAAAGCGACTTGTAAAATGGAGCTTCAGGGCACTGCAATTCACAAACCTGCAGAGTTATAAATGATAACTCTCGTCCACAAATATATTGAGGGAAGGCAAAGAAGAGGATTTGAAATCAAGGCAGAATTGCAGGAAACAGATTTCAGGAGGTAGATTCGAATCGCCTTTAAAGCACATGAAAAGCGGCAAAACGTTGACAATGATGCCCTTGGCCAAAAAGGGCGTATGCGTTTTTTCCTGAATATATTCAGGAAAAAACGCATACGCCCATTTTGGCCAACCAAGCAACCTGGAAAGGCAAATCAGCACTACAAAGAAGTCTCGCTTCCCATCGGTAAAAAGGGCCATGCTGAAAAAAGTGTGAAAACCAGAAATGCAGGACAGGCCATGGAGAAATGGGAGCCTTGCTACACTAATGGGCGGGATGTAAATTGCCAACAGCCACTCTGGAGAAGTGTACGGTGGGTCCTGAAACATCTAAAAAACACAGCTTAGAGAGCATAGGGCACTTCCACGCATGGGGGGATAAAGCGGGAAAATTGAAAATCAGCAAGACACAAGCACCCCAAAGTTTAGGGCTGCTCTGTTGACAAGGACCTCCACTTCATTCCACCTTAAATATCCCAGGAAAGCGAAAAATGGATAAAAAAGTTGTGGTCCTTATGTACAATGGAATATCACTCAGCCATGAAATCAATGTCATAAGGCTAGTAGCAGCATGATGAGTGGATTTAGGTAAGACGACTCTAAGTGAAATAAGTCACACAGAAAAGGACACTTCTCATAAGGTGTCACTTATAGAGGGAATGTAAAAACCGTTACACTTGAACTGAATTACAAAACAGAACAGAGCCACACATGCAGAAAACACACTATGGCTTCTTAACGGGAAAGGTGAGGTGGGGTGATACATAAAACAAGAGTTTCAAATTAGCTCAGATACCGTTCCATAAACCCAATATGTAATAGACAAGACCTACTCCTTGCTCAGAGAACTGGACTCAACACACCCGATTCACCGCACAAGAATATATCTGACTAGTAATAATCTTAAAACCTATGTATTGATATCTCTCTGTTAGTGTGTCAAGTGGGTGTAAAGCGGCCTAAACACAGCCGTGAAAAGCAGCTAAACCCCATTATAAAAATAAATTACTTTTAAAAACCCATGAAACAAAGACAGGGAAAGAGAGAGAAATTCTTACACAATTCGTTCAGGGGCTCTGATGCAACCTGGATTGACCATATCTAGACCCACAGCTGGATGAGACATAAGGGTGGACACTCTTGGGGCTGAGAGGTTTGGTGAGGTTGGGTGAGCAAACGCAGACCCTTTAAAGTAATACTGCGTGCTACCCATCGCATGGGTCCCAAATCTCCAGGTTCAAGGGCATCTTCCTACATCGAAAACATGCATGAGAAACCCAGAAGATGGTACACCGTGTGATGTGGAAAGGTTTCTAAAACGCACCTCATTTCTCATCTCCTTGTGCTCGGGTTCGCCATTCCAGCCACTTTACTAGCAATCTCCCTACTTGGAGCATCAGCACCTTTAACCTCCTGTTCCGTACAGGTTTCAATTTGTCCCCATGATGAACGGGAAGACGGGGAACCAATGAGAGACTAGCTCTTGGTGTTGGGACAGGCACAGGTCACTCTATTTTCCCATCAGGAAGAAGAATTAACCACAGGCTCAGCCTGCCCCCCGGAACCAGAACAGGGCCTGAAGCCATCCTGCGCTTTTGCGGCCGGCTCCCAAAAAAGCGACTTGTAAAATGGAGCTTCAGGGCACTGCAATTCACAAACCTGCAGAGTTATAAATGATAACTCTCGTCCACAAATATATTGAGGGAAGGCAAAGAAGAGGATTTGAAATCAAGGCAGAATTGCAGGAAACAGATTTCAGGAGGTAGATTCGAATCGCCTTTAAAGCACATGAAAAGCGGCAAAACGTTGACAATGATGCCCTTGGCCAAAAAGGGCGTATGCGTTTTTTCCTGAATATATTCAGGAAAAAACGCATACGCCCTTTTTGGCCAACCAAGCAACCTGGAAAGGCAAATCAGCGCTACAAAGAAGTCTCGCTTCCCATCGGTCCAAAGGGCCATGCTGAAAAAAGTGTCAAAACCAGAAATGCAGGACAGGCCATGGAGAAATGGGAGCCTTGCTACACTGATGGGCGGGATGTAAATTGCCAACAGCCACTCTGGAGAAGTGTACGGTGGGTCCTGAAACATCTAAAAAACACAGCTTAGAGAGCATAGGGCACTTCCACGCATGGGGGGATAAAGCGGGAAAATTGAAAATCAGCAAGACACAAGCACCCCAAAGTTTAGGGCTGCTCTGTTGACAAGGACCTCCACTTCATTCCACCTTAAATATCCCAGGAAAGCGAAAAATGGATAAAAAAGTTGTGGTCCTTATGTACAATGGAATATCACTCAGCCATGAAATCAATGTCATAAGGCTAGTAGCAGCATGATGAGTGGATTTAGGTAAGACGACTCTAAGTGAAATAAGTCACACAGAAAAGGACACTTCTCATAAGGTGTCACTTATAGAGGGAATGTAAAAACCGTTACACTTGAACTGAATTACAAAACAGAACAGAGCCACACATGCAGAAAACACACTATGGCTTCTTAACGGGAAAGGTGAGGTGGGGTGATACATAAAACAAGAGTTTCAAATTAGCTCAGATACCGTTCCATAAACCCAATATGTAATAGACAAGACCTACTCCTTGCTCAGAGAACTGGACTCAACACACCCGATTCACCGCACAAGAATATATCTGACTAGTAATAATCTTAAAACCTATGTATTGATATCTCTCTGTTAGTGTGTCAAGTGGGTGTAAAGCGGCCTAAACACAGCCGTGAAAAGCAGCTAAACCCCATTATAAAAATAAATTACTTTTAAAAACCCATGAAACAAAGACAGGGAAAGAGAGAGAAATTCTTACACAATTCGTTCAGGGGCTCTGATGCAACCTGGATTGACCATATCTAGACCCACAGCTGGATGAGACATAAGGGTGGACACTCTTGGGGCTGAGAGGTTTGGTGAGGTTGGGTGAGCAAACGCAGACCCTTTAAAGTAATACTGCGTGCTACCCATCGCATGGGTCCCAAATCTCCAGGTTCAAGGGCATCTTCCTACATCGAAAACATGCATGAGAAACCCAGAAGATGGTACACCGTGTGATGGGGAAAGGTTTCTAAAACGCACCTCATTTCTCATCTCCTTGTGCTCGGGTTCGCCATTCCAGCCACTTTACTAGCAATCTCCCTACTTGGAGCATCAGCACCTTTAACCTCCTGTTCCGTACAGGTTTCAATTTGTCCCCATGATGAACGGGAAGACGGGGAACCAATGAGAGACTAGCTCTTGGTGTTGGGACAGGCACAGGTCACTCTATTTTCCCATCAGGAAGAAGAATTAACCACAGGCTCAGCCTGCCCCCCGGAACCAGAACAGGGCCTGAAGCCATCCTGCGCTTTTGCGGCCGGCTCCCAAAAAAGCGACTTGTAAAATGGAGCTTCAGGGCACTGCAATTCACAAACCTGCAGAGTTATAAATGATAACTCTCGTCCACAAATATATTGAGGGAAGGCAAAGAAGAGGATTTGAAATCAAGGCAGAATTGCAGGAAACAGATTTCAGGAGGTAGATTCGAATCGCCTTTAAAGCACATGAAAAGCGGCAAAACGTTGACAATGATGCCCTTGGCCAAAAAGGGCGTATGCGTTTTTTCCTGAATATATTCAGGAAAAAACGCATACGCCCTTTTTGGCCAACCAAGCAACCTGGAAAGGCAAATCAGCGCTACAAAGAAGTCTCGCTTCCCATCGGTCCAAAGGGCCATGCTGAAAAAAGTGTCAAAACCAGAAATGCAGGACAGGCCATGGAGAAATGGGAGCCTTGCTACACTGATGGGCGGGATGTAAATTGCCAACAGCCACTCTGGAGAAGTGTACGGTGTGTCCTGAAACATCGAAAAAACACAGCTTAGAGAGCATAGGGCACTTCCACGCATGGGGGGATAAAGTGGGAAAATTGAAAATCAGCAAGACACAAGCACCCCAAAGTTTAGGGCTGCTCTGTTGACAAGGACCTCCACTTCATTCCACCTTAAATATCCCAGGAAAGCGAAAAATGGATAAAAAAGTTGTGGTCCCTATGTACAATGGAATATCACTCAGCCATGAAATCAATGTCATAAGGCTAGTAGCAGCATGATGAGTGGATTTAGGTAAGACGATTCTAAGTGAAATAAGTCACACAGAAAAGGACACTTCTCATAAGGTGTCACTTATAGAGGGAATGTAAAAACCGTTACACTTGAACTGAATTACAAAACAGAACAGAGTCACACATGCAGAAAACACACTATGGCTGCTTAACGGGAAAGGTGAGGTGGGGTGATACATAAAACAAGAGTTTCAAATTAGCTCAGATACCGTTCCATAAACCCAATATGTAATAGACAAGACCTACTCCTTGCTCAGAGAACTGGACTCAACACGCCCGATTCACCGCACAAGAATATATCTGACTAGTAATAATCTTAAAACCTATGTATTGATATCTCTCTGTTAGTGTGTCAAGTGGGTGTAAAGCGGCCTAAACACAGCCGTGAAAAGCAGCTAAACCCCATTATAAAAATAGATTACTTTTAAAAACCCATGAAACAAAGACAGGGAAAGAGAGAGAAATTCTTACACAATTCGTTCAGGGGCTGTGATGCAACCTGGATTGACCATATCTAGACCCACAGCTGGATGAGACATAAGGGTGGACACTCTTGGGGCTGAGAGGTTTGGTGAGGTTGGGTGAGCAAACGCAGACCCTTTAAAGTAATACTGCGTGCTACCCATCGCATGGGTCCCAAATCTCCAGGTTCAAGGGCATCTTCCTACATCGAAAACATGCATTAGAAACCCAGAAGATGGTACACCGTGTGATGGGGAAAGGTTTCTAAAACGCACCTCATTTCTCATCTCCTTGTGCTCGGGTTCGCCATTCCAGCCACTTTACTAGCAATCTCCCTACTTGGAGCATCAGCACCTTTAACCTCCTGTTCCGTACAGGTTGCAATTTGTCCCCAGGATGAACGGGAAGACGGGGAACCAATGAGAGACTAGCTCTTGGTGTTGGGACAGGCACAGGTCACTCTATTTTCCCATCAGGAAGAAGAATTAACCACAGGCTCACCCTGCCCCCCGGAACCAGAACAGGGCCTGAAGCCATCCTGCGCTTTTGCGGCCGGCTCCCAAAAAAGCGACTTGTAAAATGGAGCTTCAGGGCACTGCAATTCACAAACCTGCAGAGTTATAAATGATAACTCTCGTCCACAAATATATTGAGGGAAGGCAAAGAAGAGGATTTGAAATCAAGGCAGAATTGCAGGAAACAGATTTCAGGAGGTAGATTCGAATCGCCTTTAAAGCACATGAAAAGCGGCAAAACGTTGACAATGATGCCCTTGGCCAAAAAGGGCGTATGCGTTTTTTCCTGAATATATTCAGGAAAAAACGCATACGCCCTTTTTGGCCAACCAAGCAACCTGGAAAGGCAAATCAGCGCTACAAAGAAGTCTCGCTTCCCATCGGTCCAAAGGGCCATGCTGAAAAAAGTGTCAAAACCAGAAATGCAGGACAGGCCATGGAGAAATGGGAGCCTTGCTACACTGATGGGCGGGATGTAAATTGCCAACAGCCACTCTGGAGAAGTGTACGGTGTGTCCTGAAACATCGAAAAAACACCGCTTAGAGAGCATAGGGCACTTCCACGCATGGGGGGATAAAGTGGGAAAATTGAAAATCAGCAAAACACAAGCACCCCAAAGTTTAGGGCTGCTCTGTTGACAAGGACCTCCACTTCCTTCCACCTTAAATATCCCAGGAAAGCGAAAAATGGATAAAAAAGTTGTGGTCCCTATGTACAATGGAATATCACTCAGCCATGAAATCAATGTCATAAGGCTAGTAGCAGCATGATGAGTGGATTTAGGTAAGACGATTCTAAGTGAAATAAGTCACACAGAAAAGGACACTTCTCATAAGGTGTCACTTATAGAGGGAATATAAAAACCGTTACACTTGAACTGAATTACAAAACAGAACAGAGTCACACATGCAGAAAACACACTATGGCTGCTTAACGGGAAAGGTGAGGTGGGGTGATACATAAAACAAGAGTTTCAAATTAGCTCAGATACCGTTCCATAAACCCAATATGTAATAGACAAGACCTACTCCTTGCTCAGAGAACTGGACTCAACACGCCCGATTCACCGCACAAGAATATATCTGACTAGTAATAATCTTAAAACCTATGTATTGATATCTCTCTGTTAGTGTGTCAAGTGGATGTAAAGCGGCATAAACACAGCCGTGAAAAGCAGCTAAACCCCATTATAAAAATAAATTACTTTTAAAAACCCATGAAACAAAGACAGGGAAAGAGAGAGAAATTCTTACACAATTCGTTCAGGGGCTGTGATGCAACCTGGATTGACCATATCTAGACCCACAGCTGGATGAGACATAAGGGTGGACACTCTTGGGGCTGAGAGGTTTGGTGAGGTTGGGTGAGCAAACGCAGACCCTTTAAAGTAATACTGCGTGCTACCCATCGCATGGGTCCCAAATCTCCAGGTTCAAGGGCATCTTCCTACATCGAAAACATGCATGAGAAACCCAGAAGATGGTACACCGTGTGATGGGGAAAGGTTTCTAAAACGCACCTCATTTCTCATCTCCTTGTGCTCGGGTTCGCCATTCCAGCCACTTTACTAGCAATCTCCCTACTTGGAGCATCAGCACCTTTAACCTCCTGTTCCGTACAGGTTGCAATTTGTCCTGAGGATGAACGGGAAGATGGGGAACCAATGAGAGACTAGCTCTTGGTGTTGGGACAGGCACAGGTCACTCTATTTTCCCATCAGGAAGAAGAATTAACCACAGGCTCAGCCTGCCCCCCGGAACCAGAACAGGGCCTGAAGCCATCCTGCGCTTTTGCGGCCGGCTCCCAAAAAAGCGACTTGTAAAATGGAGCTTCAGGGCACTGCAATTCACAAACCTGCAGAGTTATAAATGATAACTCTCGTCCACAAATATATTGAGGGAAGGCAAAGAAGAGGATTTGAAATCAAGGCAGAATTGCAGGAAACAGATTTCAGGAGGTAGATTCGAATCGCCATTAAAGCACATGAAAAGCGGCAAAACGTTGACAATGATGCCCTTGGCCAAAAAGGGCGTATGCGTTTTTTCCTGAATATATTCAGGAAAAAACGCATACGCCCTTTTTGGCCATCCAAGCAACCTGGAAAGGCAAATCAGCGCTACAAAGAAGTCTCGCTTCCCATCGGTCAAAAGGGCCATGCTGAAAAAAGTGTCAAAACCAGAAATGCAGGACAGGCCATGGAGAAATGGGAGCCTTGCTACACTGATGGGCGGGATGTACATTGCCAACAGCCACTCTGGAGAAGTGTACGGTGGGTCCTGAAACATCTAAAAAACACAGCTTAGAGAGCATAGGGCACTTCCACGCATGGGGGGATAAAGCGGGAAAATTGAAAATCAGCAAGACACAAGCACCCCAAAGTTTAGGGCTGCTCTGTTGACAAGGACCTCCACTTCCTTCCACCTTAAATATCCCAGGAAAGCGAAAAATGGATAAAAAAGTTGTGGTCCTTATGTACAATGGAATATCACTCAGCCATGAAATCAATGTCATAAGGCTAGTAGCAGCATGATGAGTGGATTTAGGTAAGACGATTCTAAGTGAAATAAGTCACACAGAAAAGGACACTTCTCATAAGGTGTCACTTATAGAGGGAATGTAAAAACCGTTATACTTGAACTGAATTACAAAACAGAACAGAGTCACACATGCAGAAAACACACTATGGCTGCTTAACGGGAAAGGTGAGGTGGGGTGATACATAAAACAAGAGTTTCAAATTAGCTCAGATACCGTTCCATAAACCCAATATGTAATAGACAAGACCTACTCCTTGCTCAGAGAACTGGACTCAACACGCCCTATTCACCGCACAAGAATATATCTGACTAGTAATAATCTTAAAACCTATGTATTGATATCTCTCTGTAGTGTGTCAAGTGGGTGTAAAGCGGCATAAACACAGCCGTGAAAAGCAGCTAAACCCCATTATAAAAATAAATTACTTTTAAAAACCCATGAAACAAAGACAGGGAAAGAGAGAGAAATTCTTACACAATTCGTTCAGGGGCTGTGATGCAACCTGGATTGACCATATCTAGACCCACAGCTGGATGAGACATAAGGGTGGACACTCTTGGGGCTGAGAGGTTTGGTGAGGTTGGGTGAGCAAACGCAGACCCTTTAAAGTAATACTGCGTGCTACCCATCGCATGGGTCCCAAATCTCCAGGTTCAAGGGCATCTTCCTACATCGAAAACATGCATGAGAAACCCAGAAGATGGTACACCGTGTGATGGAGAAAGGTTTCTAAAACGCACCTCATTTCTCATCTCCTTGTGCTCGGGTTCGCCATTCCAGCCACTTTACTAGCAATCTCCCTACTTGGAGCATCAGCACCTTTAACCTCCTGTTCCGTACAGGTTGCAATTTGTCCCCAGGATGAACGGGAAGACGGGGAACCAATGAGAGACTAGCTCTTGGTGTTGGGACAGGCACAGGTCACTCTATTTTCCCATCAGGAAGAAGAATTAACCACAGGCTCACCCTGCCCCCCGGAACCAGAACAGGGCCTGAATCCATCCTGCGCTTTTGCGGCCGGCTCCCAAAAAAGCGACTTGTAAAATGGAGCTTCAGGGCACTGCAATTCACAAACCTGCAGAGTTATAAATGATAACTCTCGTCCACAAATATATTGAGGGAAGGCAAAGAAGAGGATTTGAAATCAAGGCAGAATTGCAGGAAACAGATTTCAGGAGGTAGATTCGAATCGCCTTTAAAGCACATGAAAAGCGGCAAAACGTTGACAATGATGCCCTTGGCCAAAAAGGGCGTATGCGTTTTTTCCTGAATATATTCAGGAAAAAACGCATACGCCCTTTTTGGCCAACCAAGCAACCTGGAAAGGCAAATCAGCGCTACAAAGAAGTCTCGCTTCCCATCGGTCCAAAGGGCCATGCTGAAAAAAGTGTCAAAACCAGAAATGCAGGACAGGCCATGGAGAAATGGGAGCCTTGCTACACTGATGGGCGGGATGTAAATTGCCAACAGCCACTCTGGAGAAGTGTACGGTGTGTCCTGAAACATCTAAAAAACACAGCTTAGAGAGCATAGGGCACTTCCACGCATGGGGGGATAAAGTGGGAAAATTGAAAATCAGCAAGACACAAGCACCCCAAAGTTTAGGGCTGCTCTGTTGACAAGGACCTCCACTTCCTTCCACCTTAAATATCCCGGGAAAGCGAAAAATGGATAAAAAAGTTGTGGTCCTTATGTACAATGGAATATCACTCAGCCATGAAATCAATGTCATAAGGCTAGTAGCAGCATGATGAGTGGATTTAGGTAAGACGATTCTAAGTGAAATAAGTCACACAGAAAAGGACACTTCTCATAAGGTGTCACTTATAGAGGGAATGTAAAAACCGTTACACTTGAACTGAATTACAAACCAGAACAGAGTCACACATGCAGAAAACACATTATGGCTGCTTAATAGGAAAGGTGAGGTGGGGTGATACATAAAACAAGAGTTTCAAATTAGCTCAGATACCGTTCCATAAACCCAATATGTAATAGACAAGACCTACTCCTTGCTCAGAGAACTGGACTCAACACGCCCGATTCACCGCACAAGAATATATCTGACTAGTAATAATCTTAAAACCTATGTATTGATATCTCTCTGTTAGTGTGTCAAGTGGGTGTAAAGCGGCATAAACACAGCCGTGAAAAGCAGCTAAACCCCATTATAAAAATAAATTACTTTTAAAAACCCATGAAACAAAGACAGGGAAAGAGAGAGAAATTCTTACACAATTCGTTCAGGGGCTGTGATGCAACCTGGATTGACCATATCTAGACCCACAGCTGGATGAGACATAAGGGTGGACACTCTTGGGGCTGAGAGGTTTGGTGAGGTTGGGTGAGCAAACGCAGACCCTTTAAAGTAATACTGCGTGCTACCCATCGCATGGGTCCCAAATCTCCTGGTTCAAGGGCATCTTCCTACATCGAAAACATGCATGAGAAACCCAGAAGATGGTACACCGTGTGATGGGGAAAGGTTTCTAAAAAGCACCTCATTTCTCATCTCCTTGTGCTCGGGTTCGCCATTCCAGCCACTTTACTAGCAATCTCCCTACTTGGAGCATCAGCACCTTTAACCTCCTGTTCCGTACAGGTTGCAAATTGTCCTGAGGATGAACGGGAAGACGGGGAACCAATGAGAGACTAGCTCTTGGTGTTGGGACAGGCACAGGTCACTCTATTTTCCCATCAGGAAGAAGAATTAACCACAGGCTCAGCCTGCCCCCCGGAACCAGAACAGGGCCTGAAGCCATCCTGCGCTTTTGCGGCCGGCTCCCAAAAAAGCGACTTGTAAAATGGAGCTTCAGGCCACTGCAATTCACAAACCTGCAGAGTTATAAATGATAACTCTTGTCCACAAATATATTGAGGGAAGGCAAAGAAGAGGATTTGAAAAAAAGGCAGAATTGCAGGAAACAGATTTCAGGAGGTAGATTCGAATCGCCTTTAAAGCACATGAAAAGCGGCAAAACGTTGACAATGATGCCCTTGGCCAAAAAGGGCGTATGCGTTTTTTCCTGAATATATTCAGGAAAAAACGCATACGCCCTTTTTGGCCAACCAAGCAACCTGGAAAGGCAAATCAGCGCTACAAAGAAGTCTCGCTTCCCATCGGTCCAAAGGGCCATGCTGAAAAAAGTGTCAAAACCAGAAATGCAGGACAGGCCATGGAGAAATGGGAGCCTTGCTACACTGATGGGCGGGATGTAAATTGCCAACAGCCACTCTGGAGAAGTGTACGGTGTGTCCTGAAACATCTAAAAAACACAGCTTAGAGAGCATAGGGCACTTCCACGCATGGGGGGATAAAGTGGGAATATTGAAAATCAGCAAGACACAAGCAACCCAAAGTTTAGGGCTGCTCTGTTTACAAGGACCTCCACTTCCTTCCACCTTAAATATCCCAGGAAAGCGAAAAATGGATAAAAAAGTTGTGGTCCTTATGTACAATGGAATATCACTCAGCCATGAAATCAATGTCATAAGGCTAGTAGCAGCATGATGAGTGGATTTAGGTAAGACGATTCTAAGTGAAATAAGTCACACAGAAAAGGACACTTCTCATAAGGTGTCACTTATAGAGGGAATGTAAAAACCGTTACACTTGAACTGAATTACAAAACAGAAGAGAGTCACACATGCAGAAAACACACTATGGCTGCTTAACGGGAAAGGTGAGGTGGGGTGATACATAAAACAAGAGTTTCAAATTAGCTCAGATACCGTTCCATAAACCCAATATGTAATAGAAAAGACCTACTCCTTGCTCAGAGAACTGGACTCAACACGCCCGATTCACCGCACAAGAATATATCTGACTAGTAATAATCTTAAAACCTATGTATTGATATCTCTCTGTTAGTGTGTCAAGTGGGTGTAAAGCGGCCTAAACACAGCCGTGAAAAGCAGCTAAACCCCATTATAAAAATAAATTACTTTTAAAAACCCATGAAACAAAGACAGGGAAAGAGAGAGAAATTCTTACACAATTCGTTCAGGGGCTGTGATGCAACCTGGATTGACCATATCTAGACCCACAGCTGGATGAGACATAAGGGTGGACACTCTTGGGGCTGAGAGGTTTGGTGAGGTTGGGTGAGCAAACGCAGACCCTTTAAAGTAATACTGCGTGCTACCCATCGCATGGGTCCCAAATCTCCTGGTTCAAGGGCATCTTCCTACATCGAAAACATGCATGAGAAACCCAGAAGATGGTACACCGTGTGATGGGGAAAGGTTTCTAAAAAGCACCTCATTTCTCATCTCCTTGTGCTCGGGTTCGCCATTCCAGCCACTTTACTAGCAATCTCCCTACTTGGAGCATCAGCACCTTTAACCTCCTGTTCCGTACAGGTTGCAAATCGTCCTGAGGATGAACGGGAAGACGGGGAACCAATGAGAGACTAGCTCTTGGTGTTGGGACAGGCACAGGTCACTCTATTTTCCCATCAGGAAGAAGAATTAACCACAGGCTCAGCCTGCCCCCCAGAACCAGAACAGGGCCTGAAGCCATCCTGCGCTTTTGCGGCCAGCTCCCGAAAAACCGACTTGTAAAATGGAGCTTCAGGGCACTGCAATTCACAAACCTGCAGAGTTATAAATGATAACTCTCGTCCACAAATATATTGAGGGAAGGCAAAGAAGAGGATTTGAAATCAAGGCAGAATTACAGGAAACAGATTTCAGGAGGTAGATTCGAATCGCCTTTAAAGCACATGAAAAGCGGCAAAACGTTGACAATGATGCCCTTGGCCAAAAAGGGCGTATGCGTTTTTTCCTGAATATATTCAGGAAAAAACGCATACGCCCTTTTTGGCCAACCAAGCAACCTGGAAAGGCAAATCAGCGCTACAAAGAAGTCTCGCTTCCCATCGGTCCAAAGGGCCATGCTGAAAAAAGTGTCAAAACCAGAAATGCAGGACAGGGCATGGAGAAATGGGAGCCTTGCTACACTGATGGGCGGGATGTAAATTGCCAACAGCCACTCTGGAGAAGTGTACGGTGTGTCCTGAAACATCTAAAAAACACAGCTTAGAGAGCATAGGGCACTTCCACACATGGGGGGATAAAGTGGGAAAATTGAAAATCAGCAAGACACAAGCACCCCAAAGTTTAGGGCTGCTCTGTTGACAAGGACCTCCACTTCCTTCCACCTTAAATATCCCAGGAAAGCGAAAAATGGATAAAAAAGTTGTGGTCCTTATGTACAATGGAATATCACTCAGCCATGAAATCAATGTCATAAGGCTAGTAGCAGCATGATGAGTGGATTTAGGTAAGACGATTCTAAGTGAAATAAGTCACACAGAAAAGGACACTTCTCATAAGGTGTCACTTATAGAGGGAATGTAAAAACCGTTACACTTGAACTGAATTACAAACCAGAACAGAGTCACACATGCAGAAAACACATTATGGCTGCTTAATAGGAAAGGTGAGGTGGGGTGATACATAAAACAAGAGTTTCAAATTAGCTCAGATACCGTTCCATAAACCCAATATGTAATAGACAAGACCTACTCCTTGCTCAGAGAACTGGACTCAACACGCCCGATTCACCGCACAAGAATATATCTGACTAGTAATAATCTTAAAACCTATGTATTGATATCTCTCTGTTAGTGTGTCAAGTGGGTGTAAAGCGGCATAAACACAGCCGTGAAAAGCAGCTAAACCCCATTATAAAAATAAATTACTTTTAAAAACCCATGAAACAAAGACAGGGAAAGAGAGAGAAATTCTTACACAATTCGTTCAGGGGCTGTGATGCAACCTGGATTGACCATATCTAGACCCACAGCTGGATGAGACATAAGGGTGGACACTCTTGGGGATGAGAGGTTTGGTGAGGTTGGGTGAGCAAACGCAGACCCTTTAAAGTAATACTGCGTGCTACCCATCGCATGGGTCCCAAATCTCCAGGTTCAAGGGCATCTTCCTACATCGAAAACATGCATGAGAAACCCAGAAGATGGTACACCGTGTGATGGGGAAAGGTTTCTAAAACGCACCTCATTTCTCATCTCCTTGTGCTCGGGTTCGCCATTCCAGCCACTTTACTAGCAATCTCCCTACTTGGAGCATCAGCACCTTTAACCTCCTGTTCCGTACAGGTTGCAATTTGTCCCCAGGATGAACGGGAAGACGGGGAACCAATGAGAGACTAACTCTTGGTGTTGGGACAGGCACAGGTCACTCTATTTTCCCATCAGGAAGAAGAATTAACCACAGGCTCAGCCTGCCCCCCAGAACCAGAACAGGGCCTGAAGCCATCCTGCGCTTTTGCGGCCGGCTCCCAAAAAAGCGACTTGTAAAATGGAGCTTCAGGGCACTGCAATTCACAAACCTGCAGAGTTATAAATGATAACTCTCGTCCACAAATATATTGAGGGAAGGCAAAGAAGAGGATTTGAAATCAAGGCAGAATTGCAGGAAACAGATTTCAGGAGGTAGATTCGAATCGCCTTTAAAGCACATGAAAAGCGGCAAAACGTTGACAATGATGCCCTTTTTGGCCAACCAAGCAACCTGGAAAGGCAAATCAGCGCTACAAAGAAGTCTCGCTTCCCATCGGTCAAAAGGGCCATGCTGAAAAAAGTGTCAAAACCAGAAATGCAGGACAGGCCATGGAGAAATGGGAGCCTTGCTACACTGATGGGCGGGATGTAAATTGCCAACAGCCACTCTGGAGAAGTGTACGGTGGGTCCTGAAACATCTAAAAAACACAGCTTAGAGAGCATAGGGCACTTCCACGCATGGGGGGATAAAGTGGGAAAATTGAAAATCAGCAAGACACAAGCACCCCAAAGTTTAGGGCTGCTCTGTTGACAAGGACCTCCACTTCCTTCCACCTTAAATATCCCAGGAAAGCGAAAAATGGATAAAAAAGTTGTGGTCCTTATGTACAATGGAATATCACTCAGCCATGAAATCAATGTCATAAGGCTAGTAGCAGCATGATGAGTGGATTTAGGTAAGACGATTCTAAGTGAAATAAGTCACACAGAAAAGGACACTTCTCATAAGGTGTCACTTATAGAGGGAATGTAAAAACCGTTACACTTGAACTGAATTACAAACCAGAACAGAGTCACACATGCAGAAAACACATTATGGCTGCTTAATGGGAAAGGTGAGGTGGGGTGATACATAAAACAAGAGTTTCAAATTAGCTCAATTACCGTTCCATAAACCCAATATGTAATAGACAAGACCTACTCCTTGCTCAGAGAACTGGACTCAACACGCCCGATTCACCGCACAAGAATATATCTGACTAGTAATAATCTTAAAACCTATGTATTGATATCTCTCTGTTAGTGTGTCAAGTGGGTGTAAAGCGGCCTAAACACAGCCGTGAAAAGCAGCTAAACCCCATTATAAAAATAAATTACTTTTAAAAACCCATGAAACAAAGACAGGGAAAGAGAGAGAAATTCTTACACAATTCGTTCAGGGGCTGTGATGCAACCTGGATTGACCATATCTAGACCCACAGCTGGATGAGACATAAGGGTGGACACTCTTGGGGCTGAGAGGTTTGGTGAGGTTGGGTGAGCAAACGCAGACCCTTTAAAGTAATACTGCGTGCTACCCATCGCATGGGTCCCAAATCTCCAGGTTCAAGGGCATCTTCCTACATCGAAAACATGCATGAGAAACCCAGAAGATGGTACACCGTGTGATGGGGAAAGGTTTCTAAAACGCACCTCATTTCTCATCTCCTTGTGCTCGGGTTCGCCATTCCAGCCACTTTACTAGCAATCTCCCTACTTGGAGCATCAGCACCTTTAACCTCCTGTTCCGTACAGGTTGCAATTTGTCCCCAGGATGAACGGGAAGACGGGGAACCAATGAGAGACTAGCTCTTGGTGTTGGGACAGGCACAGGTCACTCTATTTTCCCATCAGGAAGAAGAATTAACCACAGGCTCACCTGCCCCCCGGAACCAGAACAGGGCCTGAAGCCATCCTGCGCTTTTGCGGCCGGCTCCCAAAAAAGCGACTTGTAAAATGGAGCTTCAGGGCACTGCAATTCACAAACCTGCAGAGTTATAAATGATAACTCTCGTCCACAAATATATTGAGGGAAGGCAAAGAAGAGGATTTGAAATCAAGGCAGAATTGCAGGAAACAGATTTCAGGAGGTAGATTCGAATCGCCTTTAAAGCACATGAAAAGCGGCAAAACGTTGACAATGATGCCCTTTTTGGCCAACCAAGCAACCTGGAAAGGCAAATCAGCGCTACAAAGAAGTCTCGCTTCCCATCGGTCCAAAGGGCCATGCTGAAAAAAGTGTCAAAACCAGAAATGCAGGACAGGCCATGGAGAAATGGGAGCCTTGCTACACTGATGGGCGGGATGTACATTGCCAACAGCCACTCTGGAGAAGTGTACGGTGTGTCCTGAAACATCTAAAAAACACAGCTTAGAGAGCATAGGGCACTTCCACGCATGGGGGGATAAAGTGGGAAAATTGAAAATCAGCAAGACACAAGCACCCCAAAGTTTAGGGCTGCTCTGTTGACAAGGACCTCCACTTCCTTCCACCTTAAATATCCCAGGAAAGCGAAAAATGGATAAAAAAGTTGTGGTCCTTATGTACAATGGAATATCACTCAGCCATGAAATCAATGTCATAAGGCTAGTAGCAGCATGATGAGTGGATTTAGGTAAGACGATTCTAAGTGAAATAAGTCACACAGAAAAGGACACTTCTCATAAGGTGTTACTTATAGAGGGAATGTAAAAACCGTTACACTTGAACTGAATTACAAACCAGAACAGAGTCACACATGCAGAAAACACACTATGGCTGCTTAACGGGAAAGGTGAGGTGGGGTGATACATAAAACAAGAGTTTCAAATTAGCTCAGATACCGTTCCATAAACCCAATATGTAATAGACAAGACCTACTCCTTGCTCAGAGAACTGGACTCAACACGCCCGATTCACCGCACAAGAATATATCTGACTAGTAATAATCTTAAAACCTATGTATTGATATCTCTCTGTTAGTGTGTCAAGTGGGTGTAAAGCGGCCTAAACACAGCCGTGAAAAGCAGCTAAACCCCATTATAAAAATAAATTACTTTTAAAAACCCATGAAACAAAGACAGGGAAAGAGAGAGAAATTCTTACACAATTCGTTCAGGGGCTGTGATGCAACCTGGATTGACCATATCTAGACCCACAGCTGGATGAGACATAAGGGTGGACACTCTTGGGGCTGAGAGGTTTGGTGAGGTTGGGTGAGCAAACGCAGACCCTTTAAAGTAATACTGCGTGCTACCCATCGCATGGGTCCCAAATCTCCTGGTTCAAGGGCATCTTCCTACATCGAAAACATGCATGAGAAACCCAGAAGATGGTACACCGTGTGATGGGGAAAGGTTTCTAAAAAGCACCTCATTTCTCATCTCCTTGTGCTCGGGTTCGCCATTCCAGCCACTTTACTAGCAATCTCCCTACTTGGAGCATCAGCACCTTTAACCTCCTGTTCTGTACAGGTTGCAAATCGTCCTGAGGATGAACGGGAAGACGGGGAACCAATGAGAGACTAGCTCTTGGTGTTGGGACAGGCACAGGTCACTCTATTTTCCCATCAGGAAGAAGAATTAACCACAGGCTCAGCCTGCCCCCCGGAACCAGAACAGGGCCTGAAGCCATCCTGCGCTTTTGCGGCCGGCTCCCAAAAAAGCGACTTGTAAAATGGAGCTTCAGGCCACTGCAATTCACAAACCTGCAGAGTTATAAATGATAACTCTCGTCCACAAATATATTGAGGGAAGGCAAAGAAGAGGATTTGAAAAAAAGGCAGAATTGCAGGAAACAGATTTCAGGAGGTAGATTCGAATCGCCTTTAAAGCACATGAAAAGCGGCAAAACGTTGACAATGATGCCCTTGGCCAAAAAGGGCGTATGCGTTTTTTCCTGAATATATTCAGGAAAAAACGCATACGCCCTTTTTGGCCATCCAAGCAACCTGGAAAGGCAAATCAGCGCTATAAAGAAGTCTCGCTTCCCATCGGTCAAAAGGGCCATGCTGAAAAAAGTGTCAAAACCAGAAATGCAGGACAGGCCATGGAGAAATGGGAGCCTTGCTACACTGATGGGCGGGATGTAAATTGCCAACAGCCACTCTGGAGAAGTGTACGGTGTGTCCTGAAACATCTAAAAAACACAGCTTAGAGAGCATAGGGCACTTCCACGCATGGGGGGATAAAGTGGGAAAATTGAAAATCAGCAAGACACAAGCACCCCAAAGTTTAAGGCTGCTCTGTTGACAAGGACCTCCACTTCCTTCCACCTTAAATATCCCAGGAAAGCGAAAAATGGATAAAAAAGTTGTGGTCCTTATGTACACTGGAATATCACTCAGCCATGAAATCAATGTCATAAGGCTAGTAGCAGCATGATGAGTGGATTTAGGTAAGACGATTCTAAGTGAAATAAGTCACACAGAAAAGGACACTTCTCATAAGGTGTCACTTATAGAGGGAATGTAAAAACCGTTACACTTGAACTGAATTACAAAACAGAACAGAGTCACACATGCAGAAAACACACTATGGCTGCTTAACGGGAAAGGTGAGGTGGGGTGATACATAAAACAAGAGTTTCAAATTAGCTCAGATACCGTTCCATAAACCCAATATGTAATAGACAAGACCTACTCCTTGCTCAGAGAACTGGACTCAACACGCCCGATTCACCGCACAAGAATATATCTGACTAGTAATAATCTTAAAACCTATGTATTGATATCTCTCTGTTAGTGTGTCAAGTGGGTGTAAAGCGGCCTAAACACAGCCGTGAAAAGCAGCTAAACCCCATTATAAAAATAAATTACTTTTAAAAACCCATGAAACAAAGACAGGGAAAGAGAGAGAAATTCTTACACAATTCGTTCAGGGGCTGTGATGCAACCTGGATTGACCATATCTAGACCCACAGCTGGATGAGACATAAGGGTGGACACTCGTGGGGCTGAGAGGTTTGGTGAGGTTGGGTGAGCAAACGCAGACCCTTTAAAGTAATACTGCGTGCTACCCATCGCATGGGTCCCAAATCTCCAGGTTCAAGGGCATCTTCCTACATCGAAAACATGCATGAGAAACCCAGAAGATGGTACACCGTGTGATGGGGAAAGGTTTCTAAAACGCACCTCATTTCTCATCTCCTTGTGCTCGGGTTCGCCATTCCAGCCACTTTACTAGCAATCTCCCTACTTGGAGCATCAGCACCTTTAACCTCCTGTTCCGTACAGGTTGCAATTTGTCCTGAGGATGAACGGGAAGACGGGGAACCAATGAGAGACTAGCTCTTGGTGTTGGGACAGGCACAGGTCACTCTATTTTCCCATCAGGAAGAAGAATTAACCACAGGCTCAGCCTGCCCCCCAGAACCAGAACAGGGCCTGAAGCCATCCTGCGCTTTTGCGGCCGGCTCCCGAAAAACCGACTTGTAAAATGGAGCTTCAGGGCACTGCAATTCACAAACCTGCAGAGTTATAAATGATAACTCTCGTCCACAAATATATTGAGGGAAGGCAAAGAAGAGGATTTGAAATCAAGGCAGAATTACAGGAAACAGATTTCAGGAGGTAGATTCGAATCGCCTTTAAAGCACATGAAAAGCAGCAAAACGTTGACAATGATGCCCTTGGCCAAAAAGGGCGTATGCGTTTTTTCCTGAATATATTCAGGAAAAAACGCATACGCCCTTTTTGGCCAACCAAGCAACCTGGAAAGGCAAATCAGCGCTACAAAGAAGTCTCGCTTCCCATCGGTCCAAAGGGCCATGCTGAAAAAAGTGTCAAAACCAGAAATGCAGGACAGGCCATGGAGAAATGGGAGCCTTGCTACACTGATGGGCGGGATGTACATTGCCAACAGCCACTCTGGAGAAGTGTACGGTGTGTCCTGAAACATCTAAAAAACACAGCTTAGAGAGCATAGGGCACTTCCACGCATGGGGGGATAAAGTGGGAAAATTGAAAATCAGCAAGACACAAGCACCCCAAAGTTTAGGGCTGCTCTGTTGACAAGGACCTCCACTTCCTTCCACCTTAAATATCCCAGGAAAGCGAAAAATGGATAAAAAAGTTGTGGTCCTTATGTACAATGGAATATCACTCAGCCATGAAATCAATGTCATAAGGCTAGTAGCAGCATGATGAGTGGATTTAGGTAAGACGATTCTAAGTGAAATAAGTCACACAGAAAAGGACACTTCTCATAAGGTGTTACTTATAGAGGGAATGTAAAAACCGTTACACTTGAACTGAATTACAAACCAGAACAGAGTCACACATGCAGAAAACACACTATGGCTGCTTAACGGGAAAGGTGAGGTGGGGTGATACATAAAACAAGAGTTTCAAATTAGCTCAGATACCGTTCCATAAACCCAATATGTAATAGACAAGACCTACTCCTTGCTCAGAGAACTGGACTCAACACGCCCGATTCACCGCACAAGAATATATCTGACTAGTAATAATCTTAAAACCTATGTATTGATATCTCTCTGTTAGTGTGTCAAGTGGGTGTAAAGCGGCCTAAACACAGCCGTGAAAAGCAGCTAAACCCCATTATAAAAATAAATTACTTTTAAAAACCCATGAAACAAAGACAGGGAAAGAGAGAGAAATTCTTACACAATTCGTTCAGGGGCTGTGATGCAACCTGGATTGACCATATCTAGACCCACAGCTGGATGAGACATAAGGGTGGACACTCTTGGGGCTGAGAGGTTTGGTGAGGTTGGGTGAGCAAACGCAGACCCTTTAAAGTAATACTGCGTGCTACCCATCGCATGGGTCCCAAATCTCCTGGTTCAAGGGCATCTTCCTACATCGAAAACATGCATGAGAAACCCAGAAGATGGTACACCGTGTGATGGGGAAAGGTTTCTAAAAAGCACCTCATTTCTCATCTCCTTGTGCTCGGGTTCGCCATTCCAGCCACTTTACTAGCAATCTCCCTACTTGGAGCATCAGCACCTTTAACCTCCTGTTCCGTACAGGTTGCAAATCGTCCTGAGGATGAACGGGAAGACGGGGAACCAATGAGAGACTAGCTCTTGGTGTTGGGACAGGCACAGGTCACTCTATTTTCCCATCAGGAAGAAGAATTAACCACAGGCTCAGCCTGCCCCCCGGAACCAGAACAGGGCCTGAAGCCATCCTGCGCTTTTGCGGCCGGCTCCCAAAAAAGCGACTTGTAAAATGGAGCTTCAGGCCACTGCAATTCACAAACCTGCAGAGTTATAAATGATAACTCTCGTCCACAAATATATTGAGGGAAGGCAAAGAAGAGGATTTGAAAAAAAGGCAGAATTGCAGGAAACAGATTTCAGGAGGTAGATTCGAATCGCCTTTAAAGCACATGAAAAGCGGCAAAACGTTGACAATGATGCCCTTGGCCAAAAAGGGCGTATGCGTTTTTTCCTGAATATATTCAGGAAAAAACGCATACGCCCTTTTTGGCCATCCAAGCAACCTGGAAAGGCAAATCAGCGCTATAAAGAAGTCTCGCTTCCCATCGGTCAAAAGGGCCATGCTGAAAAAAGTGTCAAAACCAGAAATGCAGGACAGGCCATGGAGAAATGGGAGCCTTGCTACACTGATGGGCGGGATGTAAATTGCCAACAGCCACTCTGGAGAAGTGTACGGTGTGTCCTGAAACATCTAAAAAACACAGCTTAGAGAGCATAGGGCACTTCCACGCATGGGGGGATAAAGTGGGAAAATTGAAAATCAGCAAGACACAAGCACCCCAAAGTTTAAGGCTGCTCTGTTGACAAGGACCTCCACTTCCTTCCACCTTAAATATCCCAGGAAAGCGAAAAATGGATAAAAAAGTTGTGGTCCTTATGTACACTGGAATATCACTCAGCCATGAAATCAATGTCATAAGGCTAGTAGCAGCATGATGAGTGGATTTAGGTAAGACGATTCTAAGTGAAATAAGTCACACAGAAAAGGACACTTCTCATAAGGTGTCACTTATAGAGGGAATGTAAAAACCGTTACACTTGAACTGAATTACAAAACAGAACAGAGTCACACATGCAGAAAACACACTATGGCTGCTTAACGGGAAAGGTGAGGTGGGGTGATACATAAAACAAGAGTTTCAAATTAGCTCAGATACCGTTCCATAAACCCAATATGTAATAGACAAGACCTACTCCTTGCTCAGAGAACTGGACTCAACACGCCCGATTCACCGCACAAGAATATATCTGACTAGTAATAATCTTAAAACCTATGTATTGATATCTCTCTGTTAGTGTGTCAAGTGGGTGTAAAGCGGCCTAAACACAGCCGTGAAAAGCAGCTAAACCCCATTATAAAAATAAATTACTTTTAAAAACCCATGAAACAAAGACAGGGAAAGAGAGAGAAATTCTTACACAATTCGTTCAGGGGCTGTGATGCAACCTGGATTGACCATATCTAGACCCACAGCTGGATGAGACATAAGGGTGGACACTCGTGGGGCTGAGAGGTTTGGTGAGGTTGGGTGAGCAAACGCAGACCCTTTAAAGTAATACTGCGTGCTACCCATCGCATGGGTCCCAAATCTCCTGGTTCAAGGGCATCTTCCTACATCGAAAACATGCATGAGAAACCCAGAAGATGGTACACCGTGTGATGGGGAAAGGTTTCTAAAAAGCACCTCATTTCTCATCTCCTTGTGCTCGGGTTCGCCATTCCAGCCACTTTACTAGCAATCTCCCTACTTGGAGCATCAGCACCTTTAACCTCCTGTTCCGTACAGGTTGCAAATCATCCTGAGGATGAACGGGAAGACGGGGAACCAATGAGAGACTAGCTCTTGGTGTTGGGACAGGCACAGGTCACTCTATTTTCCCATCAGGAAGAAGAATTAACCACAGGCTCAGCCTGCCCCCCGGAACCAGAACAGGGCCTGAAGCCATCCTGCGCTTTTGCGGCCGGCTCCCAAAAAAGCGACTTGTAAAATGGAGCTTCAGGCCACTGCAATTCACAAACCTGCAGAGTTATAAATGATAACTCTCGTCCACAAATATATTGAGGGAAGGCAAAGAAGAGGATTTGAAAAAAAGGCAGAATTGCAGGAAACAGATTTCAGGAGGTAGATTCGAATCGCCTTTAAAGCACATGAAAAGCGGCAAAACGTTGACAATGATGCCCTTGGCCAAAAAGGGCGTATGCGTTTTTTCCTGAATATATTCAGGAAAAAACGCATACGCCCTTTTTGGCCATCCAAGCAACCTGGAAAGGCAAATCAGCGCTACAAAGAAGTCTCGCTTCCCATCGGTCAAAAGGGCCATGCTGAAAAAAGTGTCAAAACCAGAAATGCAGGACAGGCCATGGAGAAATGGGAGCCTTGCTACACTGATGGGCGGGATGTAAATTGCCAACAGCCACTCTGGAGAAGTGTACGGTGTGTCCTGAAACATCTAAAAAACACAGCTTAGAGAGCATAGGGCACTTCCACGCATGGGGGGATAAAGTGGGAAAATTGAAAATCAGCAAGACACAAGCACCCCAAAGTTTAAGGCTGCTCTGTTGACAAGGACCTCCACTTCCTTCCACCTTAAATATCCCAGGAAAGCGAAAAATGGATAAAAAAGTTGTGGTCCTTATGTACACTGGAATATCACTCAGCCATGAAATCAATGTCATAAGGCTAGTAGCAGCATGATGAGTGGATTTAGGTAAGACGATTCTAAGTGAAATAAGTCACACAGAAAAGGACACTTCTCATAAGGTGTCACTTATAGAGGGAATGTAAAAACCGTTACACTTGAACTGAATTACAAAACAGAACAGAGTCACACATGCAGAAAACACACTATGGCTGCTTAACGGGAAAGGTGAGGTGGGGTGATACATAAAACAAGAGTTTCAAATTAGCTCAGATACCGTTCCATAAACCCAATATGTAATAGACAAGACCTACTCCTTGCTCAGAGAACTGGACTCAACACGCCCGATTCACCGCACAAGAATATATCTGACTAGTAATAATCTTAAAACCTATGTATTGATATCTCTCTGTTAGTGTGTCAAGTGGGTGTAAAGCGGCCTAAACACAGCCGTGAAAAGCAGCTAAACCCCATTATAAAAATAAATTACTTTTAAAAACCCATGAAACAAAGACAGGGAAAGAGAGAGAAATTCTTACACAATTCGTTCAGGGGCTGTGATGCAACCTGGATTGACCATATCTAGACCCACAGCTGGATGAGACATAAGGGTGGACACTCTTGGGGCTGAGAGGTTTGGTGAGGTTGGGTGAGCAAACGCAGACCCTTTAAAGTAATACTGCGTGCTACCCATCGCATGGGTCCCAAATCTCCAGGTTCAAGGGCATCTTCCTACATCGAAAACATGCATGAGAAACCCAGAAGATGGTACACCGTGTGATGGGGAAAGGTTTCTAAAACGCACCTCATTTCTCATCTCCTTGTGCTCGGGTTCGCCATTCCAGCCACTTTACTAGCAATCTCCCTACTTGGAGCATCAGCACCTTTAACCTCCTGTTCCGTACAGGTTGCAATTTGTCCTGAGGATGAACGGGAAGACGGGGAACCAATGAGAGACTAGCTCTTGGTGTTGGGACAGGCACAGGTCACTCTATTTTCCCATCAGGAAGAAGAATTAACCACAGGCTCAGCCTGCCCCCCAGAACCAGAACAGGGCCTGAAGCCATCCTGCGCTTTTGCAGCCGGCTCCCGAAAAACCGACTTGTAAAATGGAGCTTCAGGGCACTGCAATTCACAAACCTGCAGAGTTATAAATGATAACTCTCGTCCACAAATATATTGAGGGAAGGCAAAGAAGAGGATTTGAAATCAAGGCAGAATTACAGGAAACAGATTTCAGGAGGTAGATTCGAATCGCCTTTAAAGCACATGAAAAGCGGCAAAACGTTGACAATGATGCCCTTGGCCAAAAAGGGCGTATGCGTTTTTTCCTGAATATATTCAGGAAAAAACGCATACGCCCTTTTTGGCCAACCAAGCAACCTGGAAAGGCAAATCAGCGCTACAAAGAAGTCTCGCTTCCCATCGGTCCAAAGGGCCATGCTGAAAAAAGTGTCAAAACCAGAAATGCAGGACAGGCCATGGAGAAATGGGAGCCTTGCTACACTGATGGGCGGGATGTAAATTGCCAACAGCCACTCTGGAGAAGTGTACGGTGTGTCCTGAAACATCTAAAAAACACAGCTTAGAGAGCATAGGGCACTTCCACGCATGGGGGGATAAAGTGGGAAAATTGAAAATCAGCAAGACACAAGCACCCCAAAGTTTAGGGCTGCTCTGTTGACAAGGACCTCCACTTCCTTCCACCTTAAATATCCCAGGAAAGCGAAAAATGGATAAAAAAGTTGTGGTCCTTATGTACAATGGAATATCACTCAGCCATGAAATCAATGTCATAAGGCTAGTAGCAGCATGATGAGTGGATTTAGGTAAGACGATTCTAAGTGAAATAAGTCACACAGAAAAGGACACTTCTCATAAGGTGTCACTTATAGAGGGAATGTAAAAACCGTTACACTTGAACTGAATTACAAACCAGAACAGAGTCACACATGCAGAAAACACACTATGGCTGCTTAACGGGAAAGGTGAGGTGGGGTGATACATAAAACAAGAGTTTCAAATTAGCTCAGATACCGTTCCATAAACCCAATATGTTATAGACAAGACCTACTCCTTGCTCAGAGAACTGGACTCAACACGCCCGATTCACCGCACAAGAATATATCTGACTAGTAATAATCTTAAAACCTATGTATTGATATCTCTCTGTTAGTGTGTCAAGTGGGTGTAAAGCGGCCTAAACACAGCCGTGAAAAGGAGCTAAACCCCATTATAAAAATAAATTACTTTTAAAAACCCATGAAACAAAGACAGGGAAAGAGAGAGAAATTCTTACACAATTCGTTCAGGGGCTGTGATGCAACCTGGATTGACCATATCTAGACCCACAGCTGGATGAGACATAAGGGTGGACACTCTTGGGGCTGAGAGGTTTGGTGAGGTTGGGTGAGCAAACGCAGACCCTTTAAAGTAATACTGCGTGCTACCCATCGCATGGGTCCCAAATCTCCTGGTTCAAGGGCATCTTCCTACATCGAAAACATGCATGAGAAACCCAGAAGATGGTACACCGTGTGATGGGGAAAGGTTTCTAAAAAGCACCTCATTTCTCATCTCCTTGTGCTCGGGTTCGCCATTCCAGCCACTTTACTAGCAATCTCCCTACTTGGAGCATCAGCACCTTTAACCTCCTGTTCCGTACAGGTTGCAAATCGTCCTGAGGATGAACGGGAAGACGGGGAAACAATGAGAGACTAGCTCTTGGTGTTGGGACAGGCACAGGTCACTCTATTTTCCCATCAGGAAGAAGAATTAACCACAGGCTCAGCCTGCCCCCCGGAACCAGAACAGGGCCTGAAGCCATCCTGCGCTTTTGCGGCCGGCTCCCAAAAAAGCGACTTGTAAAATGGAGCTTCAGGCCACTGCAATTCACAAACCTGCAGAGTTATAAATGATAACTCTCGTCCACAAATATATTGAGGGAAGGCAAAGAAGAGGATTTGAAAAAAAGGCAGAATTGCAGGAAACAGATTTCAGGAGGTAGATTCGAATCGCCTTTAAAGCACATGAAAAGCGGCAAAACGTTGACAATGATGCCCTTGGCCAAAAAGGGCGTATGCGTTTTTTCCTGAATATATTCAGGAAAAAACGCATACGACCTTTTTGGCCATCCAAGCAACCTGGAAAGGCAAATCAGCGCTACAAAGAAGTCTCGCTTCCCATCGGTCAAAAGGGCCATGCTGAAAAAAGTGTCAAAACCAGAAATGCAGGACAGGCCATGGAGAAATGGGAGCCTTGCTACACTGATGGGCGGGATGTAAATTGCCAACAGCCACTCTGGAGAAGTGTACGGTGTGTCCTGAAACATCTAAAAAACACAGCTTAGAGAGCATAGGGCACTTCCACGCATGGGGGGATAAAGTGGGAAAATTGAAAATCAGCAAGACACAAGCACCCCAAAGTTTAAGGCTGCTCTGTTGACAAGGACCTCCACTTCCTTCCACCTTAAATATCCCAGGAAAGCGAAAAATGGATAAAAAAGTTGTGGTCCTTATGTACACTGGAATATCACTCAGCCATGAAATCAATGTCATAAGGCTAGTAGCAGCATGATGAGTGGATTTAGGTAAGACGATTCTAAGTGAAATAAGTCACACAGAAAAGGACACTTCTCATAAGGTGTCACTTATAGAGGGAATGTAAAAACCGTTACACTTGAACTGAATTACAAAACAGAACAGAGTCACACATGCAGAAAACACACTATGGCTGCTTAACGGGAAAGGTGAGGTGGGGTGATACATAAAACAAGAGTTTCAAATTAGCTCAGATACCGTTCCATAAACCCAATATGTAATAGACAAGACCTACTCCTTGCTCAGAGAACTGGACTCAACACGCCCGATTCACCGCACAAGAATATATCTGACTAGTAATAATCTTAAAACCTATGTATTGATATCTCTCTGTTAGTGTGTCAAGTGGGTGTAAAGCGGCCTAAACACAGCCGTGAAAAGCAGCTAAACCCCATTATAAAAATAAATTACTTTTAAAAACCCATGAAACAAAGACAGGGAAAGAGAGAGAAATTCTTACACAATTCGTTCAGGGGCTGTGATGCAACCTGGATTGACCATATCTAGACCCACAGCTGGATGAGACATAAGGGTGGACACTCTTGGGGCTGAGAGGTTTGGTGAGGTTGGGTGAGCAAACGCAGACCCTTTAAAGTAATACTGCGTGCTACCCATCGCATGGGTCCCAAATCTCCAGGTTCAAGGGCATCTTCCTACATCGAAAACATGCATGAGAAACCCAGAAGATGGTACACCGTGTGATGGGGAAAGGTTTCTAAAACGCACCTCATTTCTCATCTCCTTGTGCTCGGGTTCGCCATTCCAGCCACTTTACTAGCAATCTCCCTACTTGGAGCATCAGCACCTTTAACCTCCTGTTCCGTACAGGTTGCAATTTGTCCCCAGGATGAACGGGAAGACGGGGAACCAATGAGAGACTAGCTCTTGGTGTTGGGACAGGCACAGGTCACTCTATTTTCCCATCAGGAAGAAGAATTAACCACAGGCTCACCTGCCCCCCGGAACCAGAACAGGGCCTGAAGCCATCCTGCGCTTTTGCGGCCGGCTCCCAAAAAAGCGACTTGTAAAATGGAGCTTCAGGGCACTGCAATTCACAAACCTGCAGAGTTATAAATGATAACTCTCGTCCACAAATATATTGAGGGAAGGCAAAGAAGAGGATTTGAAATCAAGGCAGAATTGCAGGAAACAGATTTCAGGAGGTAGATTCGAATCGCCATTAAAGCACATGAAAAGCGGCAAAACGTTGACAATGATGCCCTTGGCCAAAAAGGGCGTATGCGTTTTTTCCTGAATATATTCAGGAAAAAACGCATACGCCCTTTTTGGCCATCCAAGCAACCTGGAAAGGCAAATCAGCGCTACAAAGAAGTCTCGCTTCCCATCGGTCAAAAGGGCCATGCTGAAAAAAGTGTCAAAACCAGAAATGCAGGACAGGCCATGGAGAAATGGGAGCCTTGCTACACTGATGGGCGGGATGTACATTGCCAACAGCCACTCTGGAGAAGTGTACGGTGGGTCCTGAAACATCTAAAAAACACAGCTTAGAGAGCATAGGGCACTTCCACGCATGGGGGGATAAAGCGGGAAAATTGAAAATCAGCAAGACACAAGCACCCCAAAGTTTAGGGCTGCTCTGTTGACAAGGACCTCCACTTCCTTCCACCTTAAATATCCCAGGAAAGCGAAAAATGGATAAAAAAGTTGTGGTCCTTATGTACAATGGAATATCACTCAGCCATGAAATCAATGTCATAAGGCTAGTAGCAGCATGATGAGTGGATTTAGGTAAGACGATTCTAAGTGAAATAAGTCACACAGAAAAGGACACTTCTCATAAGGTGTCACTTATAGAGGGAATGTAAAAACCGTTATACTTGAACTGAATTACAAAACAGAACAGAGTCACACATGCAGAAAACACACTATGGCTGCTTAACGGGAAAGGTGAGGTGGGGTGATACATAAAACAAGAGTTTCAAATTAGCTCAGATACCGTTCCATAAACCCAATATGTAATAGACAAGACCTACTCCTTGCTCAGAGAACTGGACTCAACACGCCCTATTCACCGCACAAGAATATATCTGACTAGTAATAATCTTAAAACCTATGTATTGATATCTCTCTGTTAGTGTGTCAAGTGGGTGTAAAGCGGCATAAACACAGCCGTGAAAAGCAGCTAAACCCCATTATAAAAATAAATTACTTTTAAAAACCCATGAAACAAAGACAGGGAAAGAGAGAGAAATTCTTACACAATTCGTTCAGGGGCTGTGATGCAACCTGGATTGACCATATCTAGACCCACAGCTGGATGAGACATAAGGGTGGACACTCTTGGGGCTGAGAGGTTTGGTGAGGTTGGGTGAGCAAACGCAGACCCTTTAAAGTAATACTGCGTGCTACCCATCGCATGGGTCCCAAATCTCCAGGTTCAAGGGCATCTTCCTACATCGAAAACATGCATGAGAAACCCAGAAGATGGTACACCGTGTGATGGGGAAAGGTTTCTAAAACGCACCTCATTTCTCATCTCCTTGTGCTCGGGTTCGCCATTCCAGCCACTTTACTAGCAATCTCCCTACTTGGAGCATCAGCACCTTTAACCTCCTGTTCCGTACAGGTTGCAATTTGTCCCCAGGATGAACGGGAAGACGGGGAACCAATGAGAGACTAGCTCTTGGTGTTGGGACAGGCACAGGTCACTCTATTTTCCCATCAGGAAGAAGAATTAACCACAGGCTCACCCTGCCCCCCGGAACCAGAACAGGGCCTGAATCCATCCTGCGCTTTTGCGGCCGGCTCCCAAAAAAGCGACTTGTAAAATGGAGCTTCAGGGCACTGCAATTCACAAACCTGCAGAGTTATAAATGATAACTCTCGTCCACAAATATATTGAGGGAAGGCAAAGAAGAGGATTTGAAATCAAGGCAGAATTGCAGGAAACAGATTTCAGGAGGTAGATTCGAATCGCCTTTAAAGCACATGAAAAGCGGCAAAACGTTGACAATGATGCCCTTGGCCAAAAAGGGCGTATGCGTTTTTTCCTGAATATATTCAGGAAAAAACGCATATGCCCTTTTTGGCCAACCAAGCAACCTGGAAAGGCAAATCAGCGCTACAAAGAAGTCTCGCTTCCCATCGGTCCAAAGGGCCATGCTGAAAAAAGTGTCAAAACCAGAAATGCAGGACAGGCCATGGAGAAATGGGAGCCTTGCTACACTGATGGGCGGGATGTAAATTGCCAACAGCCACTCTGGAGAAGTGTACGGTGTGTCCTGAAACATCTAAAAAACACAGCTTAGAGAGCATAGGGCACTTCCACGCATGGGGGGATAAAGTGGGAAAATTGAAAATCAGCAAGACACAAGCACCCCAAAGTTTAGGGCTGCTCTGTTGACAAGGACCTCCACTTCCTTCCACCTTAAATATCCCGGGAAAGCGAAAAATGGATAAAAAAGTTGTGGTCCTTATGTACAATGGAATATCACTCAGCCATGAAATCAATGTCATAAGGCTAGTAGCAGCATGATGAGTGGATTTAGGTAAGACGATTCTAAGTGAAATAAGTCACACAGAAAAGGACACTTCTCATAAGGTGTCACTTATAGAGGGAATGTAAAAACCGTTACACTTGAACTGAATTACAAACCAGAACAGAGTCACACATGCAGAAAACACATTATGGCTGCTTAATAGGAAAGGTGAGGTGGGGTGATACATAAAACAAGAGTTTCAAATTAGCTCAGATACCGTTCCATAAACCCAATATGTAATAGACAAGACCTACTCCTTGCTCAGAGAACTGGACTCAACACGCCCGATTCACCGCACAAGAATATATCTGACTAGTAATAATCTTAAAACCTATGTATTGATATCTCTCTGTTAGTGTGTCAAGTGGGTGTAAAGCGGCATAAACACAGCCGTGAAAAGCAGCTAAACCCCATTATAAAAATAAATTACTTTTAAAAACCCATGAAACAAAGACAGGGAAAGAGAGAGAAATTCTTACACAATTCGTTCAGGGGCTGTGATGCAACCTGGATTGACCATATCTAGACCCACAGCTGGATGAGACATAAGGGTGGACACTCTTGGGGCTGAGAGGTTTGGTGAGGTTGGGTGAGCAAACGCAGACCCTTTAAAGTAATACTGCGTGCTACCCATCGCATGGGTCCCAAATCTCCTGGTTCAAGGGCATCTTCCTACATCGAAAACATGCATGAGAAACCCAGAAGATGGTACACCGTGTGATGGGGAAAGGTTTCTAAAAAGCACCTCATTTCTCATCTCCTTGTGCTCGGGTTCGCCATTCCAGCCACTTTACTAGCAATCTCCCTACTTGGAGCATCAGCACCTTTAACCTCCTGTTCCGTACAGGTTGCAAATTGTCCTGAGGATGAACGGGAAGACGGGGAACCAATGAGAGACTAGCTCTTGGTGTTGGGACAGGCACAGGTCACTCTATTTTCCCATCAGGAAGAAGAATTAACCACAGGCTCAGCCTGCCCCCCGGAACCAGAACAGGGCCTGAAGCCATCCTGCGCTTTTGCGGCCGGCTCCCAAAAAAGCGACTTGTAAAATGGAGCTTCAGGCCACTGCAATTCACAAACCTGCAGAGTTATAAATGATAACTCTTGTCCACAAATATATTGAGGGAAGGCAAAGAAGAGGATTTGAAAAAAAGGCAGAATTGCAGGAAACAGATTTCAGGAGGTAGATTCGAATCGCCTTTAAAGCACATGAAAAGCGGCAAAACGTTGACAATGATGCCCTTGGCCAAAAAGGGCGTATGCGTTTTTTCCTGAATATATTCAGGAAAAAACGCATACGCCCTTTTTGGCCAACCAAGCAACCTGGAAAGGCAAATCAGCGCTACAAAGAAGTCTCGCTTCCCATCGGTCCAAAGGGCCATGCTGAAAAAAGTGTCAAAACCAGAAATGCAGGACAGGCCATGGAGAAATGGGAGCCTTGCTACACTGATGGGCGGGATGTAAATTGCCAACAGCCACTCTGGAGAAGTGTACGGTGTGTCCTGAAACATCTAAAAAACACAGCTTAGAGAGCATAGGGCACTTCCACGCATGGGGGGATAAAGTGGGAAAATTGAAAATCAGCAAGACACAAGCACCCCAAAGTTTAGGGCTGCTCTGTTGACAAGGACCTCCACTTCCTTCCACCTTAAATATCCCAGGAAAGCGAAAAATGGATAAAAAAGTTGTGGTCCTTATGTACAATGGAATATCACTCAGCCATGAAATCAATGTCATAAGGCTAGTAGCAGCATGATGAGTGGATTTAGGTAAGACGATTCTAAGTGAAATAAGTCACACAGAAAAGGACACTTCTCATAAGGTGTCACTTATAGAGGGAATGTAAAAACCGTTACACTTGAACTGAATTACAAACCAGAACAGAGTCACACATGCAGAAAACACATTATGGCTGCTTAATAGGAAAGGTGAGGTGGGGTGATACATAAAACAAGAGTTTCAAATTAGCTCAGATACCGTTCCATAAACCCAATATGTAATAGACAAGACCTACTCCTTGCTCAGAGAACTGGACTCAACACGCCCGATTCACCGCACAAGAATATATCTGACTAGTAATAATCTTAAAACCTATGTATTGATATCTCTCTGTTAGTGTGTCAAGTGGGTGTAAAGCGGCATAAACACAGCCGTGAAAAGCAGCTAAACCCCATTATAAAAATAAATTACTTTTAAAAACCCATGAAACAAAGACAGGGAAAGAGAGAGAAATTCTTACACAATTCGTTCAGGGGCTGTGATGCAACCTGGATTGACCATATCTAGACCCACAGCTGGATGAGACATAAGGGTGGACACTCTTGGGGCTGAGAGGTTTGGTGAGGTTGGGTGAGCAAACGCAGACCCTTTAAAGTAATACTGCGTGCTACCCATCGCATGGGTCCCAAATCTCCTGGTTCAAGGGCATCTTCCTACATCGAAAACATGCATGAGAAACCCAGAAGATGGTACACCGTGTGATAGGGAAAGGTTTCTAAAAAGCACCTCATTTCTCATCTCCTTGTGCTCGGGTTCGCCATTCCAGCCACTTTACTAGCAATCTCCCTACTTGGAGCATCAGCACCTTTAACCTCCTGTTCCGTACAGGTTGCAAATTGTCCTGAGGATGAACGGGAAGACGGGGAACCAATGAGAGACTAGCTCTTGGTGTTGGGACAGGCACAGGTCACTCTATTTTCCCATCAGGAAGAAGAATTAACCACAGGCTCAGCCTGCCCCCCGGAACCAGAACAGGGCCTGAAGCCATCCTGCGCTTTTGCGGCCGGCTCCCAAAAAAGCGACTTGTAAAATGGAGCTTCAGGCCACTGCAATTCACAAACCTGCAGAGTTATAAATGATAACTCTTGTCCACAAATATATTGAGGGAAGGCAAAGAAGAGGATTTGAAAAAAAGGCAGAATTGCAGGAAACAGATTTCAGGAGGTAGATTCGAATCGCCTTTAAAGCACATGAAAAGCGGCAAAACGTTGACAATGATGCCCTTGGCCAAAAAGGGCGTATGCGTTTTTTCCTGAATATATTCAGGAAAAAACGCATACGCCCTTTTTGGCCAACCAAGCAACCTGGAAAGGCAAATCAGCGCTACAAAGAAGTCTCGCTTCCCATCGGTCCAAAGGGCCATGCTGAAAAAAGTGTCAAAACCAGAAATGCAGGACAGGCCATGGAGAAATGGGAGCCTTGCTACACTGATGGGCGGGATGTAAATTGCCAACAGCCACTCTGGAGAAGTGTACGGTGTGTCCTGAAACATCGAAAAAACACAGCTTAGAGAGCATAGGGCACTTCCACGCATGGGGGGATAAAGTGGGAATATTGAAAATCAGCAAGACACAAGCAACCCAAAGTTTAGGGCTGCTCTGTTTACAAGGACCTCCACTTCCTTCCACCTTAAATATCCCAGGAAAGCGAAAAATGGATAAAAAAGTTGTGGTCCTTATGTACAATGGAATATCACTCAGCCATGAAATCAATGTCATAAGGCTAGTAGCAGCATGATGAGTGGATTTAGGTAAGACGATTCTAAGTGAAATAAGTCACACAGAAAAGGACACTTCTCATAAGGTGTCACTTATAGAGGGAATGTAAAAACCGTTACACTTGAACTGAATTACAAAACAGAAGAGAGTCACACATGCAGAAAACACACTATGGCTGCTTAACGGGAAAGGTGAGGTGGGGTGATACATAAAACAAGAGTTTCAAATTAGCTCAGATACCGTTCCATAAACCCAATATGTAATAGAAAAGACCTACTCCTTGCTCAGAGAACTGGACTCAACACGCCCGATTCACCGCACAAGAATATATCTGACTAGTAATAATCTTAAAACCTATGTATTGATATCTCTCTGTTAGTGTGTCAAGTGGGTGTAAAGCGGCCTAAACACAGCCGTGAAAAGCAGCTAAACCCCATTATAAAAATAAATTACTTTTAAAAACCCATGAAACAAAGACAGGGAAAGAGAGAGAAATTCTTACACAATTCGTTCAGGGGCTGTGATGCAACCTGGATTGACCATATCTAGACCCACAGCTGGATGAGACATAAGGGTGGACACTCTTGGGGCTGAGAGGTTTGGTGAGGTTGGGTGAGCAAACGCAGACCCTTTAAAGTAATACTGCGTGCTACCCATCGCATGGGTCCCAAATCTCCTGGTTCAAGGGCATCTTCCTACATCGAAAACATGCATGAGAAACCCAGAAGATGGTACACCGTGTGATGGGGAAAGGTTTCTAAAAAGCACCTCATTTCTCATCTCCTTGTGCTCGGGTTCGCCATTCCAGCCACTTTACTAGCAATCTCCCTACTTGGAGCATCAGCACCTTTAACCTCCTGTTCCGTACAGGTTGCAAATCGTCCTGAGGATGAACGGGAAGACGGGGAACCAATGAGAGACTAGCTCTTGGTGTTGGGACAGGCACAGGTCACTCTATTTTCCCATCAGGAAGAAGAATTAACCACAGGCTCAGCCTGCCCCCCAGAACCAGAACAGGGCCTGAAGCCATCCTGCGCTTTTGCGGCCGGCTCCCGAAAAACCGACTTGTAAAATGGAGCTTCAGGGCACTGCAATTCACAAACCTGCAGAGTTATAAATGATAACTCTCGTCCACAAATATATTGAGGGAAGGCAAAGAAGAGGATTTGAAATCAAGGCAGAATTACAGGAAACAGATTTCAGGAGGTAGATTCGAATCGCCTTTAAAGCACATGAAAAGCGGCAAAACGTTGACAATGATGCCCTTGGCCAAAAAGGGCGTATGCGTTTTTTCCTGAATATATTCAGGAAAAAACGCATACGCCCTTTTTGGCCAACCAAGCAACCTGGAAAGGCAAATCAGCGCTACAAAGAAGTCTCGCTTCCCATCGGTCCAAAGGGCCATGCTGAAAAAAGTGTCAAAACCAGAAATGCAGGACAGGCCATGGAGAAATGGGAGCCTTGCTACACTGATGGGCGGGATGTAAATTGCCAACAGCCACTCTGGAGAAGTGTACGGTGTGTCCTGAAACATCTAAAAAACACAGCTTAGAGAGCATAGGGCACTTCCACGCATGGGGGGATAAAGTGGGAAAATTGAAAATCAGCAAGACACAAGCACCCCAAAGTTTAGGGCTGCTCTGTTGACAAGGACCTCCACTTCCTTCCACCTTAAATATCCCAGGAAAGCGAAAAATGGATAAAAAAGTTGTGGTCCTTATGTACAATGGAATATCACTCAGCCATGAAATCAATGTCATAAGGCTAGTAGCAGCATGATGAGTGGATTTAGGTAAGACGATTCTAAGTGAAATAAGTCACACAGAAAAGGACACTTCTCATAAGGTGTCACTTATAGAGGGAATGTAAAAACCGTTACACTTGAACTGAATTACAAACCAGAACAGAGTCACACATGCAGAAAACACATTATGGCTGCTTAATAGGAAAGGTGAGGTGGGGTGATACATAAAACAAGAGTTTCAAATTAGCTCAGATACCGTTCCATAAACCCAATATGTAATAGACAAGACCTACTCCTTGCTCAGAGAACTGGACTCAACACGCCCGATTCACCGCACAAGAATATATCTGACTAGTAATAATCTTAAAACCTATGTATTGATATCTCTCTGTTAGTGTGTCAAGTGGGTGTAAAGCGGCATAAACACAGCCGTGAAAAGCAGCTAAACCCCATTATAAAAATAAATTACTTTTAAAAACCCATGAAACAAAGACAGGGAAAGAGAGAGAAATTCTTACACAATTCGTTCAGGGGCTGTGATGCAACCTGGATTGACCATATCTAGACCCACAGCTGGATGAGACATAAGGGTGGACACTCTTGGGGATGAGAGGTTTGGTGAGGTTGGGTGAGCAAACGCAGACCCTTTAAAGTAATACTGCGTGCTACCCATCGCATGGGTCCCAAATCTCCAGGTTCAAGGGCATCTTCCTACATCGAAAACATGCATGAGAAACCCAGAAGATGGTACACCGTGTGATGGGGAAAGGTTTCTAAAACGCACCTCATTTCTCATCTCCTTGTGCTCGGGTTCGCCATTCCAGCCACTTTACTAGCAATCTCCCTACTTGGAGCATCAGCACCTTTAACCTCCTGTTCCGTACAGGTTGCAATTTGTCCCCAGGATGAACGGGAAGACGGGGAACCAATGAGAGACTAACTCTTGGTGTTGGGACAGGCACAGGTCACTCTATTTTCCCATCAGGAAGAAGAATTAACCACAGGCTCAGCCTGCCCCCCAGAACCAGAACAGGGCCTGAAGCCATCCTGCGCTTTTGCGGCCGGCTCCCAAAAAAGCGACTTGTAAAATGGAGCTTCAGGGCACTGCAATTCACAAACCTGCAGAGTTATAAATGATAACTCTCGTCCACAAATATATTGAGGGAAGGCAAAGAAGAGGATTTGAAATCAAGGCAGAATTGCAGGAAACAGATTTCAGGAGGTAGATTCGAATCGCCTTTAAAGCACATGAAAAGCGGCAAAACGTTGACAATGATGCCCTTTTTGGCCAACCAAGCAACCTGGAAAGGCAAATCAGCGCTACAAAGAAGTCTCGCTTCCCATCGGTCAAAAGGGCCATGCTGAAAAAAGTGTCAAAACCAGAAATGCAGGACAGGCCATGGAGAAATGGGAGCCTTGCTACACTGATGGGCGGGATGTAAATTGCCAACAGCCACTCTGGAGAAGTGTACGGTGGGTCCTGAAACATCTAAAAAACACAGCTTAGAGAGCATAGGGCACTTCCACGCATGGGGGGATAAAGTGGGAAAATTGAAAATCAGCAAGACACAAGCACCCCAAAGTTTAGGGCTGCTCTGTTGACAAGGACCTCCACTTCCTTCCACCTTAAATATCCCAGGAAAGCGAAAAATGGATAAAAAAGTTGTGGTCCTTATGTACAATGGAATATCACTCAGCCATGAAATCAATGTCATAAGGCTAGTAGCAGCATGATGAGTGGATTTAGGTAAGACGATTCTAAGTGAAATAAGTCACACAGAAAAGGACACTTCTCATAAGGTGTCACTTATAGAGGGAATGTAAAAACCGTTACACTTGAACTGAATTACAAACCAGAACAGAGTCACACATGCAGAAAACACATTATGGCTGCTTAATGGGAAAGGTGAGGTGGGGTGATACATAAAACAAGAGTTTCAAATTAGCTCAATTACCGTTCCATAAACCCAATATGTAATAGACAAGACCTACTCCTTGCTCAGAGAACTGGACTCAACACGCCCGATTCACCGCACAAGAATATATCTGACTAGTAATAATCTTAAAACCTATGTATTGATATCTCTCTGTTAGTGTGTCAAGTGGGTGTAAAGCGGCCTAAACACAGCCGTGAAAAGCAGCTAAACCCCATTATAAAAATAAATTACTTTTAAAAACCCATGAAACAAAGACAGGGAAAGAGAGAGAAATTCTTACACAATTCGTTCAGGGGCTGTGATGCAACCTGGATTGACCATATCTAGACCCACAGCTGGATGAGACATAAGGGTGGACACTCTTGGGGCTGAGAGGTTTGGTGAGGTTGGGTGAGCAAACGCAGACCCTTTAAAGTAATACTGCGTGCTACCCATCGCATGGGTCCCAAATCTCCAGGTTCAAGGGCATCTTCCTACATCGAAAACATGCATGAGAAACCCAGAAGATGGTACACCGTGTGATGGGGAAAGGTTTCTAAAACGCACCTCATTTCTCATCTCCTTGTGCTCGGGTTCGCCATTCCAGCCACTTTACTAGCAATCTCCCTACTTGGAGCATCAGCACCTTTAACCTCCTGTTCCGTACAGGTTGCAATTTGTCCCCAGGATGAACGGGAAGACGGGGAACCAATGAGAGACTAGCTCTTGGTGTTGGGACAGGCACAGGTCACTCTATTTTCCCATCAGGAAGAAGAATTAACCACAGGCTCACCTGCCCCCCGGAACCAGAACAGGGCCTGAAGCCATCCTGCGCTTTTGCGGCCGGCTCCCAAAAAAGCGACTTGTAAAATGGAGCTTCAGGGCACTGCAATTCACAAACCTGCAGAGTTATAAATGATAACTCTCGTCCACAAATATATTGAGGGAAGGCAAAGAAGAGGATTTGAAATCAAGGCAGAATTGCAGGAAACAGATTTCAGGAGGTAGATTCGAATCGCCTTTAAAGCACATGAAAAGCGGCAAAACGTTGACAATGATGCCCTTTTTGGCCAACCAAGCAACCTGGAAAGGCAAATCAGCGCTACAAAGAAGTCTCGCTTCCCATCGGTCCAAAGGGCCATGCTGAAAAAAGTGTCAAAACCAGAAATGCAGGACAGGCCATGGAGAAATGGGAGCCTTGCTACACTGATGGGCGGGATGTACATTGCCAACAGCCACTCTGGAGAAGTGTACGGTGTGTCCTGAAACATCTAAAAAACACAGCTTAGAGAGCATAGGGCACTTCCACGCATGGGGGGATAAAGTGGGAAAATTGAAAATCAGCAAGACACAAGCACCCCAAAGTTTAGGGCTGCTCTGTTGACAAGGACCTCCACTTCCTTCCACCTTAAATATCCCAGGAAAGCGAAAAATGGATAAAAAAGTTGTGGTCCTTATGTACAATGGAATATCACTCAGCCATGAAATCAATGTCATAAGGCTAGTAGCAGCATGATGAGTGGATTTAGGTAAGACGATTCTAAGTGAAATAAGTCACACAGAAAAGGACACTTCTCATAAGGTGTTACTTATAGAGGGAATGTAAAAACCGTTACACTTGAACTGAATTACAAACCAGAACAGAGTCACACATGCAGAAAACACACTATGGCTGCTTAACGGGAAAGGTGAGGTGGGGTGATACATAAAACAAGAGTTTCAAATTAGCTCAGATACCGTTCCATAAACCCAATATGTAATAGACAAGACCTACTCCTTGCTCAGAGAACTGGACTCAACACGCCCGATTCACCGCACAAGAATATATCTGACTAGTAATAATCTTAAAACCTATGTATTGATATCTCTCTGTTAGTGTGTCAAGTGGGTGTAAAGCGGCCTAAACACAGCCGTGAAAAGCAGCTAAACCCCATTATAAAAATAAATTACTTTTAAAAACCCATGAAACAAAGACAGGGAAAGAGAGAGAAATTCTTACACAATTCGTTCAGGGGCTGTGATGCAACCTGGATTGACCATATCTAGACCCACAGCTGGATGAGACATAAGGGTGGACACTCTTGGGGCTGAGAGGTTTGGTGAGGTTGGGTGAGCAAACGCAGACCCTTTAAAGTAATACTGCGTGCTACCCATCGCATGGGTCCCAAATCTCCTGGTTCAAGGGCATCTTCCTACATCGAAAACATGCATGAGAAACCCAGAAGATGGTACACCGTGTGATGGGGAAAGGTTTCTAAAAAGCACCTCATTTCTCATCTCCTTGTGCTCGGGTTCGCCATTCCAGCCACTTTACTAGCAATCTCCCTACTTGGAGCATCAGCACCTTTAACCTCCTGTTCCGTACAGGTTGCAAATCGTCCTGAGGATGAACGGGAAGACGGGGAACCAATGAGAGACTAGCTCTTGGTGTTGGGACAGGCACAGGTCACTCTATTTTCCCATCAGGAAGAAGAATTAACCACAGGCTCAGCCTGCCCCCCGGAACCAGAACAGGGCCTGAAGCCATCCTGCGCTTTTGCGGCCGGCTCCCAAAAAAGCGACTTGTAAAATGGAGCTTCAGGCCACTGCAATTCACAAACCTGCAGAGTTATAAATGATAACTCTCGTCCACAAATATATTGAGGGAAGGCAAAGAAGAGGATTTGAAAAAAAGGCAGAATTGCAGGAAACAGATTTCAGGAGGTAGATTCGAATCGCCTTTAAAGCACATGAAAAGCGGCAAAACGTTGACAATGATGCCCTTGGCCAAAAAGGGCGTATGCGTTTTTTCCTGAATATATTCAGGAAAAAACGCATACGCCCTTTTTGGCCATCCAAGCAACCTGGAAAGGCAAATCAGCGCTATAAAGAAGTCTCGCTTCCCATCGGTCAAAAGGGCCATGCTGAAAAAAGTGTCAAAACCAGAAATGCAGGACAGGCCATGGAGAAATGGGAGCCTTGCTACACTGATGGGCGGGATGTAAATTGCCAACAGCCACTCTGGAGAAGTGTACGGTGTGTCCTGAAACATCTAAAAAACACAGCTTAGAGAGCATAGGGCACTTCCACGCATGGGGGGATAAAGTGGGAAAATTGAAAATCAGCAAGACACAAGCACCCCAAAGTTTAAGGCTGCTCTGTTGACAAGGACCTCCACTTCCTTCCACCTTAAATATCCCAGGAAAGCGAAAAATGGATAAAAAAGTTGTGGTCCTTATGTACACTGGAATATCACTCAGCCATGAAATCAATGTCATAAGGCTAGTAGCAGCATGATGAGTGGATTTAGGTAAGACGATTCTAAGTGAAATAAGTCACACAGAAAAGGACACTTCTCATAAGGTGTCACTTATAGAGGGAATGTAAAAACCGTTACACTTGAACTGAATTACAAAACAGAACAGAGTCACACATGCAGAAAACACACTATGGCTGCTTAACGGGAAAGGTGAGGTGGGGTGATACATAAAACAAGAGTTTCAAATTAGCTCAGATACCGTTCCATAAACCCAATATGTAATAGACAAGACCTACTCCTTGCTCAGAGAACTGGACTCAACACGCCCGATTCACCGCACAAGAATATATCTGACTAGTAATAATCTTAAAACCTATGTATTGATATCTCTCTGTTAGTGTGTCAAGTGGGTGTAAAGCGGCCTAAACACAGCCGTGAAAAGCAGCTAAACCCCATTATAAAAATAAATTACTTTTAAAAACCCATGAAACAAAGACAGGGAAAGAGAGAGAAATTCTTACACAATTCGTTCAGGGGCTGTGATGCAACCTGGATTGACCATATCTAGACCCACAGCTGGATGAGACATAAGGGTGGACACTCGTGGGGCTGAGAGGTTTGGTGAGGTTGGGTGAGCAAACGCAGACCCTTTAAAGTAATACTGCGTGCTACCCATCGCATGGGTCCCAAATCTCCAGGTTCAAGGGCATCTTCCTACATCGAAAACATGCATGAGAAACCCAGAAGATGGTACACCGTGTGATGGGGAAAGGTTTCTAAAACGCACCTCATTTCTCATCTCCTTGTGCTCGGGTTCGCCATTCCAGCCACTTTACTAGCAATCTCCCTACTTGGAGCATCAGCACCTTTAACCTCCTGTTCCGTACAGGTTGCAATTTGTCCTGAGGATGAACGGGAAGACGGGGAACCAATGAGAGACTAGCTCTTGGTGTTGGGACAGGCACAGGTCACTCTATTTTCCCATCAGGAAGAAGAATTAACCACAGGCTCAGCCTGCCCCCCAGAACCAGAACAGGGCCTGAAGCCATCCTGCGCTTTTGCGGCCGGCTCCCGAAAAACCGACTTGTAAAATGGAGCTTCAGGGCACTGCAATTCACAAACCTGCAGAGTTATAAATGATAACTCTCGTCCACAAATATATTGAGGGAAGGCAAAGAAGAGGATTTGAAATCAAGGCAGAATTACAGGAAACAGATTTCAGGAGGTAGATTCGAATCGCCTTTAAAGCACATGAAAAGCGGCAAAACGTTGACAATGATGCCCTTGGCCAAAAAGGGCGTATGCGTTTTTTCCTGAATATATTCAGGAAAAAACGCATACGCCCTTTTTGGCCAACCAAGCAACCTGGAAAGGCAAATCAGCGCTACAAAGAAGTCTCGCTTCCCATCGGTCCAAAGGGCCATGCTGAAAAAAGTGTCAAAACCAGAAATGCAGGACAGGCCATGGAGAAATGGGAGCCTTGCTACACTGATGGGCGGGATGTAAATTGCCAACAGCCACTCTGGAGAAGTGTACGGTGTGTCCTGAAACATCTAAAAAACACAGCTTAGAGAGCATAGGGCACTTCCACGCATGGGGGGATAAAGTGGGAAAATTGAAAATCAGCAAGACACAAGCACCCCAAAGTTTAGGGCTGCTCTGTTGACAAGGACCTCCACTTCCTTCCACCTTAAATATCCCAGGAAAGCGAAAAATGGATAAAAAAGTTGTGGTCCTTATGTACAATGGAATATCACTCAGCCATGAAATCAATGTCATAAGGCTAGTAGCAGCATGATGAGTGGATTTAGGTAAGACGATTCTAAGTGAAATAAGTCACACAGAAAAGGACACTTCTCATAAGGTGTCACTTATAGAGGGAATGTAAAAACCGTTACACTTGAACTGAATTACAAACCAGAACAGAGTCACACATGCAGAAAACACACTATGGCTGCTTAACGGGAAAGGTGAGGTGGGGTGATACATAAAACAAGAGTTTCAAATTAGCTCAGATACCGTTCCATAAACCCAATATGTAATAGACAAGACCTACTCCTTGCTCAGAGAACTGGACTCAACACGCCCGATTCACCGCACAAGAATATATCTGACTAGTAATAATCTTAAAACCTATGTATTGATATCTCTCTGTTAGTGTGTCAAGTGGGTGTAAAGCGGCCTAAACACAGCCGTGAAAAGGAGCTAAACCCCATTATAAAAATAAATTACTTTTAAAAACCCATGAAACAAAGACAGGGAAAGAGAGAGAAATTCTTACACAATTCGTTCAGGGGCTGTGATGCAACCTGGATTGACCATATCTAGACCCACAGCTGGATGAGACATAAGGGTGGACACTCTTGGGGCTGAGAGGTTTGGTGAGGTTGGGTGAGCAAACGCAGACCCTTTAAAGTAATACTGCGTGCTACCCATCGCATGGGTCCCAAATCTCCTGGTTCAAGGGCATCTTCCTACATCGAAAACATGCATGAGAAACCCAGAAGATGGTACACCGTGTGATGGGGAAAGGTTTCTAAAAAGCACCTCATTTCTCATCTCCTTGTGCTCGGGTTCGCCATTCCAGCCACTTTACTAGCAATCTCCCTACTTGGAGCATCAGCACCTTTAACCTCCTGTTCCGTACAGGTTGCAAATCGTCCTGAGGATGAACGGGAAGACGGGGAAACAATGAGAGACTAGCTCTTGGTGTTGGGACAGGCACAGGTCACTCTATTTTCCCATCAGGAAGAAGAATTAACCACAGGCTCAGCCTGCCCCCCGGAACCAGAACAGGGCCTGAAGCCATCCTGCGCTTTTGCGGCCGGCTCCCAAAAAAGCGACTTGTAAAATGGAGCTTCAGGCCACTGCAATTCACAAACCTGCAGAGTTATAAATGATAACTCTCGTCCACAAATATATTGAGGGAAGGCAAAGAAGAGGATTTGAAAAAAAGGCAGAATTGCAGGAAACAGATTTCAGGAGGTAGATTCGAATCGCCTTTAAAGCACATGAAAAGCGGCAAAACGTTGACAATGATGCCCTTGGCCAAAAAGGGCGTATGCGTTTTTTCCTGAATATATTCAGGAAAAAACGCATACGACCTTTTTGGCCATCCAAGCAACCTGGAAAGGCAAATCAGCGCTACAAAGAAGTCTCGCTTCCCATCGGTCAAAAGGGCCATGCTGAAAAAAGTGTCAAAACCAGAAATGCAGGACAGGCCATGGAGAAATGGGAGCCTTGCTACACTGATGGGCGGGATGTAAATTGCCAACAGCCACTCTGGAGAAGTGTACGGTGTGTCCTGAAACATCTAAAAAACACAGCTTAGAGAGCATAGGGCACTTCCACGCATGGGGGGATAAAGTGGGAAAATTGAAAATCAGCAAGACACAAGCACCCCAAAGTTTAAGGCTGCTCTGTTGACAAGGACCTCCACTTCCTTCCACCTTAAATATCCCAGGAAAGCGAAAAATGGATAAAAAAGTTGTGGTCCTTATGTACACTGGAATATCACTCAGCCATGAAATCAATGTCATAAGGCTAGTAGCAGCATGATGAGTGGATTTAGGTAAGACGATTCTAAGTGAAATAAGTCACACAGAAAAGGACACTTCTCATAAGGTGTCACTTATAGAGGGAATGTAAAAACCGTTACACTTGAACTGAATTACAAAACAGAACAGAGTCACACATGCAGAAAACACACTATGGCTGCTTAACGGGAAAGGTGAGGTGGGGTGATACATAAAACAAGAGTTTCAAATTAGCTCAGATACCGTTCCATAAACCCAATATGTAATAGACAAGACCTACTCCTTGCTCAGAGAACTGGACTCAACACGCCCGATTCACCGCACAAGAATATATCTGACTAGTAATAATCTTAAAACCTATGTATTGATATCTCTCTGTTAGTGTGTCAAGTGGGTGTAAAGCGGCCTAAACACAGCCGTGAAAAGCAGCTAAACCCCATTATAAAAATAAATTACTTTTAAAAACCCATGAAACAAAGACAGGGAAAGAGAGAGAAATTCTTACACAATTCGTTCAGGGGCTGTGATGCAACCTGGATTGACCATATCTAGACCCACAGCTGGATGAGACATAAGGGTGGACACTCTTGGGGCTGAGAGGTTTGGTGAGGTTGGGTGAGCAAACGCAGACCCTTTAAAGTAATACTGCGTGCTACCCATCGCATGGGTCCCAAATCTCCAGGTTCAAGGGCATCTTCCTACATCGAAAACATGCATGAGAAACCCAGAAGATGGTACACCGTGTGATGGGGAAAGGTTTCTAAAACGCACCTCATTTCTCATCTCCTTGTGCTCGGGTTCGCCATTCCAGCCACTTTACTAGCAATCTCCCTACTTGGAGCATCAGCACCTTTAACCTCCTGTTCCGTACAGGTTGCAATTTGTCCCCAGGATGAACGGGAAGACGGGGAACCAATGAGAGACTAGCTCTTGGTGTTGGGACAGGCACAGGTCACTCTATTTTCCCATCAGGAAGAAGAATTAACCACAGGCTCACCTGCCCCCCGGAACCAGAACAGGGCCTGAAGCCATCCTGCGCTTTTGCGGCCGGCTCCCAAAAAAGCGACTTGTAAAATGGAGCTTCAGGGCACTGCAATTCACAAACCTGCAGAGTTATAAATGATAACTCTCGTCCACAAATATATTGAGGGAAGGCAAAGAAGAGGATTTGAAATCAAGGCAGAATTGCAGGAAACAGATTTCAGGAGGTAGATTCGAATCGCCTTTAAAGCACATGAAAAGCGGCAAAACGTTGACAATGATGCCCTTTTTGGCCAACCAAGCAACCTGGAAAGGCAAATCAGCGCTACAAAGAAGTCTCGCTTCCCATCGGTCAAAAGGGCCATGCTGAAAAAAGTGTCAAAACCAGAAATGCAGGACAGGCCATGGAGAAATGGGAGCCTTGCTACACTGATGGGCGGGATGTACATTGCCAACAGCCACTCTGGAGAAGTGTACGGTGGGTCCTGAAACATCTAAAAAACACAGCTTAGAGAGCATAGGGCACTTCCACGCATGGGGGGATAAAGCGGGAAAATTGAAAATCAGCAAGACACAAGCACCCCAAAGTTTAGGGCTGCTCTGTTGACAAGGACCTCCACTTCCTTCCACCTTAAATATCCCAGGAAAGCAAAAAATGGATAAAAAAGTTGTGGTCCTTATGTACAATGGAATATCACTCAGCCATGAAATCAATGTCATAAGGCTAGTAGCAGCATGATGAGTGGATTTAGGTAAGACGATTCTAAGTGAAATAAGTCACACAGAAAAGGACACTTCTCATAAGGTGTCACTTATAGAGGGAATGTAAAAACCGTTATACTTGAACTGAATTACAAAACAGAACAGAGTCACACATGCAGAAAACACACTATGGCTGCTTAACGGGAAAGGTGAGGTGGGGTGATACATAAAACAAGAGTTTCAAATTAGCTCAGATACCGTTCCATAAACCCAATATGTAATAGACAAGACCTACTCCTTGCTCAGAGAACTGGACTCAACACGCCCTATTCACCGCACAAGAATATATCTGACTAGTAATAATCTTAAAACCTATGTATTGATATCTCTCTGTTAGTGTGTCAAGTGGGTGTAAAGCGGCATAAACACAGCCGTGAAAAGCAGCTAAACCCCATTATAAAAATAAATTACTTTTAAAAACCCATGAAACAAAGACAGGGAAAGAGAGAGAAATTCTTACACAATTCGTTCAGGGGCTGTGATGCAACCTGGATTGACCATATCTAGACCCACAGCTGGATGAGACATAAGGGTGGACACTCTTGGGGCTGACAGGTTTGGTGAGGTTGGGTGAGCAAACGCAGACCCTTTAAAGTAATACTGCGTGCTACCCATCGCATGGGTCCCAAATCTCCAGGTTCAAGGGCATCTTCCTACATCGAAAACATGCATGAGAAACCCAGAAGATGGTACACCGTGTGATGGGGAAAGGTTTCTAAAACGCACCTCATTTCTCATCTCCTTGTGCTCGGGTTCGCCATTCCAGCCACTTTACTAGCAATCTCCCTACTTGGAGCATCAGCACCTTTAACCTCCTGTTCCGTACAGGTTGCAATTTGTCCCCAGGATGAACGGGAAGATGGGGAACCAATGAGAGACTAGCTCTTGGTGTTGGGACAGGCACAGGTCACTCTATTTTCCCATCAGGAAGAAGAATTAACCACAGGCTCACCCTGCCCCCCGGAACCAGAACAGGGCCTGAATCCATCCTGCGCTTTTGCGGCCGGCTCCCAAAAAAGCGACTTGTAAAATGGAGCTTCAGGGCACTGCAATTCACAAACCTGCAGAGTTATAAATGATAACTCTCGTCCACAAATATATTGAGGGAAGGCAAAGAAGAGGATTTGAAATCAAGGCAGAATTGCAGGAAACAGATTTCAGGAGGTAGATTCGAATCGCCTTTAAAGCACATGAAAAGCGGCAAAACGTTGACAATGATGCCCTTGGCCAAAAAGGGCGTATGCGTTTTTTCCTGAATATATTCAGGAAAAAACGCATACGCCCTTTTTGGCCAACCAAGCAACCTGGAAAGGCAAATCAGCGCTACAAAGAAGTCTCGCTTCCCATCGGTCCAAAGGGCCATGCTGAAAAAAGTGTCAAAACCAGAAATGCAGGACAGGCCATGGAGAAATGGGAGCCTTGCTACACTGATGGGCGGGATGTAAATTGCCAACAGCCACTCTGGAGAAGTGTACGGTGTGTCCTGAAACATCGAAAAAACACAGCTTAGAGAGCATAGGGCACTTCCACGCATGGGGGGATAAAGTGGGAAAATTGAAAATCAGCAAGACACAAGCACCCCAAAGTTTAGGGCTGCTCTGTTGACAAGGACCTCCACTTCATTCCACCTTAAATATCCCGGGAAAGCGAAAAATGGATAAAAAAGTTGTGGTCCCTATGTACAATGGAATATCACTCAGCCATGAAATCAATGTCATAAGGCTAGTAGCAGCATGATGAGTGGATTTAGGTAAGACGATTCTAAGTGAAATAAGTCACACAGAAAAGGACACTTCTCATAAGGTGTCACTTATAGAGGGAATGTAAAAACCGTTACACTTGAACTGAATTACAAAACAGAACAGAGTCACACATGCAGAAAACACACTATGGCTGCTTAACGGGAAAGGTGAGGTGGGGTGATACATAAAACAAGAGTTTCAAATTAGCTCAGATACCGTTCCATAAACCCAATATGTAATAGACAAGACCTACTCCTTGCTCAGAGAACTGGACTCAACACGCCCGATTCACCGCACAAGAATATATCTGACTAGTAATAATCTTAAAACCTATGTATTGATATCTCTCTGTTAGTGTGTCAAGTGGGTGTAAAGCGGCCTAAACACAGCCGTGAAAAGCAGCTAAACCCCATTATAAAAATAGATTACTTTTAAAAACCCATGAAACAAAGACAGGGAAAGAGAGAGAAATTCTTACACAATTCGTTCAGGGGCTGTGATGCAACCTGGATTGACCATATCTAGACCCACAGCTGGATGAGACATAAGGGTGGACACTCTTGGGGCTGAGAGGTTTGGTGAGGTTGGGTGAGCAAACGCAGACCCTTTAAAGTAATACTGCGTGCTACCCATCGCATGGGTCCCAAATCTCCAGGTTCAAGGGCATCTTCCTACATCGAAAACATGCATTAGAAACCCAGAAGATGGTACACCGTGTGATGGGGAAAGGTTTCTAAAACGCACCTCATTTCTCATCTCCTTGTGCTCGGGTTCGCCATTCCAGCCACTTTACTAGCAATCTCCCTACTTGGAGCATCAGCACCTTTAACCTCCTGTTCCGTACAGGTTGCAATTTGTCCCCAGGATGAACGGGAAGACGGGGAACCAATGAGAGACTAGCTCTTGGTGTTGGGACAGGCACAGGTCACTCTATTTTCCCATCAGGAAGAAGAATTAACCACAGGCTCAGCCTGCCCCCCGGAACCAGAACAGGGCCTGAAGCCATCCTGCGCTTTTGCGGCCGGCTCCCAAAAAAGCGACTTGTAAAATGGAGCTTCAGGGCACTGCAATTCACAAACCTGCAGAGTTATAAATGATAACTCTCGTCCACAAATATATTGAGGGAAGGCAAAGAAGAGGATTTGAAATCAAGGCAGAATTGCAGGAAACAGATTTCAGGAGGTAGATTCGAATCGCCTTTAAAGCACATGAAAAGCGGCAAAACGTTGACAATGATGCCCTTGGCCAAAAAGGGCGTATGCGTTTTTTCCTGAATATATTCAGGAAAAAACGCATACGCCCTTTTTGGCCAACCAAGCAACCTGGAAAGGCAAATCAGCGCTACAAAGAAGTCTCGCTTCCCATCGGTCCAAAGGGCCATGCTGAAAAAAGTGTCAAAACCAGAAATGCAGGACAGGCCATGGAGAAATGGGAGCCTTGCTACACTGATGGGCGGGATGTAAATTGCCAACAGCCACTCTGGAGAAGTGTACGGTGTGTCCTGAAACATCGAAAAAACACCGCTTAGAGAGCATAGGGCACTTCCACGCATGGGGGGATAAAGTGGGAAAATTGAAAATCAGCAAAACACAAGCACCCCAAAGTTTAGGGCTGCTCTGTTGACAAGGACCTCCACTTCCTTCCACCTTAAATATCCCAGGAAAGCGAAAAATGGATAAAAAAGTTGTGGTCCCTATGTACAATGGAATATCACTCAGCCATGAAATCAATGTCATAAGGCTAGTAGCAGCATGATGAGTGGATTTAGGTAAGACGATTCTAAGTGAAATAAGTCACACAGAAAAGGACACTTCTCATAAGGTGTCACTTATAGAGGGAATATAAAAACCGTTACACTTGAACTGAATTACAAAACAGAACAGAGTCACACATGCAGAAAACACACTATGGCTGCTTAACGGGAAAGGTGAGGTGGGGTGATACATAAAACAAGAGTTTCAAATTAGCTCAGATACCGTTCCATAAACCCAATATGTAATAGACAAGACCTACTCCTTGCTCAGAGAACTGGACTCAACACGCCCGATTCACCGCACAAGAATATATCTGACTAGTAATAATCTTAAAACCTATGTATTGATATCTCTCTGTTAGTGTGTCAAGTGGATGTAAAGCGGCATAAACACAGCCGTGAAAAGCAGCTAAACCCCATTATAAAAATAAATTACTTTTAAAAACCCATGAAACAAAGACAGGGAAAGAGAGAGAAATTCTTACACAATTCGTTCAGGGGCTGTGATGCAACCTGGATTGACCATATCTAGACCCACAGCTGGATGAGACATAAGGGTGGACACTCTTGGGGCTGAGAGGTTTGGTGAGGTTGGGTGAGCAAACGCAGACCCTTTAAAGTAATACTGCGTGCTACCCATCGCATGGGTCCCAAATCTCCAGGTTCAAGGGCATCTTCCTACATCGAAAACATGCATGAGAAACCCAGAAGATGGTACACCGTGTGATGGGGAAAGGTTTCTAAAACGCACCTCATTTCTCATCTCCTTGTGCTCGGGTTCGCCATTCCAGCCACTTTACTAGCAATCTCCCTACTTGGAGCATCAGCACCTTTAACCTCCTGTTCCGTACAGGTTGCAATTTGTCCTGAGGATGAACGGGAAGATGGGGAACCAATGAGAGACTAGCTCTTGGTGTTGGGACAGGCACAGGTCACTCTATTTTCCCATCAGGAAGAAGAATTAACCACAGGCTCAGCCTGCCCCCCGGAACCAGAACAGGGCCTGAAGCCATCCTGCGCTTTTGCGGCCGGCTCCCAAAAAAGCGACTTGTAAAATGGAGCTTCAGGGCACTGCAATTCACAAACCTGCAGAGTTATAAATGATAACTCTCGTCCACAAATATATTGAGGGAAGGCAAAGAAGAGGATTTGAAATCAAGGCAGAATTGCAGGAAACAGATTTCAGGAGGTAGATTCGAATCGCCATTAAAGCACATGAAAAGCGGCAAAACGTTGACAATGATGCCCTTGGCCAAAAAGGGCGTATGCGTTTTTTCCTGAATATATTCAGGAAAAAACGCATACGCCCTTTTTGGCCATCCAAGCAACCTGGAAAGGCAAATCAGCGCTACAAAGAAGTCTCGCTTCCCATCGGTCAAAAGGGCCATGCTGAAAAAAGTGTCAAAACCAGAAATGCAGGACAGGCCATGGAGAAATGGGAGCCTTGCTACACTGATGGGCGGGATGTACATTGCCAACAGCCACTCTGGAGAAGTGTACGGTGGGTCCTGAAACATCTAAAAAACACAGCTTAGAGAGCATAGGGCACTTCCACGCATGGGGGGATAAAGCGGGAAAATTGAAAATCAGCAAGACACAAGCACCCCAAAGTTTAGGGCTGCTCTGTTGACAAGGACCTCCACTTCCTTCCACCTTAAATATCCCAGGAAAGCGAAAAATGGATAAAAAAGTTGTGGTCCTTATGTACAATGGAATATCACTCAGCCATGAAATCAATGTCATAAGGCTAGTAGCAGCATGATGAGTGGATTTAGGTAAGACGATTCTAAGTGAAATAAGTCACACAGAAAAGGACACTTCTCATAAGGTGTCACTTATAGAGGGAATGTAAAAACCGTTATACTTGAACTGAATTACAAAACAGAACAGAGTCACACATGCAGAAAACACACTATGGCTGCTTAACGGGAAAGGTGAGGTGGGGTGATACATAAAACAAGAGTTTCAAATTAGCTCAGATACCGTTCCATAAACCCAATATGTAATAGACAAGACCTACTCCTTGCTCAGAGAACTGGACTCAACACGCCCTATTCACCGCACAAGAATATATCTGACTAGTAATAATCTTAAAACCTATGTATTGATATCTCTCTGTTAGTGTGTCAAGTGGGTGTAAAGCGGCATAAACACAGCCGTGAAAAGCAGCTAAACCCCATTATAAAAATAAATTACTTTTAAAAACCCATGAAACAAAGACAGGGAAAGAGAGAGAAATTCTTACACAATTCGTTCAGGGGCTGTGATGCAACCTGGATTGACCATATCTAGACCCACAGCTGGATGAGACATAAGGGTGGACACTCTTGGGGCTGAGAGGTTTGGTGAGGTTGGGTGAGCAAACGCAGACCCTTTAAAGTAATACTGCGTGCTACCCATCGCATGGGTCCCAAATCTCCAGGTTCAAGGGCATCTTCCTACATCGAAAACATGCATGAGAAACCCAGAAGATGGTACACCGTGTGATGGGGAAAGGTTTCTAAAACGCACCTCATTTCTCATCTCCTTGTGCTCGGGTTCGCCATTCCAGCCACTTTACTAGCAATCTCCCTACTTGGAGCATCAGCACCTTTAACCTCCTGTTCCGTACAGGTTGCAATTTGTCCCCAGGATGAACGGGAAGACGGGGAACCAATGAGAGACTAGCTCTTGGTGTTGGGACAGGCACAGGTCACTCTATTTTCCCATCAGGAAGAAGAATTAACCACAGGCTCACCCTGCCCCCCGGAACCAGAACAGGGCCTGAATCCATCCTGCGCTTTTGCGGCCGGCTCCCAAAAAAGCGACTTGTAAAATGGAGCTTCAGGGCACTGCAATTCACAAACCTGCAGAGTTATAAATGATAACTCTCGTCCACAAATATATTGAGGGAAGGCAAAGAAGAGGATTTGAAATCAAGGCAGAATTGCAGGAAACAGATTTCAGGAGGTAGATTCGAATCGCCTTTAAAGCACATGAAAAGCGGCAAAACGTTGACAATGATGCCCTTGGCCAAAAAGGGCGTATGCGTTTTTTCCTGAATATATTCAGGAAAAAACGCATACGCCCTTTTTGGCCAACCAAGCAACCTGGAAAGGCAAATCAGCGCTACAAAGAAGTCTCGCTTCCCATCGGTCCAAAGGGCCATGCTGAAAAAAGTGTCAAAACCAGAAATGCAGGACAGGCCATGGAGAAATGGGAGCCTTGCTACACTGATGGGCGGGATGTAAATTGCCAACAGCCACTCTGGAGAAGTGTACGGTGTGTCCTGAAACATCGAAAAAACACAGCTTAGAGAGCATAGGGCACTTCCACGCATGGGGGGATAAAGTGGGAAAATTGAAAATCAGCAAGACACAAGCACCCCAAAGTTTAGGGCTGCTCTGTTGACAAGGACCTCCACTTCCTTCCACCTTAAATATCCCAGGAAAGCGAAAAATGGATAAAAAAGTTGTGGTCCTTATGTACAATGGAATATCACTCAGCCATGAAATCAATGTCATAAGGCTAGTAGCAGCATGATGAGTGGATTTAGGTAAGACGATTCTAAGTGAAATAAGTCACACAGAAAAGGACACTTCTCATAAGGTGTCACTTATAGAGGGAATGTAAAAACCGTTACACTTGAACTGAATTACAAAACAGAACAGAGTCACACATGCAGAAAACACACTATGGCTGCTTAACGGGAAAGGTGAGGTGGGGTGATACATAAAACAAGAGTTTCAAATTAGCTCAGATACCGTTCCATAAACCCAATATGTAATAGACAAGACCTACTCCTTGCTCAGAGAACTGGACTCAACACGCCCGATTCACCGCACAAGAATATATCTGACCAGTAATAATCTTAAAACCTATGTATTGATATCTCTCTGTTAGTGTGTCAAGTGGGTGTAAAGCGGCATAAACACAGCCGTGAAAAGCAGCTAAACCCCATTATAAAAATAAATTACTTTTAAAAACCCATGAAACAAAGACAGGGAAAGAGAGAGAAATTCTTACACAATTCGTTCAGGGGCTGTGATGCAACCTGGATTGACCATATCTAGACCCACAGCTGGATGAGACATAAGGGTGGACACTCTTGGGGCTGAGAGGTTTGGTGAGGTTGGGTGAGCAAACGCAGACCCTTTAAAGTAATACTGCGTGCTACCCATCGCATGGGTCCCAAATCTCCAGGTTCAAGGGCATCTTCCTACATCGAAAACATGCATGAGAAACCCAGAAGATGGTACACCGTGTGATGGGGAAAGGTTTCTAAAACGCACCTCATTTCTCATCTCCTTGTGCTCGGGTTCGCCATTCCAGCCACTTTACTAGCAATCTCCCTACTTGGAGCATCAGCACCTTTAACCTCCTGTTCCATACAGGTTGCAATTTGTCCCCAGGATGAACGGGAAGACGGGGAACCAATGAGAGACTAGCTCTTGGTGTTGGGACAGGCACAGGTCACTCTATTTTCCCATCAGGAAGAAGAATTAACCACAGGCTCAGCCTGCCCCCCGGAACCAGAACAGGGCCTGAAGCCATCCTGCGCTTTTGCGGCCGGCTCCCAAAAAAGCGACTTGTAAAATGGAGCTTCAGGGTACTGCAATTCACAAACCTGCAGAGTTATAAATGATAACTCTCGTCCACAAATATATTGAGGGAAGGCAAAGAAGAGGATTTGAAATCAAGGCAGAATTGCAGGAAACAGATTTCAGGAGGTAGATTCGAATCGCCTTTAAAGCACATGAAAAGCGGCAAAACGTTGACAATGATGCCCTTTTTGGCCAACCAAGCAACCTGGAAAGGCAAATCAGCGCTACAAAGAAGTCTCGCTTCCCATCGGTCAAAAGGGCCATGCTGAAAAAAGTGTCAAAACCAGAAATGCAGGACAGGCCATGGAGAAATGGGAGCCTTGCTACACTGATGGGCGGGATGTAAATTGCCAACAGCCACTCTGGAGAAGTGTACGGTGGGTCCTGAAACATCTAAAAAACACAGCTTAGAGAGCATAGGGCACTTCCACGCATGGGGGGATAAAGCGGGAAAATTGAAAATCAGCAAGACACAAGCACCCCAAAGTTTAGGGCTGCTCTGTTGACAAGGACCTCCACTTCCTTCCACCTTAAATATCCCAGGAAAGCGAAAAATGGATAAAAAAGTTGTGGTCCTTATGTACAATGGAATATCACTCAGCCATGAAATCAATGTCATAAGGCTAGTAGCAGCATGATGAGTGGATTTAGGTAAGACGATTCTAAGTGAAATAAGTCACACAGAAAAGGACACTTCTCATAAGGTGTCACTTATAGAGGGAATGTAAAAACCGTTACACTTGAACTGAATTACAAAACAGAACAGAGTCACACATGCAGAAAACACACTATGGCTGCTTAACGGGAAAGGTGAGGTGGGGTGATACATAAAACAAGAGTTTCAAATTAGCTCAGATACCGTTCCATAAACCCAATATGTAATAGACAAGACCTACTCCTTGCTCAGAGAACTGGACTCAACACGCCCGACTCACCGCACAAGAATATATCTGAGTAGTAATAATCTTAAAACCTATGTATTGATATCTCTCTGTTAGTGTGTCAAGTGGATGTAAAGCGGCATAAACACAGCCGTGAAAAGCAGCTAAACCCCATTATAAAAATAAATTACTTTTAAAAACCCATGAAACAAAGACAGGGAAAGAGAGAGAAATTCTTACACAATTCGTTCAGGGGCTGTGATGCAACCTGGATTGACCATATCTAGACCCACAGCTGGATGAGACATAAGGGTGGACACTCTTGGGGCTGAGAGGTTTGGTGAGGTTGGGTGAGCAAACGCAGACCCTTTAAAGTAATACTGCGTGCTACCCATCGCATGGGTCCCAAATCTCCAGGTTCAAGGGCATCTTCCTACATCGAAAACATGCATGAGAAACCCAGAAGATGGTACACCGTGTGATGGGGAAAGGTTTCTAAAACGCACCTCATTTCTCATCTCCTTGTGCTCGGGTTCGCCATTCCAGCCACTTTACTAGCAATCTCCCTACTTGGAGCATCAGCACCTTTAACCTCCTGTTCCGTACAGGTTGCAATTTGTCCCCAGGATGAACGGGAAGACGGGGAACCAATGAGAGACTAGCTCTTGGTGTTGGGACAGGCACAGGTCACTCTATTTTCCCATCAGGAAGAAGAATTAACCACAGGCTCACCCTGCCCCCCGGAACCAGAACAGGGCCTGAATCCATCCTGCGCTTTTGCGGCCGGCTCCCAAAAAAGCGACTTGTAAAATGGAGCTTCAGGGCACTGCAATTCACAAACCTGCAGAGTTATAAATGATAACTCTCGTCCACAAATATATTGAGGGAAGGCAAAGAAGAGGATTTGAAATCAAGGCAGAATTGCAGGAAACAGATTTCAGGAGGTAGATTCGAATCGCCTTTAAAGCACATGAAAAGCGGCAAAACGTTGACAATGATGCCCTTGGCCAAAAAGGGCGTATGCGTTTTTTCCTGAATATATTCAGGAAAAAACGCATACGCCCTTTTTGGCCAACCAAGCAACCTGGAAAGGCAAATCAGCGCTACAAAGAAGTCTCGCTTCCCATCGGTCCAAAGGGCCATGCTGAAAAAAGTGTCAAAACCAGAAATGCAGGACAGGCCATGGAGAAATGGGAGCCTTGCTACACTGATGGGCGGGATGTAAATTGCCAACAGCCACTCTGGAGAAGTGTACGGTGTGTCCTGAAACATCGAAAAAACACAGCTTAGAGAGCATAGGGCACTTCCACGCATGGGGGGATAAAGTGGGAAAATTGAAAATCAGCAAGACACAAGCACCCCAAAGTTTAGGGCTGCTCTGTTGACAAGGACCTCCACTTCCTTCCACCTTAAATATCCCAGGAAAGCGAAAAATGGATAAAAAAGTTGTGGTCCTTATGTACAATGGAATATCACTCAGCCATGAAATCAATGTCATAAGGCTAGTAGCAGCATGATGAGTGGATTTAGGTAAGACGATTCTAAGTGAAATAAGTCACACAGAAAAGGACACTTCTCATAAGGTGTCACTTATAGAGGGAATGTAAAAACCGTTACACTTGAACTGAATTACAAAACAGAACAGAGTCACACATGCAGAAAACACACTATGGCTGCTTAACGGGAAAGGTGAGGTGGGGTGATACATAAAACAAGAGTTTCAAATTAGCTCAGATACCGTTCCATAAACCCAATATGTAATAGACAAGACCTACTCCTTGCTCAGAGAACTGGACTCAACACGCCCGATTCACCGCACAAGAATATATCTGACCAGTAATAATCTTAAAACCTATGTATTGATATCTCTCTGTTAGTGTGTCAAGTGGGTGTAAAGCGGCATAAACACAGCCGTGAAAAGCAGCTAAACCCCATTATAAAAATAAATTACTTTTAAAAACCCATGAAACAAAGACAGGGAAAGAGAGAGAAATTCTTACACAATTCGTTCAGGGGCTGTGATGCAACCTGGATTGACCATATCTAGACCCACAGCTGGATGAGACATAAGGGTGGACACTCTTGGGGCTGAGAGGTTTGGTGAGGTTGGGTGAGCAAACGCAGACCCTTTAAAGTAATACTGCGTGCTACCCATCGCATGGGTCCCAAATCTCCAGGTTCAAGGGCATCTTCCTACATCGAAAACATGCATGAGAAACCCAGAAGATGGTACACCGTGTGATGGGGAAAGGTTTCTAAAACGCACCTCATTTCTCATCTCCTTGTGCTCGGGTTCGCCATTCCAGCCACTTTACTAGCAATCTCCCTACTTGGAGCATCAGCACCTTTAACCTCCTGTTCCGTACAGGTTGCAATTTGTCCTGAGGATGAACGGGAAGACGGGGAACCAATGAGAGACTAGCTCTTGGTGTTGGGACAGGCACAGGTCACTCTATTTTCCCATCAGGAAGAAGAATTAACCACAGGCTCACCTGCCCCCCGGAACCAGAACAGGGCCTGAAGCCATCCTGCGCTTTTGCGGCCGGCTCCCAAAAAAGCGACTTGTAAAATGGAGCTTCAGGGTACTGCAATTCACAAACCTGCAGAGTTATAAATGATAACTCTCGTCCACAAATATATTGAGGGAAGGCAAAGAAGAGGATTTGAAATCAAGGCAGAATTGCAGGAAACAGATTTCAGGAGGTAGATTCGAATCGCCTTTAAAGCACATGAAAAGCGGCAAAACGTTGACAATGATGCCCTTTTTGGCCAACCAAGCAACCTGGAAAGGCAAATCAGCGCTACAAAGAAGTCTCGCTTCCCATCGGTCAAAAGGGCCATGCTGAAAAAAGTGTCAAAACCAGAAATGCAGGACAGGCCATGGAGAAATGGGAGCCTTGCTACACTGATGGGCGGGATGTAAATTGCCAACAGCCACTCTGGAGAAGTGTACGGTGGGTCCTGAAACATCTAAAAAACACAGCTTAGAGAGCATAGGGCACTTCCACGCATGGGGGGATAAAGCGGGAAAATTGAAAATCAGCAAGACACAAGCACCCCAAAGTTTAGGGCTGCTCTGTTGACAAGGACCTCCACTTCCTTCCACCTTAAATATCCCAGGAAAGCGAAAAATGGATAAAAAAGTTGTGGTCCTTATGTACAATGGAATATCACTCAGCCATGAAATCAATGTCATAAGGCTAGTAGCAGCATGATGAGTGGATTTAGGTAAGACGATTCTAAGTGAAATAAGTCACACAGAAAAGGACACTTCTCATAAGGTGTCACTTATAGAGGGAATGTAAAAACCGTTACACTTGAACTGAATTACAAAACAGAACAGAGTCACACATGCAGAAAACACACTATGGCTGCTTAACGGGAAAGGTGAGGTGGGGTGATACATAAAACAAGAGTTTCAAATTAGCTCAGATACCGTTCCATAAACCCAATATGTAATAGACAAGACCTACTCCTTGCTCAGAGAACTGGACTCAACACGCCCGACTCACCGCACAAGAATATATCTGAGTAGTAATAATCTTAAAACCTATGTATTGATATCTCTCTGTTAGTGTGTCAAGTGGGTGTAAAGCGGCATAAACACAGCCGTGAAAAGCAGCTAAACCCCATTATAAAAATAAATTACTTTTAAAAACCCATGAAACAAAGACAGGGAAAGAGAGAGAAATTCTTACACAATTCGTTCAGGGGCTGTGATGCAACCTGGATTGACCATATCTAGACCCACAGCTGGATGAGACATAAGGGTGGACACTCTTGGGGCTGAGAGGTTTGGTGAGGTTGGGTGAGCAAACGCAGACCCTTTAAAGTAATACTGCGTGCTACCCATCGCATGGGTCCCAAATCTCCAGGTTCAAGGGCATCTTCCTACATCGAAAACATGCATGAGAAACCCAGAAGATGGTACACCGTGTGATGGGGAAAGGTTTCTAAAACGCACCTCATTTCTCATCTCCTTGTGCTCGGGTTCGCCATTCCAGCCACTTTACTAGCAATCTCCCTACTTGGAGCATCAGCACCTTTAACCTCCTGTTCCGTACAGGTTGCAATTTGTCCCCAGGATGAACGGGAAGACGGGGAACCAATGAGAGACTAGCTCTTGGTGTTGGGACAGGCACAGGTCACTCTATTTTCCCATCAGGAAGAAGAATTAACCACAGGCTCAGCCTGCCCCCCGGAACCAGAACAGGGCCTGAAGCCATCCTGCGCTTTTGCGGCCGGCTCCCAAAAAAGCGACTTGTAAAATGGAGCTTCAGGGCACTGCAATTCACAAACCTGCAGAGTTATAAATGATAACTCTCGTCCACAAATATATTGAGGGAAGGCAAAGAAGAGGATTTGAAATCAAGGCAGAATTGCAGGAAACAGATTTCAGGAGGTAGATTCGAATCGCCTTTAAAGCACATGAAAAGCAGCAAAACGTTGACAATGATGCCCTTGGCCAAAAAGGGCGTATGCGTTTTTTCCTGAATATATTCAGGAAAAAACGCATACGCCCTTTTTGGCCAACCAAGCAACCTGGAAAGGCAAATCAGCGCTACAAAGAAGTCTCGCTTCCCATCGGTCCAAAGGGCCATGCTGAAAAAAGTGTCAAAACCAGAAATGCAGGACAGGCCATGGAGAAATGGGAGCCTTGCTACACTGATGGGCGGGATGTAAATTGCCAACAGCCACTCTGGAGAAGTGTACGGTGTGTCCTGAAACATCGAAAAAACACAGCTTAGAGAGCATAGGGCACTTCCACGCATGGGGGGATAAAGTGGGAAAATTGAAAATCAGCAAAACACAAGCACCCCAAAGTTTAGGGCTGCTCTGTTGACAAGGACCTCCACTTCCTTCCACCTTAAATATCCCAGGAAAGCGAAAAATGGATAAAAAAGTTGTGGTCCTTATGTACAATGGAATATCACTCAGCCATGAAATCAATGTCATAAGGCTAGTAGCAGCATGATGAGTGGATTTAGGTAAGACGATTCTAAGTGAAATAAGTCACACAGAAAAGGACACTTCTCATAAGGTGTCACTTATAGAGGGAATGTAAAAACCGTTACACTTGAACTGAATTACAAAACAGAACAGAGTCACACATGCAGAAAACACACTATGGCTGCTTAACGGGAAAGGTGAGGTGGGGTGATACATAAAACAAGAGTTTAAATTAGCTCAGATACCGTTCCATAAACCCAATATGTAATAGACAAGACCTACTCCTTGCTCAGAGAACTGGACTCAACACGCCCGATTCACCGCACAAGAATATATCTGACCAGTAATAATCTTAAAACCTATGTATTGATATCTCTCTGTTAGTGTGTCAAGTGGGTGTAAAGCGGCATAAACACAGCCGTGAAAAGCAGCTAAACCCCATTATAAAAATAAATTACTTTTAAAAACCCATGAAACAAAGACAGGGAAAGAGAGAGAAATTCTTACACAATTCGTTCAGGGGCTGTGATGCAACCTGGATTGACCATATCTAGACCCACAGCTGGATGAGACATAAGGGTGGACACTCTTGGGGCTGAGAGGTTTGGTGAGGTTGGGTGAGCAAACGCAGACCCTTTAAAGTAATACTGCGTGCTACCCATCGCATGGGTCCCAAATCTCCAGGTTCAAGGGCATCTTCCTACATCGAAAACATGCATGAGAAACCCAGAAGATGGTACACCGTGTGATGGGGAAAGGTTTCTAAAACGCACCTCATTTCTCATCTCCTTGTGCTCGGGTTCGCCATTCCAGCCACTTTACTAGCAATCTCCCTACTTGGAGCATCAGCACCTTTAACCTCCTGTTCCGTACAGGTTGCAATTTGTCCCCAGGATGAACGGGAAGATGGGGAACCAATGAGAGACTAGCTCTTGGTGTTGGGACAGGCACAGGTCACTCTATTTTCCCATCAGGAAGAAGAATTAACCACAGGCTCAGCCTGCCCCCCGGAACCAGAACAGGGCGTGAAGCCATCCTGCGCTTTTGCGGCCGGCTCCCAAAAAAGCGACTTGTAAAATGGAGCTTCAGGGTACTGCAATTCACAAACCTGCAGAGTTATAAATGATAACTCTCGTCCACAAAAATATTGAGGGAAGGCAAAGAAGAGGATTTGAAATCAAGGCAGAATTGCAGGAAACAGATTTCAGGAGGTAGATTCGAATCGCCTTTAAAGCACATGAAAAGCGGCAAAACGTTGACAATGATGCCCTTTTTGGCCAACCAAGCAACCTGGAAAGGCAAATCAGCGCTACAAAGAAGTCTCGCTTCCCATCGGTCAAAAGGGCCATGCTGAAAAAAGTGTCAAAACCAGAAATTCAGGACAGGCCATGGAGAAATGGGAACCTTGCTACACTGATGGGCGGGATGTAAATTGCCAACAGCCACTCTGGAGAAGTGTACGGTGGGTCCTGAAACATCTAAAAAACACAGCTTAGAGAGCATAGGGCACTTCCACGCATGGGGGGATAAAGCGGGAAAATTGAAAATCAGCAAGACACAAGCACCCCAAAGTTTAGGGCTGCTCTGTTGACAAGGACCTCCACTTCCTTCCACCTTAAATATCCCAGGAAAGCGAAAAATGGATAAAAAAGTTGTGGTCCTTATGTACAATGGAATATCACTCAGCCATGAAATCAATGTCATAAGGCTAGTAGCAGCATGATGAGTGGATTTAGGTAAGACGATTCTAAGTGAAATAAGTCACACAGAAAAGGACACTTCTCATAAGGTGTCACTTATAGAGGGAATGTAAAAACCGTTACACTTGAACTGAATTACAAAACAGAACAGAGTCACACATGCAGAAAACACACTATGGCTGCTTAACGGGAAAGGTGAGGTGGGGTGATACATAAAACAAGAGTTTCAAATTAGCTCAGATACCGTTCCATAAACCCAATATGTAATAGACAAGACCTACTCCTTGCTCAGAGAACTGGACTCAACACGCCCGACTCACCGCACAAGAATATATCTGAGTAGTAATAATCTTAAAACCTATGTATTGATATCTCTCTGTTAGTGTGTCAAGTGGATGTAAAGCGGCATAAACACAGCCGTGAAAAGCAGCTAAACCCCATTATAAAAATAAATTACTTTTAAAAACCCATGAAACAAAGACAGGGAAAGAGAGAGAAATTCTTACACAATTCGTTCAGGGGCTGTGATGCAACCTGGATTGACCATATCTAGACCCACAGCTGGATGAGACATAAGGGTGGACACTCTTGGGGCTGAGAGGTTTGGTGAGGTTGGGTGAGCAAACACAGACCCTTTAAAGTAATACTGCGTGCTACCCATCGCATGGGTCCCAAATCTCCAGGTTCAAGGGCATCTTCCTACATCGAAAACATGCATGAGAAACCCAGAAGATGGTACACCGTGTGATGGGGAAAGGTTTCTAAAACGCACCTCATTTCTCATCTCCTTGTGCTCGGGTTCGCCATTCCAGCCACTTTACTAGCAATCTCCCTACTTGGAGCATCAGCACCTTTAACCTCCTGTTCCGTAGAGGTTGCAATTTGTCCTGAGGATGAACGGGAAGATGGGGAACCAATGAGAGACTAGCTCTTGGTGTTGGGACAGGCACAGGTCACTCTATTTTCCCATCAGGAAGAAGAATTAACCACAGGCTCAGCCTGCCCCCCAGAACCAGAACAGGGCCTGAAGCCATCCTGCGCTTTTGCGGCCGGCTCCCAAAAAAGCGACTTGTAAAATGGAGCTTCAGGGCACTGCAATTCACAAACCTGCAGAGTTATAAATGATAACTCTCGTCCACAAATATATTGAGGGAAGGCAAAGAAGAGGATTTGAAATCAAGGCAGAATTGCAGGAAACAGATTTCAGGAGGTAGATTCGAATTGCCTTTAAAGCACATGAAAAGCGGCAAAACGTTGACAATGATGCCCTTGGCCAAAAAGGGCGTATGCGTTTTTTCCTGAATATATTCAGGAAAAAACGCATACGCCCTTTTTGGCCAACCAAGCAACCTGGAAAGGCAAATCAGCGCTACAAAGAAGTCTCGCTTCCCATCGGTCAAAAGGGCCATGCTGAAAAAAGTGTCAAAACCAGAAATGCAGGACAGGCCATGGAGAAATGGGAGCCTTGCTACACTGATGGGCGGGATGTACATTGCCAACAGCCACTCTGGAGAAGTGTACGGTGGGTCCTGAAACATCTAAAAAACACAGCTTAGAGAGCATAGGGCACTTCCACGCATGGGGGGATAAAGCGGGAAAATTGAAAATCAGCAAGACACAAGCACCCCAAAGTTTAGGGCTGCTCTGTTGACAAGGACCTCCACTTCCTTCCACCTTAAATATCCCAGGAAAGCGAAAAATGGATAAAAAAGTTGTGGTCCTTATGTACAATGGAATACCACTCAGCCATGAAATCAATGTCATAAGGCTAGTAGCAGCATGATGAGTGGATTTAGGTAAGACGATTCTAAGTGAAATAATTCACACAGAAAAGGACACTTCTCATAAGGTGTCACTTATAGAGGGAATGTAAAAACCGTTACACTTGAACTGAATTACAAAACAGAACAGAGTCACACATGCAGAAAACACACTATGGCTGCTTAACGGGAAATGTGAGGTGGGGTGATACATAAAACAAGAGTTTCAAATTAGCTCAGATACCGTTCCATAAACCCAATATGTAATAGACAAGACCTACTCCTTGCTCAGAGAACTGGACTCAACACGCCCGATTCACCGCACAAGAATATATCTGACTAGTAATAATCTTAAAACCTATGTATTGATATCTCTCTGTTAGTGTGTCAAGTGGGTGTAAAGCGGCATAAACACAGCCGTGAAAAGCAGCTAAACCCCATTATAAAAATAAATTACTTTTAAAAACCCATGAAACAAAGACAGGGAAAGAGAGAGAAATTCTTACACAATTCGTTCAGGGGCTGTGATGCAACCTGGATTGACCATATCTAGACCCACAGCTGAATGAGACATAAGGGTGGACACTCTTGGGGCTGAGAGGTTTGGTGAGGTTGGGTGAGCAAACGCAGACCCTTTAAAGTAATACTGCGTGCTACCCATCGCATGGGTCCCAAATCTCCAGGTTCAAGGGCATCTTCCTACATCGAAAACATGCATGAGAAACCCAGAAGATGGTACACCGTGTGATGGGGAAAGATTTCTAAAACGCACCTCATTTCTCATCTCCTTGTGCTCGGGTTCGCCATTCCAGCCACGTTACTAGCAATCTCCCTACTTGGAGCATCAGCACCTTTAACCTCCTGTTCCGTACAGGTTGCAATTTGTCCCCAGGATGAACGGGAAGACGGGGAACCAATGAGAGACTAGCTCTTGGTGTTGGGACAGGCACAGGTCACTCTATTTTCCCATCAGGAAGAAGAATTAACCACAGGCTCAGCCTGCCCCCCGGAACCAGAAGAGGGCCTGAAGCCATCCTGCGCTTTTGCGGCCGGCTCCCAAAAAAGCGACTTGTAAAATGGAGCTTCAGGGCACTGCAATTCACAAACCTGCAGAGGTATAAATGATAACTGTCGTCCACAAATATATTGAGGGAAGGCAAAGAAGAGGATTTGAAATCAAGGCAGAATTGCAGGAAACAGATTTCAGGAGGTAGATTCGAATCGCCTTTAAAGCACATGAAAAGCGGCAAAACGTTGACAATGATGCCCTTGGCCAAAAAGGGCGTATGCGTTTTTTCCTGAATATATTCAGGAAAAAACGCATACGCCCTTTTTGGCCAACCAAGCAACCTGGAAAGGCAAATCAGCGCTACAAAGAAGTCTCGCTTCCCATCGGTCCAAAGGGCCATGCTGAAAAAAGTGTCAAAACCAGAAATGCAGGACAGGCCATGGAGAAATGGGAGCCTTGCTACACTGATGGGCGGGATGTAAATTGCCAACAGCTACTCTGGAGAAGTGTACGGTGTGTCCTGAAACATCGAAAAAACATCGCTTAGAGAGCATAGGGCACTTCCACGCATGGGGGGATAAAGTGGGAAAATTGAAAATCAGCAAAACACAAGCACCCCAAAGTTTAGGGCTGCTCTGTTGACAAGGACCTCCACTTCCTTCCACCTTAAATATCCCAGGAAAGCAAAAAATGGATAAAAAAGTTGTGGTCCCTATGTACAATGGAATATCACTCAGCCATGAAATCAATGTCATAAGGCTAGTAGCAGCATGATGAGTGGATTTAGGTAAGACGATTCTAAGTGAAATAAGTCACACAGAAAAGGACACTTCTCATAAGGTGTCACTTATAGAGGGAATGTAAAAACCGTTACACTTGAACTGAATTACAAAACAGAACAGAGTCACACATGCAGAAAACACACTATGGCTGCTTAACGGGAAAGGTGAGGTGGGGTGATACATAAAACAAGAGTTTCAAATTAGCTCAGATACCGTTCCATAAACCCAATATGTAATAGACAAGACCTACTCCTTGCTCAGAGAACTGGACTCAACACGCCCGATTCACCGCACAAGAATATATCTGACCAGTAATAATCTTAAAACCTATGTATTGATATCTCTCTGTTAGTGTGTCAAGTGGGTGTAAAGCGGCATAAACACAGCCGTGAAAAGCAGCTAAACCCCATTATAAAAATAAATTACTTTTAAAAACCCATGAAACAAAGACAGGGAAAGAGAGAGAAATTCTTACACAATTCGTTCAGGGGCTGTGATGCAACCTGGATTGACCATATCTAGACCCACAGCTGGATGAGACATAAGGGTGGACACTCTTGGGGCTGAGAGGTTTGGTGAGGTTGGGTGAGCAAACGCAGACCCTTTAAAGTAATACTGCGTGCTACCCATCGCATGGGTCCCAAATCTCCAGGTTCAAGGGCATCTTCCTACATCGAAAACATGCATGAGAAACCCAGAAGATGGTACACCGTGTGATGGGGAAAGGTTTCTAAAACGCACCTCATTTCTCATCTCCTTGTGCTCGGGTTCGCCATTCCAGCCACTTTACTAGCAATCTCCCTACTTGGAGCATCAGCACCTTTAACCTCCTGTTCCGTACAGGTTGCAATTTGTCCTGAGGATGAACGGGAAGACGGGGAACCAATGAGAGACTAGCTCTTGGTGTTGGGACAGGCACAGGTCACTCTATTTTCCCATCAGGAAGAAGAATTAACCACAGGCTCAGCCTGCCCCCCGGAACCAGAACAGGGCGTGAAGCCATCCTGCGCTTTTGCGGCCGGCTCCCAAAAAAGCGACTTGTAAAATGGAGCTTCAGGGTACTGCAATTCACAAACCTGCAGAGTTATAAATGATAACTCTCGTCCACAAAAATATTGAGGGAAGGCAAAGAAGAGGATTTGAAATCAAGGCAGAATTGCAGGAAACAGATTTCAGGAGGTAGATTCGAATCGCCTTTAAAGCACATGAAAAGCGGCAAAACGTTGACAATGATGCCCTTTTTGGCCAACCAAGCAACCTGGAAAGGCAAATCAGCGCTACAAAGAAGTCTCGCTTCCCATCGGTCAAAAGGGCCATGCTGAAAAAAGTGTCAAAACCAGAAATTCAGGACAGGCCATGGAGAAATGGGAACCTTGCTACACTGATGGGCGGGATGTAAATTGCCAACAGCCACTCTGGAGAAGTGTACGGTGGGTCCTGAAACATCTAAAAAACACAGCTTAGAGAGCATAGGGCACTTCCACGCATGGGGGGATAAAGCGGGAAAATTGAAAATCAGCAAGACACAAGCACCCCAAAGTTTAGGGCTGCTCTGTTGACAAGGACCTCCACTTCCTTCCACCTTAAATATCCCAGGAAAGCGAAAAATGGATAAAAAAGTTGTGGTCCTTATGTACAATGGAATATCACTCAGCCATGAAATCAATGTCATAAGGCTAGTAGCAGCATGATGAGTGGATTTAGGTAAGACGATTCTAAGTGAAATAAGTCACACAGAAAAGGACACTTCTCATAAGGTGTCACTTATAGAGGGAATGTAAAAACCGTTACACTTGAACTGAATTACAAAACAGAACAGAGTCACACATGCAGAAAACACACTATGGCTGCTTAACGGGAAAGGTGAGGTGGGGTGATACATAAAACAAGAGTTTCAAATTAGCTCAGATACCGTTCCATAAACCCAATATGTAATAGACAAGACCTACTCCTTGCTCAGAGAACTGGACTCAACACGCCCGACTCACCGCACAAGAATATATCTGAGTAGTAATAATCTTAAAACCTATGTATTGATATCTCTCTGTTAGTGTGTCAAGTGGATGTAAAGCGGCATAAACACAGCCGTGAAAAGCAGCTAAACCCCATTATAAAAATAAATTACTTTTAAAAACCCATGAAACAAAGACAGGGAAAGAGAGAGAAATTCTTACACAATTCGTTCAGGGGCTGTGATGCAACCTGGATTGACCATATCTAGACCCACAGCTGGATGAGACATAAGGGTGGACACTCTTGGGGCTGAGAGGTTTGGTGAGGTTGGGTGAGCAAACGCAGACCCTTTAAAGTAATACTGCGTGCTACCCATCGCATGGGTCCCAAATCTCCAGGTTCAAGGGCATCTTCCTACATCGAAAACATGCATGAGAAACCCAGAAGATGGTACACCGTGTGATGGGGAAAGGTTTCTAAAACGCACCTCATTTCTCATCTCCTTGTGCTCGGGTTCGCCATTCCAGCCACTTTACTAGCAATCTCCCTACTTGGAGCATCAGCACCTTTAACCTCCTGTTCCGTACAGGTTGCAATTTGTCCTGAGGATGAACGGGAAGATGGGGAACCAATGAGAGACTAGCTCTTGGTGTTGGGACAGGCACAGGTCACTCTATTTTCCCATCAGGAAGAAGAATTAACCACAGGCTCAGCCTGCCCCCCAGAACCAGAACAGGGCCTGAAGCCATCCTGCGCTTTTGCGGCCGGCTCCCAAAAAAGCGACTTGTAAAATGGAGCTTCAGGGCACTGCAATTCACAAACCTGCAGAGTTATAAATGATAACTCTCGTCCACAAATATATTGAGGGAAGGCAAAGAAGAGGATTTGAAATCAAGGCAGAATTGCAGGAAACAGATTTCAGGAGGTAGATTCGAATCGCCTTTAAAGCACATGAAAAGCGGCAAAACGTTGACAATGATGCCCTTGGCCAAAAAGGGCGTATGCGTTTTTTCCTGAATATATTCAGGAAAAAACGCATACGCCCTTTTTGGCCAACCAAGCAACCTGGAAAGGCAAATCAGCGCTACAAAGAAGTCTCGCTTCCCATCGGTCAAAAGGGCCATGCTGAAAAAAGTGTCAAAACCAGAAATGCAGGACAGGCCATGGAGAAATGGGAGCCTTGCTACACTGATGGGCGGGATGTACATTGCCAACAGCCACTCTGGAGAAGTGTACGGTGGGTCCTGAAACATCTAAAAAACACAGCTTAGAGAGCATAGGGCACTTCCACGCATGGGGGGATAAAGCGGGAAAATTGAAAATCAGCAAGACACAAGCACCCCAAAGTTTAGGGCTGCTCTGTTGACAAGGACCTCCACTTCATTCCACCTTAAATATCCCAGGAAAGCGAAAAATGGATAAAAAAGTTGTTGTCCTTATGTACAATGGAATATCACTCAGCCATGAAATCAATGTCATAAGGCTAGTAGCAGCATGATGAGTGGATTTAGGTAAGACGACTCTAAGTGAAATAAGTCACACAGAAAAGGACACTTCTCATAAGGTGTCACTTATAGAGGGAATGTAAAAACCGTTACACTTGAACTGAATTACAAAACAGAACAGAGTCACACATGCAGAAAACACACTATGGCTGCTTAACTGGAAAGGTGAGGTGGGGTGATACATAAAACAAGAGTTTCAAATTAGCTCAGATACCGTTCCATAAACCCAATATGTAATAGACAAGACCTACTCCTTGCTCAGAGAACTGGACTCAACACGCCCGATTCACCGCACAAGAATATATCTGACTATTAATAATTTTAAAACCTATGTATTGATATCTCTCTGTTAGTGTGTCAAGTGGGTGTAAAGCGGCATAAACACAGCCGTGAAAAGCAGCTAAACCCCATTATAAAAATAAATTACTTTTAAAAACCCATGAAACAAAGACAGGGAAAGAGAGAGAAATTCTTACACAATTCGTTCAGGGGCTGTGATGCAACCTGGATTGACCATATCTAGACCCACAGCTGGATGAGACATAAGGGTGGACACTCTTGGGGCTGAGAGGTTTGGTGAGGTTGGGTGAGCAAACGCAGACCCTTTAAAGTAATACTGCGTGCTACCCATCGCATGGGTCCCAAATCTCCAGGTTCAAGGGCATCTTCCTACATCGAAAACATGCATGAGAAACCCAGAAGATGGTACACCGTGTGATGGGGAAAGGTTTCTAAAACGCACCTCATTTCTCATCTCCTTGTGCTCGGGTTCGCCATTCCAGCCACTTTACTAGCAATCTCCCTACTTGGAGCATCAGCACCTTTAACCTCCTGTTCCGTACAGGTTGCAATTTGTCCTGAGGATGAACGGGAAGACGGGGAACCAATGAGAGACTAGCTCTTGGTGTTGGGACAGGCACAGGTCACTCTATTTTCCCATCAGGAAGAAGAATTAACCACAGGCTCAGCCTGCCCCCCGGAACCAGAACAGGGCCTGAAGCCATCCTGCGCTTTTGCGGCCGGCTCCCAAAAAAGCGACTTGTAAAATGGAGCTTCAGGGCACTGCAATTCACAAACCTGCAGAGTTATAAATGATAACTCTCGTCCACAAATATATTGCGGGAAGGCAAAGAAGAGGATTTGAAATCAAGGCAGAATTGCAGGAAACAGATTTCAGGAGGTAGATTCGAATCGCCTTTAAAGCACATGAAAAGCGGCAAAACGTTGACAATGATGCCCTTTTTGGCCAACCAAGCAACCTGGAAAGGCAAATCAGCGCTACAAAGAAGTCTCGCTTCCCATCGGTCAAAAGGGCCATGCTGAAAAAAGTGTCAAAACCAGAAATGCAGGACAGGCCATGGAGAAATGGGAGCCTTGCTACACTGATGGGCGGGATGTAAATTGCCAACAGCCACTCTGGAGAAGTGTACGGTGGGTCCTGAAACATCTAAAAAACACAGCTTAGAGAGCATAGGGCACTTCCACGCATGGGGGGATAAAGCGGGAAAATTGAAAATCAGCAAGACACAAGCACCCCAAAGTTTAGGGCTGCTCTGTTGACAAGGACCTCCACTTCCTTCCACCTTAAATATCCCAGGAAAGCGAAAAATGGATAAAAAAGTTGTGGTCCTTATGTACAATGGAATATCACTCAGCCATGAAATCAATGTCATAAGGCTAGTAGCAGCATGATGAGTGGATTTAGGTAAGACGATTCTAAGTGAAATAAGTCACACAGAAAAGGACACTTCTCATAAGGTGTCACTTATAGAGGGAATGTAAAAACCGTTACACTTGAACTGAATTACAAAACAGAACAGAGTCACACATGCAGAAAACACACTATGGCTGCTTAACGGGAAAGGTGAGGTGGGGTGATACATAAAACAAGAGTTTCAAATTAGCTCAGATACCGTTCCATAAACCCAATATGTAATAGACAAGACCTACTCCTTGCTCAGAGAACTGGACTCAACACGCCCGACTCACCGCACAAGAATATATCTGAGTAGTAATAATCTTAAAACCTATGTATTGATATCTCTCTGTTAGTGTGTCAAGTGGATGTAAAGCGGCATAAACACAGCCGTGAAAAGCAGCTAAACCCCATTATAAAAATAAATTACTTTTAAAAACCCATGAAACAAAGACAGGGAAAGAGAGAGAAATTCTTACACAATTCGTTCAGGGGCTGTGATGCAACCTGGATTGACCATATCTAGACCCACAGCTGGATGAGACATAAGGGTGGACACTCTTGGGGCTGAGAGGTTTGGTGAGGTTGGGTGAGCAAACGCAGACCCTTTAAAGTAATACTACGTGCTACCCATCGCATGGGTCCCAAATCTCCAGGTTCAAGGGCATCTTCCTACATCGAAAACATGCATGAGAAACCCAGAAGATGGTACACCGTGTGATGGGGAAAGGTTTCTAAAACGCACCTCATTTCTCATCTCCTTGTGCTCGGGTTCGCCATTCCAGCCACTTTACTAGCAATCTCCCTACTTGGAGCATCAGCACCTTTAACCTCCTGTTCCGTACAGGTTGCAATTTGTCCCCAGGATGAACGGGAAGACGGGGAACCAATGAGAGACTAGCTCTTGGTGTTGGGACAGGCACAGGTCACTCTATTTTCCCATCAGGAAGAAGAATTAACCACAGGCTCAGCCTGCCCCCCGGAACCAGAACAGGGCCTGAAGCCATCCTGCGCTTTTGCGGCCGGCTCCCAAAAAAGCGACTTGTAAAATGGAGCTTCAGGGCACTGCAATTCACAAACCTGCAGAGTTATAAATGATAACTCTCGTCCACAAATATATTGAGGGAAGGCAAAGAAGAGGATTTGAAATCAAGGCAGAATTGCAGGAAACAGATTTCAGGAGGTAGATTCGAATCGCCTTTAAAGCACATGAAAAGCGGCAAAACGTTGACAATGATGCCCTTGGCCAAAAAGGGCGTATGCGTTTTTTCCTGAATATATTCAGGAAAAAACGCATACGCCCTTTTTGGCCAACCAAGCAACCTGGAAAGGCAAATCAGCGCTACAAAGAAGTCTCGCTTCCCATCGGTCCAAAGGGCCATGCTGAAAAAAGTGTCAAAACCAGAAATGCAGGACAGGCCATGGAGAAATGGGAGCCTTGCTACACTGATGGGCGGGATGTAAATTGCCAACAGCCACTCTGGAGAAGTGTACGGTGTGTCCTGAAACATCGAAAAAACACAGCTTAGAGAGCATAGGGCACTTCCACGCATGGGGGGATAAAGTGGGAAAATTGAAAATCAGCAAAACACAAGCACCCCAAAGTTTAGGGCTGCTCTGTTGACAAGGACCTCCACTTCCTTCCACCTTAAATATCCCAGGAAAGCGAAAAATGGATAAAAAAGTTGTGGTCCTTATGTACAATGGAATATCACTCAGCCATGAAATCAATGTCATAAGGCTAGTAGCAGCATGATGAGTGGATTTAGGTAAGACGATTCTAAGTGAAATAAGTCACACAGAAAAGGACACTTCTCATAAGGTGTCACTTATAGAGGGAATGTAAAAACCGTTACACTTGAACTGAATTACAAAACAGAACAGAGTCACACATGCAGAAAACACACTATGGCTGCTTAACGGGAAAGGTGAGGTGGGGTGATACATAAAACAAGAGTTTCAAATTAGCTCAGATACCGTTCCATAAACCCAATATGTAATAGACAAGACCTACTCCTTGCTCAGAGAACTGGACTCAACACGCCCGATTCACCGCACAAGAATATATCTGACTAGTAATAATCTTAAAACCTATGTATTGATATCTCTCTGTTAGTGTGTCAAGTGGATGTAAAGCGGCATAAACACAGCCGTGAAAAGCAGCTAAACCCCATTATAAAAATAAATTACTTTTAAAAACCCATGAAACAAAGACAGGGAAAGAGAGAGAAATTCTTACACAATTCGTTCAGGGGCTGTGATGCAACCTGGATTGACCATATCTAGACCCACAGCTGGATGAGACATAAGGGTGGACACTCTTGGGGCTGAGAGGTTTGGTGAGGTTGGGTGAGCAAACGCAGACCCTTTAAAGTAATACTGCGTGCTACCCATCGCATGGGTCCCAAATCTCCAGGTTCAAGGGCATCTTCCTACATCGAAAACATGCATGAGAAACCCAGAAGATGGTACACCGTGTGATGGGGAAAGGTTTTTAAAACGCACCTCATTTCTCATCTCCTTGTGCTCGGGTTCGCCATTCCAGCCACTTTACTAGCAATCTCCCTACTTGGAGCATCAGCACCTTTAACCTCCTGTTCCGTACAGGTTGCAATTTGTCCTGAGGATGAACGGGAAGATGGGGAACCAATGAGAGACTGGCTCTTGGTGTTGGGACAGGCACAGGTCACTCTATTTTCCCATCAGGAAGAAGAATTAACCACAGGCTCAGCCTGCCCCCCGGAACCAGAACAGGGCCTGAAGCCATCCTGCGCTTTTGCGGCCGGCTCCCAAAAAAGCGACTTGTAAAATGGAGCTTCAGGGCACTGCAATTCACAAACCTGCAGAGTTATAAATGATAACTCTCGTCCACAAATATATTGAGGGAAGGCAAAGAAGAGGATTTGAAATCAAGGCAGAATTGCAGGAAACAGATTTCAGGAGGTAGATTCGAATCGCCATTAAAGCACATGAAAAGCGGCAAAACGTTGACAATGATGCCCTTGGCCAAAAAGGGCGTATGCGTTTTTTCCTGAATATATTCAGGAAAAAACGCATACGCCCTTTTTGGCCATCCAAGCAACCTGGAAAGGCAAATCAGCGCTACAAAGAAGTCTCGCTTCCCATCGGTCAAAAGGGCCATGCTGAAAAAAGTGTCAAAACCAGAAATGCAGGACAGGCCATGGAGAAATGGGAGCCTTGCTACACTGATGGGCGGGATGTACATTGCCAACAGCCACTCTGGAGAAGTGTACGGTGGGTCCTGAAACATCTAAAAAACACAGCTTAGAGAGCATAGGGCACTTCCACGCATGGGGGGATAAAGCGGGAAAATTGAAAATCAGCAAGACACAAGCACCCCAAAGTTTAGGGCTGCTCTGTTGACAAGGACCTCCACTTCCTTCCACCTTAAATATCCCAGGAAAGCGAAAAATGGATAAAAAAGTTGTGGTCCTTATGTACAATGGAATACCACTCAGCCATGAAATCAATGTCATAAGGCTAGTAGCAGCATGATGAGTGGACTTAGGTAAGACGATTCTAAGTGAAATAATTCACACAGAAAAGGACACTTCTCATAAGGTGTCACTTATAGAGGGAATGTAAAAACCGTTACACTTGAACTGAATTACAAAACAGAACAGAGTCACACATGCAGAAAACACACTATGGCTGCTTAACGGGAAATGTGAGGTGGGGTGATACATAAAACAAGAGTTTCAAATTAGCTCAGATACCGTTCCATAAACCCAATATGTAATAGACAAGACCTACTCCTTGCTCAGAGAACTGGACTCAACACGCCCGATTCACCGCACAAGAATATATCTGACTAGTAATAATCTTAAAACCTATGTATTGATATCTCTCTGTTAGTGTGTCAAGTGGGTGTAAAGCGGCATAAACACAGCCGTGAAAAGCAGCTAAACCCCATTATAAAAATAAATTACTTTTAAAAACCCATGAAACAAAGACAGGGAAAGAGAGAGAAATTCTTACACAATTCGTTCAGGGGCTGTGATGCAACCTGGATTGACCATATCTAGACCCACAGCTGAATGAGACATAAGGGTGGACACTCTTGGGGCTGAGAGGTTTGGTGAGGTTGGGTGAGCAAACGCAGACCCTTTAAAGTAATACTGCGTGCTACCCATCGCATGGGTCCCAAATCTCCAGGTTCAAGGGCATCTTCCTACATCGAAAACATGCATGAGAAACCCAGAAGATGGTACACCGTGTGATGGGGAAAGATTTCTAAAACGCACCTCATTTCTCATCTCCTTGTGCTCGGGTTCGCCATTCCAGCCACGTTACTAGCAATCTCCCTACTTGGAGCATCAGCACCTTTAACCTCCTGTTCCGTACAGGTTGCAATTTGTCCCCAGGATGAACGGGAAGACGGGGAACCAATGAGAGACTAGCTCTTGGTGTTGGGACAGGCACAGGTCACTCTATTTTCCCATCAGGAAGAAGAATTAACCACAGGCTCAGCCTGCCCCCCGGAACCAGAAGAGGGCCTGAAGCCATCCTGCGCTTTTGCGGCCGGCTCCCAAAAAAGCGACTTGTAAAATGGAGCTTCAGGGCACTGCAATTCACAAACCTGCAGAGGTATAAATGATAACTGTCGTCCACAAATATATTGAGGGAAGGCAAAGAAGAGGATTTGAAATCAAGGCAGAATTGCAGGAAACAGATTTCAGGAGGTAGATTCGAATCGCCTTTAAAGCACATGAAAAGCGGCAAAACGTTGACAATGATGCCCTTGGCCAAAAAGGGCGTATGCGTTTTTTCCTGAATATATTCAGGAAAAAACGCATACGCCCTTTTTGGCCAACCAAGCAACCTGGAAAGGCAAATCAGCGCTACAAAGAAGTCTCGCTTCCCATCGGTCCAAAGGGCCATGCTGAAAAAAGTGTCAAAACCAGAAATGCAGGACAGGCCATGGAGAAATGGGAGCCTTGCTACACTGATGGGCGGGATGTAAATTGCCAACAGCTACTCTGGAGAAGTGTACGGTGTGTCCTGAAACATCGAAAAAACATCGCTTAGAGAGCATAGGGCACTTCCACGCATGGGGGGATAAAGTGGGAAAATTGAAAATCAGCAAAACACAAGCACCCCAAAGTTTAGGGCTGCTCTGTTGACAAGGACCTCCACTTCCTTCCACCTTAAATATCCCAGGAAAGCAAAAAATGGATAAAAAAGTTGTGGTCCCTATGTACAATGGAATATCACTCAGCCATGAAATCAATGTCATAAGGCTAGTAGCAGCATGATGAGTGGATTTAGGTAAGACGATTCTAAGTGAAATAAGTCACACAGAAAAGGACACTTCTCATAAGGTGTCACTTATAGAGGGAATGTAAAAACCGTTACACTTGAACTGAATTACAAAACAGAACAGAGTCACACATGCAGAAAACACACTATGGCTGCTTAACGGGAAAGGTGAGGTGGGGTGATACATAAAACAAGAGTTTCAAATTAGCTCAGATACCGTTCCATAAACCCAATATGTAATAGACAAGACCTACTCCTTGCTCAGAGAACTGGACTCAACACGCCCGATTCACCGCACAAGAATATATCTGACCAGTAATAATCTTAAAACCTATGTATTGATATCTCTCTGTTAGTGTGTCAAGTGGGTGTAAAGCGGCATAAACACAGCCGTGAAAAGCAGCTAAACCCCATTATAAAAATAAATTACTTTTAAAAACCCATGAAACAAAGACAGGGAAAGAGAGAGAAATTCTTACACAATTCGTTCAGGGGCTGTGATGCAACCTGGATTGACCATATCTAGACCCACAGCTGGATGAGACATAAGGGTGGACACTCTTGGGGCTGAGAGGTTTGGTGAGGTTGGGTGAGCAAACGCAGACCCTTTAAAGTAATACTGCGTGCTACCCATCGCATGGGTCCCAAATCTCCAGGTTCAAGGGCATCTTCCTACATCGAAAACATGCATGAGAAACCCAGAAGATGGTACACCGTGTGATGGGGAAAGGTTTCTAAAACGCACCTCATTTCTCATCTCCTTGTGCTCGGGTTCGCCATTCCAGCCACTTTACTAGCAATCTCCCTACTTGGAGCATCAGCACCTTTAACCTCCTGTTCCGTACAGGTTGCAATTTGTCCTGAGGATGAACGGGAAGACGGGGAACCAATGAGAGACTAGCTCTTGGTGTTGGGACAGGCACAGGTCACTCTATTTTCCCATCAGGAAGAAGAATTAACCACAGGCTCAGCCTGCCCCCCGGAACCAGAACAGGGCCTGAAGCCATCCTGCGCTTTTGCGGCCGGCTCCCAAAAAAGCGACTTGTAAAATGGAGCTTCAGGGCACTGCAATTCACAAACCTGCAGAGTTATAAATGATAACTCTCGTCCACAAATATATTGCGGGAAGGCAAAGAAGAGGATTTGAAATCAAGGCAGAATTGCAGGAAACAGATTTCAGGAGGTAGATTCGAATCGCCTTTAAAGCACATGAAAAGCGGCAAAACGTTGACAATGATGCCCTTTTTGGCCAACCAAGCAACCTGGAAAGGCAAATCAGCGCTACAAAGAAGTCTCGCTTCCCATCGGTCAAAAGGGCCATGCTGAAAAAAGTGTCAAAACCAGAAATGCAGGACAGGCCATGGAGAAATGGGAGCCTTGCTACACTGATGGGCGGGATGTAAATTGCCAACAGCCACTCTGGAGAAGTGTACGGTGGGTCCTGAAACATCTAAAAAACACAGCTTAGAGAGCATAGGGCACTTCCACGCATGGGGGGATAAAGCGGGAAAATTGAAAATCAGCAAGACACAAGCACCCCAAAGTTTAGGGCTGCTCTGTTGACAAGGACCTCCACTTCCTTCCACCTTAAATATCCCAGGAAAGCGAAAAATGGATAAAAAAGTTGTGGTCCTTATGTACAATGGAATATCACTCAGCCATGAAATCAATGTCATAAGGCTAGTAGCAGCATGATGAGTGGATTTAGGTAAGACGATTCTAAGTGAAATAAGTCACACAGAAAAGGACACTTCTCATAAGGTGTCACTTATAGAGGGAATGTAAAAACCGTTACACTTGAACTGAATTACAAAACAGAACAGAGTCACACATGCAGAAAACACACTATGGCTGCTTAACGGGAAAGGTGAGGTGGGGTGATACATAAAACAAGAGTTTCAAATTAGCTCAGATACCGTTCCATAAACCCAATATGTAATAGACAAGACCTACTCCTTGCTCAGAGAACTGGACTCAACACGCCCGACTCACCGCACAAGAATATATCTGAGTAGTAATAATCTTAAAACCTATGTATTGATATCTCTCTGTTAGTGTGTCAAGTGGATGTAAAGCGGCATAAACACAGCCGTGAAAAGCAGCTAAACCCCATTATAAAAATAAATTACTTTTAAAAACCCATGAAACAAAGACAGGGAAAGAGAGAGAAATTCTTACACAATTCGTTCAGGGGCTGTGATGCAACCTGGATTGACCATATCTAGACCCACAGCTGGATGAGACATAAGGGTGGACACTCTTGGGGCTGAGAGGTTTGGTGAGGTTGGGTGAGCAAACGCAGACCCTTTAAAGTAATACTGCGTGCTACCCATCGCATGGGTCCCAAATCTCCAGGTTCAAGGGCATCTTCCTACATCGAAAACATGCATGAGAAACCCAGAAGATGGTACACCGTGTGATGGGGAAAGGTTTCTAAAACGCACCTCATTTCTCATCTCCTTGTGCTCGGGTTCGCCATTCCAGCCACTTTACTAGCAATCTCCCTACTTGGAGCATCAGCACCTTTAACCTCCTGTTCCGTACAGGTTGCAATTTGTCCCCAGGATGAACGGGAAGACGGGGAACCAATGAGAGACTAGCTCTTGGTGTTGGGACAGGCACAGGTCACTCTATTTTCCCATCAGGAAGAAGAATTAACCACAGGCTCAGCCTGCCCCCCGGAACCAGAACAGGGCCTGAAGCCATCCTGCGCTTTTGCGGCCGGCTCCCAAAAAAGCGACTTGTAAAATGGAGCTTCAGGGCACTGCAATTCACAAACCTGCAGAGTTATAAATGATAACTCTCGTCCACAAATATATTGAGGGAAGGCAAAGAAGAGGATTTGAAATCAAGGCAGAATTGCAGGAAACAGATTTCAGGAGGTAGATTCGAATCGCCTTTAAAGCACATGAAAAGCGGCAAAACGTTGACAATGATGCCCTTGGCCAAAAAGGGCGTATGCGTTTTTTCCTGAATATATTCAGGAAAAAACGCATACGCCCTTTTTGGCCAACCAAGCAACCTGGAAAGGCAAATCAGCGCTACAAAGAAGTCTCGCTTCCCATCGGTCCAAAGGGCCATGCTGAAAAAAGTGTCAAAACCAGAAATGCAGGACAGGCCATGGAGAAATGGGAGCCTTGCTACACTGATGGGCGGGATGTAAATTGCCAACAGCCACTCTGGAGAAGTGTACGGTGTGTCCTGAAACATCGAAAAAACACAGCTTAGAGAGCATAGGGCACTTCCACGCATGGGGGGATAAAGTGGGAAAATTGAAAATCAGCAAAACACAAGCACCCCAAAGTTTAGGGCTGCTCTGTTGACAAGGACCTCCACTTCCTTCCACCTTAAATATCCCAGGAAAGCGAAAAATGGATAAAAAAGTTGTGGTCCTTATGTACAATGGAATATCACTCAGCCATGAAATCAATGTCATAAGGCTAGTAGCAGCATGATGAGTGGATTTAGGTAAGACGATTCTAAGTGAAATAAGTCACACAGAAAAGGACACTTCTCATAAGGTGTCACTTATAGAGGGAATGTAAAAACCGTTACACTTGAACTGAATTACAAAACAGAACAGAGTCACACATGCAGAAAACACACTATGGCTGCTTAACGGGAAAGGTGAGGTGGGGTGATACATAAAACAAGAGTTTCAAATTAGCTCAGATACCGTTCCATAAACCCAATATGTAATAGACAAGACCTACTCCTTGCTCAGAGAACTGGACTCAACACGCCCGATTCACCGCACAAGAATATATCTGACTAGTAATAATCTTAAAACCTATGTATTGATATCTCTCTGTTAGTGTGTCAAGTGGATGTAAAGCGGCATAAACACAGCCGTGAAAAGCAGCTAAACCCCATTATAAAAATAAATTACTTTTAAAAACCCATGAAACAAAGACAGGGAAAGAGAGAGAAATTCTTACACAATTCGTTCAGGGGCTGTGATGCAACCTGGATTGACCATATCTAGACCCACAGCTGGATGAGACATAAGGGTGGACACTCTTGGGGCTGAGAGGTTTGGTGAGGTTGGGTGAGCAAACGCAGACCCTTTAAAGTAATACTGCGTGCTACCCATCGCATGGGTCCCAAATCTCCAGGTTCAAGGGCATCTTCCTACATCGAAAACATGCATGAGAAACCCAGAAGATGGTACACCGTGTGATGGGGAAAGGTTTTTAAAACGCACCTCATTTCTCATCTCCTTGTGCTCGGGTTCGCCATTCCAGCCACTTTACTAGCAATCTCCCTACTTGGAGCATCAGCACCTTTAACCTCCTGTTCCGTACAGGTTGCAATTTGTCCTGAGGATGAACGGGAAGATGGGGAACCAATGAGAGACTAGCTCTTGGTGTTGGGACAGGCACAGGTCACTCTATTTTCCCATCAGGAAGAAGAATTAACCACAGGCTCAGCCTGCCCCCCGGAACCAGAACAGGGCCTGAAGCCATCCTGCGCTTTTGCGGCCGGCTCCCAAAAAAGCGACTTGTAAAATGGAGCTTCAGGGCACTGCAATTCACAAACCTGCAGAGTTATAAATGATAACTCTCGTCCACAAATATATTGAGGGAAGGCAAAGAAGAGGATTTGAAATCAAGGCAGAATTGCAGGAAACAGATTTCAGGAGGTAGATTCGAATCGCCATTAAAGCACATGAAAAGCGGCAAAACGTTGACAATGATGCCCTTGGCCAAAAAGGGCGTATGCGTTTTTTCCTGAATATATTCAGGAAAAAACGCATACGCCCTTTTTGGCCATCCAAGCAACCTGGAAAGGCAAATCAGCGCTACAAAGAAGTCTCGCTTCCCATCGGTCAAAAGGGCCATGCTGAAAAAAGTGTCAAAACCAGAAATGCAGGACAGGCCATGGAGAAATGGGAGCCTTGCTACACTGATGGGCGGGATGTACATTGCCAACAGCCACTCTGGAGAAGTGTACGGTGGGTCCTGAAACATCTAAAAAACACAGCTTAGAGAGCATAGGGCACTTCCACGCATGGGGGGATAAAGCGGGAAAATTGAAAATCAGCAAGACACAAGCACCCCAAAGTTTAGGGCTGCTCTGTTGACAAGGACCTCCACTTCCTTCCACCTTAAATATCCCAGGAAAGCGAAAAATGGATAAAAAAGTTGTGGTCCTTATGTACAATGGAATACCACTCAGCCATGAAATCAATGTCATAAGGCTAGTAGCAGCATGATGAGTGGATTTAGGTAAGACGATTCTAAGTGAAATAATTCACACAGAAAAGGACACTTCTCATAAGGTGTCACTTATAGAGGGAATGTAAAAACCGTTACACTTGAACTGAATTACAAAACAGAACAGAGTCACACATGCAGAAAACACACTATGGCTGCTTAACGGGAAATGTGAGGTGGGGTGATACATAAAACAAGAGTTTCAAATTAGCTCAGATACCGTTCCATAAACCCAATATGTAATAGACAAGACCTACTCCTTGCTCAGAGAACTGGACTCAACACGCCCGATTCACCGCACAAGAATATATCTGACTAGTAATAATCTTAAAACCTATGTATTGATATCTCTCTGTTAGTGTGTCAAGTGGGTGTAAAGCGGCATAAACACAGCCGTGAAAAGCAGCTAAACCCCATTATAAAAATAAATTACTTTTAAAAACCCATGAAACAAAGACAGGGAAAGAGAGAGAAATTCTTACACAATTCGTTCAGGGGCTGTGATGCAACCTGGATTGACCATATCTAGACCCACAGCTGAATGAGACATAAGGGTGGACACTCTTGGGGCTGAGAGGTTTGGTGAGGTTGGGTGAGCAAACGCAGACCCTTTAAAGTAATACTGCGTGCTACCCATCGCATGGGTCCCAAATCTCCAGGTTCAAGGGCATCTTCCTACATCGAAAACATGCATGAGAAACCCAGAAGATGGTACACCGTGTGATGGGGAAAGATTTCTAAAACGCACCTCATTTCTCATCTCCTTGTGCTCGGGTTCGCCATTCCAGCCACGTTACTAGCAATCTCCCTACTTGGAGCATCAGCACCTTTAACCTCCTGTTCCGTACAGGTTGCAATTTGTCCCCAGGATGAACGGGAAGACGGGGAACCAATGAGAGACTAGCTCTTGGTGTTGGGACAGGCACAGGTCACTCTATTTTCCCATCAGGAAGAAGAATTAACCACAGGCTCAGCCTGCCCCCCGGAACCAGAAGAGGGCCTGAAGCCATCCTGCGCTTTTGCGGCCGGCTCCCAAAAAAGCGACTTGTAAAATGGAGCTTCAGGGCACTGCAATTCACAAACCTGCAGAGGTATAAATGATAACTGTCGTCCACAAATATATTGAGGGAAGGCAAAGAAGAGGATTTGAAATCAAGGCAGAATTGCAGGAAACAGATTTCAGGAGGTAGATTCGAATCGCCTTTAAAGCACATGAAAAGCGGCAAAACGTTGACAATGATGCCCTTGGCCAAAAAGGGCGTATGCGTTTTTTCCTGAATATATTCAGGAAAAAACGCATACGCCCTTTTTGGCCAACCAAGCAACCTGGAAAGGCAAATCAGCGCTACAAAGAAGTCTCGCTTCCCATCGGTCCAAAGGGCCATGCTGAAAAAAGTGTCAAAACCAGAAATGCAGGACAGGCCATGGAGAAATGGGAGCCTTGCTACACTGATGGGCGGGATGTAAATTGCCAACAGCTACTCTGGAGAAGTGTACGGTGTGTCCTGAAACATCGAAAAAACATCGCTTAGAGAGCATAGGGCACTTCCACGCATGGGGGGATAAAGTGGGAAAATTGAAAATCAGCAAAACACAAGCACCCCAAAGTTTAGGGCTGCTCTGTTGACAAGGACCTCCACTTCCTTCCACCTTAAATATCCCAGGAAAGCAAAAAATGGATAAAAAAGTTGTGGTCCCTATGTACAATGGAATATCACTCAGCCATGAAATCAATGTCATAAGGCTAGTAGCAGCATGATGAGTGGATTTAGGTAAGACGATTCTAAGTGAAATAAGTCACACAGAAAAGGACACTTCTCATAAGGTGTCACTTATAGAGGGAATGTAAAAACCGTTACACTTGAACTGAATTACAAAACAGAACAGAGTCACACATGCAGAAAACACACTATGGCTGCTTAACGGGAAAGGTGAGGTGGGGTGATACATAAAACAAGAGTTTCAAATTAGCTCAGATACCGTTCCATAAACCCAATATGTAATAGACAAGACCTACTCCTTGCTCAGAGAACTGGACTCAACACGCCCGATTCACCGCACAAGAATATATCTGACCAGTAATAATCTTAAAACCTATGTATTGATATCTCTCTGTTAGTGTGTCAAGTGGGTGTAAAGCGGCATAAACACAGCCGTGAAAAGCAGCTAAACCCCATTATAAAAATAAATTACTTTTAAAAACCCATGAAACAAAGACAGGGAAAGAGAGAGAAATTCTTACACAATTCGTTCAGGGGCTGTGATGCAACCTGGATTGACCATATCTAGACCCACAGCTGGATGAGACATAAGGGTGGACACTCTTGGGGCTGAGAGGTTTGGTGAGGTTGGGTGAGCAAACGCAGACCCTTTAAAGTAATACTGCGTGCTACCCATCGCATGGGTCCCAAATCTCCAGGTTCAAGGGCATCTTCCTACATCGAAAACATGCATGAGAAACCCAGAAGATGGTACACCGTGTGATGGGGAAAGGTTTCTAAAACGCACCTCATTTCTCATCTCCTTGTGCTCGGGTTCGCCATTCCAGCCACTTTACTAGCAATCTCCCTACTTGGAGCATCAGCACCTTTAACCTCCTGTTCCGTACAGGTTGCAATTTGTCCTGAGGATGAACGGGAAGACGGGGAACCAATGAGAGACTAGCTCTTGGTGTTGGGACAGGCACAGGTCACTCTATTTTCCCATCAGGAAGAAGAATTAACCACAGGCTCAGCCTGCCCCCCGGAACCAGAACAGGGCCTGAAGCCATCCTGCGCTTTTGCGGCCGGCTCCCAAAAAAGCGACTTGTAAAATGGAGCTTCAGGGCACTGCAATTCACAAACCTGCAGAGTTATAAATGATAACTCTCGTCCACAAATATATTGCGGGAAGGCAAAGAAGAGGATTTGAAATCAAGGCAGAATTGCAGGAAACAGATTTCAGGAGGTAGATTCGAATCGCCTTTAAAGCACATGAAAAGTGGCAAAACGTTGACAATGATGCCCTTTTTGGCCAACCAAGCAACCTGGAAAGGCAAATCAGCGCTACAAAGAAGTCTCGCTTCCCATCGGTCAAAAGGGCCATGCTGAAAAAAGTGTCAAAACCAGAAATGCAGGACAGGCCATGGAGAAATGGGAGCCTTGCTACACTGATGGGCGGGATGTAAATTGCCAACAGCCACTCTGGAGAAGTGTACGGTGGGTCCTGAAACATCTAAAAAACACAGCTTAGAGAGCATAGGGCACTTCCACGCATGGGGGGATAAAGCGGGAAAATTGAAAATCAGCAAGACACAAGCACCCCAAAGTTTAGGGCTGCTCTGTTGACAAGGACCTCCACTTCCTTCCACCTTAAATATCCCAGGAAAGCGAAAAATGGATAAAAAAGTTGTGGTCCTTATGTACAATGGAATATCACTCAGCCATGAAATCAATGTCATAAGGCTAGTAGCAGCATGATGAGTGGATTTAGGTAAGACGATTCTAAGTGAAATAAGTCACACAGAAAAGGACACTTCTCATAAGGTGTCACTTATAGAGGGAATGTAAAAACCGTTACACTTGAACTGAATTACAAAACAGAACAGAGTCACACATGCAGAAAACACACTATGGCTGCTTAACGGGAAAGGTGAGGTGGGGTGATACATAAAACAAGAGTTTCAAATTAGCTCAGATACCGTTCCATAAACCCAATATGTAATAGACAAGACCTACTCCTTGCTCAGAGAACTGGACTCAACACGCCCGACTCACCGCACAAGAATATATCTGAGTAGTAATAATCTTAAAACCTATGTATTGATATCTCTCTGTTAGTGTGTCAAGTGGATGTAAAGCGGCATAAACACAGCCGTGAAAAGCAGCTAAACCCCATTATAAAAATAAATTACTTTTAAAAACCCATGAAACAAAGACAGGGAAAGAGAGAGAAATTCTTACACAATTCGTTCAGGGGCTGTGATGCAACCTGGATTGACCATATCTAGACCCACAGCTGGATGAGACATAAGGGTGGACACTCTTGGGGCTGAGAGGTTTGGTGAGGTTGGGTGAGCAAACGCAGACCCTTTAAAGTAATACTGCGTGCTACCCATCGCATGGGTCCCAAATCTCCAGGTTCAAGGGCATCTTCCTACATCGAAAACATGCATGAGAAACCCAGAAGATGGTACACCCTGTGATGGGGAAAGGTTTCTAAAACGCACCTCATTTCTCATCTCCTTGTGCTCGGGTTCGCCATTCCAGCCACTTTACTAGCAATCTCCCTACTTGGAGCATCAGCACCTTTAACCTCCTGTTCCGTACAGGTTGCAATTTGTCCCCAGGATGAACGGGAAGACGGGGAACCAATGAGAGACTAGCTCTTGGTGTTGGGACAGGCACAGGTCACTCTATTTTCCCATCAGGAAGAAGAATTAACCACAGGCTCAGCCTGCCCCCCGGAACCAGAACAGGGCCTGAAGCCATCCTGCGCTTTTGCGGCCGGCTCCCAAAAAAGCGACTTGTAAAATGGAGCTTCAGGGCACTGCAATTCACAAACCTGCAGAGTTATAAATGATAACTCTCGTCCACAAATATATTGAGGGAAGGCAAAGAAGAGGATTTGAAATCAAGGCAGAATTGCAGGAAACAGATTTCAGGAGGTAGATTCGAATCGCCTTTAAAGCACATGAAAAGCGGCAAAACGTTGACAATGATGCCCTTGGCCAAAAAGGGCGTATGCGTTTTTTCCTGAATATATTCAGGAAAAAACGCATACGCCCTTTTTGGCCAACCAAGCAACCTGGAAAGGCAAATCAGCGCTACAAAGAAGTCTCGCTTCCCATCGGTCCAAAGGGCCATGCTGAAAAAAGTGTCAAAACCAGAAATGCAGGACAGGCCATGGAGAAATGGGAGCCTTGCTACACTGATGGGCGGGATGTAAATTGCCAACAGCCACTCTGGAGAAGTGTACGGTGTGTCCTGAAACATCGAAAAAACACAGCTTAGAGAGCATAGGGCACTTCCACGCATGGGGGGATAAAGTGGGAAAATTGAAAATCAGCAAAACACAAGCACCCCAAAGTTTAGGGCTGCTCTGTTGACAAGGACCTCCACTTCCTTCCACCTTAAATATCCCAGGAAAGCGAAAAATGGATAAAAAAGTTGTGGTCCTTATGTACAATGGAATATCACTCAGCCATGAAATCAATGTCATAAGGCTAGTAGCAGCATGATGAGTGGATTTAGGTAAGACGATTCTAAGTGAAATAAGTCACACAGAAAAGGACACTTCTCATAAGGTGTCACTTATAGAGGGAATGTAAAAACCGTTACACTTGAACTGAATTACAAAACAGAACAGAGTCACACATGCAGAAAACACACTATGGCTGCTTAACGGGAAAGGTGAGGTGGGGTGATACATAAAACAAGAGTTTCAAATTAGCTCAGATACCGTTCCATAAACCCAATATGTAATAGACAAGACCTACTCCTTGCTCAGAGAACTGGACTCAACACGCCCGATTCACCGCACAAGAATATATCTGACTAGTAATAATCTTAAAACCTATGTATTGATATCTCTCTGTTAGTGTGTCAAGTGGGTGTAAAGCGGCATAAACACAGCCGTGAAAAGCAGCTAAACCCCATTATAAAAATAAATTACTTTTAAAAACCCATGAAACAAAGACAGGGAAAGAGAGAGAAATTCTTACACAATTCGTTCAGGGGCTGTGATGCAACCTGGATTGACCATATCTAGACCCACAGCTGAATGAGACATAAGGGTGGACACTCTTGGGGCTGAGAGGTTTGGTGAGGTTGGGTGAGCAAACGCAGACCCTTTAAAGTAATACTGCGTGCTACCCATCGCATGGGTCCCAAATCTCCAGGTTCAAGGGCATCTTCCTACATCGAAAACATGCATGAGAAACCCAGAAGATGGTACACCGTGTGATGGGGAAAGATTTCTAAAACGCACCTCATTTCTCATCTCCTTGTGCTCGGGTTCGCCATTCCAGCCACGTTACTAGCAATCTCCCTACTTGGAGCATCAGCACCTTTAACCTCCTGTTCCGTACAGGTTGCAATTTGTCCCCAGGATGAACGGGAAGACGGGGAACCAATGAGAGACTAGCTCTTGGTGTTGGGACAGGCACAGGTCACTCTATTTTCCCATCAGGAAGAAGAATTAACCACAGGCTCAGCCTGCCCCCCGGAACCAGAAGAGGGCCTGAAGCCATCCTGCGCTTTTGCGGCCGGCTCCCAAAAAAGCGACTTGTAAAATGGAGCTTCAGGGCACTGCAATTCACAAACCTGCAGAGGTATAAATGATAACTGTCGTCCACAAATATATTGAGGGAAGGCAAAGAAGAGGATTTGAAATCAAGGCAGAATTGCAGGAAACAGATTTCAGGAGGTAGATTCGAATCGCCTTTAAAGCACATGAAAAGCGGCAAAACGTTGACAATGATGCCCTTGGCCAAAAAGGGCGTATGCGTTTTTTCCTGAATATATTCAGGAAAAAACGCATACGCCCTTTTTGGCCAACCAAGCAACCTGGAAAGGCAAATCAGCGCTACAAAGAAGTCTCGCTTCCCATCGGTCCAAAGGGCCATGCTGAAAAAAGTGTCAAAACCAGAAATGCAGGACAGGCCATGGAGAAATGGGAGCCTTGCTACACTGATGGGCGGGATGTAAATTGCCAACAGCTACTCTGGAGAAGTGTACGGTGTGTCCTGAAACATCGAAAAAACATCGCTTAGAGAGCATAGGGCACTTCCACGCATGGGGGGATAAAGTGGGAAAATTGAAAATCAGCAAAACACAAGCACCCCAAAGTTTAGGGCTGCTCTGTTGACAAGGACCTCCACTTCCTTCCACCTTAAATATCCCAGGAAAGCAAAAAATGGATAAAAAAGTTGTGGTCCCTATGTACAATGGAATATCACTCAGCCATGAAATCAATGTCATAAGGCTAGTAGCAGCATGATGAGTGGATTTAGGTAAGACGATTCTAAGTGAAATAAGTCACACAGAAAAGGACACTTCTCATAAGGTGTCACTTATAGAGGGAATGTAAAAACCGTTACACTTGAACTGAATTACAAAACAGAACAGAGTCACACATGCAGAAAACACACTATGGCTGCTTAACGGGAAAGGTGAGGTGGGGTGATACATAAAACAAGAGTTTCAAATTAGCTCAGATACCGTTCCATAAACCCAATATGTAATAGACAAGACCTACTCCTTGCTCAGAGAACTGGACTCAACACGCCCGATTCACCGCACAAGAATATATCTGACCAGTAATAATCTTAAAACCTATGTATTGATATCTCTCTGTTAGTGTGTCAAGTGGGTGTAAAGCGGCATAAACACAGCCGTGAAAAGCAGCTAAACCCCATTATAAAAATAAATTACTTTTAAAAACCCATGAAACAAAGACAGGGAAAGAGAGAGAAATTCTTACACAATTCGTTCAGGGGCTGTGATGCAACCTGGATTGACCATATCTAGACCCACAGCTGAATGAGACATAAGGGTGGACACTCTTGGGGCTGAGAGGTTTGGTGAGGTTGGGTGAGCAAACGCAGACCCTTTAAAGTAATACTGCGTGCTACCCATCGCATGGGTCCCAAATCTCCAGGTTCAAGGGCATCTTCCTACATCGAAAACATGCATGAGAAACCCAGAAGATGGTACACCGTGTGATGGGGAAAGATTTCTAAAACGCACCTCATTTCTCATCTCCTTGTGCTCGGGTTCGCCATTCCAGCCACGTTACTAGCAATCTCCCTACTTGGAGCATCAGCACCTTTAACCTCCTGTTCCGTACAGGTTGCAATTTGTCCCCAGGATGAACGGGAAGACGGGGAACCAATGAGAGACTAGCTCTTGGTGTTGGGACAGGCACAGGTCACTCTATTTTCCCATCAGGAAGAAGAATTAACCACAGGCTCAGCCTGCCCCCCGGAACCAGAAGAGGGCCTGAAGCCATCCTGCGCTTTTGCGGCCGGCTCCCAAAAAAGCGACTTGTAAAATGGAGCTTCAGGGCACTGCAATTCACAAACCTGCAGAGGTATAAATGATAACTGTCGTCCACAAATATATTGAGGGAAGGCAAAGAAGAGGATTTGAAATCAAGGCAGAATTGCAGGAAACAGATTTCAGGAGGTAGATTCGAATCGCCTTTAAAGCACATGAAAAGCGGCAAAACGTTGACAATGATGCCCTTGGCCAAAAAGGGCGTATGCGTTTTTTCCTGAATATATTCAGGAAAAAACGCATACGCCCTTTTTGGCCAACCAAGCAACCTGGAAAGGCAAATCAGCGCTACAAAGAAGTCTCGCTTCCCATCGGTCAAAAGGGCCATGCTGAAAAAAGTGTCAAAACCAGAAATGCAGGACAGGCCATGGAGAAATGGGAGCCTTGCTACACTGATGGGCGGGATGTAAATCGCCAACAGCCACTCTGGAGAAGTGTACGGTGTGTCCTGAAACATCGAAAAAACACAGCTTAGAGAGCATAGGGCACTTCCACGCATGGGGGGATAAAGTGGGAAAATTGAAAATCAGCAAAACACAAGCACCCCAAAGTTTAGGGCTGCTCTGTTGACAAGGACCTCCACTTCCTTCCACCTTAAATATCCCAGGAAAGCGAAAAATGGATAAAAAATTTGTGTTCCTTATGTACAATGGAATATCACTCAGCCATGAAATCAATGTCATAAGGCTAGTAGCAGCATGATGAGTGGATTTAGGTAAGACGATTCTAAGTGAAATAAGTCACACAGAAAAGGACACTTCTCATAAGGTGTCACTTATAGAGGGAATGTAAAAACCGTTACACTTGAACTGAATTACAAAACAGAACAGAGTCACACATGCAGAAAACACACTATGGCTGCTTAACGGGAAAGGTGAGGTGGGGTGATACATAAAACAAGAGTTTCAAATTAGCTCAGATACCGTTCCATAAACCCAATATGTAATAGACAAGACCTACTCCTTGCTCAGAGAACTGGACTCAACACGCCCGATTCACCGCACAAGAATATATCTGACCAGTAATAATCTTAAAACCTATGTATTGATATCTCTCTGTTAGTGTGTCAAGTGGGTGTAAAGCGGCATAAACACAGCCGTGAAAAGCAGCTAAACCCCATTATAAAAATACATTACTTTTAAAAACCCATGAAACAAAGACAGGGAAAGAGAGAGAAATTCTTACACAATTCGTTCAGGGGCTGTGATGCAACCTGGATTGACCATATCTAGACCCACAGCTGGATGAGACATAAGGGTGGACACTCTTGGGGCTGAGAGGTTTGGTGAGGTTGGGTGAGCAAACGCAGACCCTTTAAAGTAATACTGCGTGCTACCCATCGCATGGGTCCCAAATCTCCAGGTTCAAGGGCATCTTCCTACATCGAAAACATGCATGAGAAACCCAGAAGATGGTACACCGTGTGATGGGGAAAGGTTTCTAAAACGCACCTCATTTCTCATCTCCTTGTGCTCGGGTTCGCCATTCCAGCCACTTTACTAGCAATCTCCCTACTTGGAGCATCAGCACCTTTAACCTCCTGTTCCGTACAGGTTGCAATTTGTCCCCAGGATGAACGGGAAGACGGGGAACCAATGAGAGACTAGCTCTTGGTGTTGGGACAGGCACAGGTCACTCTATTTTCCCATCAGGAAGAAGAATTAACCACAGGCTCAGCCTGCCCCCCGGAACCAGAACAGGGCCTGAAGCCATCCTGCGCTTTTGCGGCCGGCTCCCAAAAAAGCGACTTGTAAAATGGAGCTTCAGGGCACTGCAATTCACAAACCTGCAGAGTTATAAATGATAACTCTCGTCCACAAATATATTGCGGGAAGGCAAAGAAGAGGATTTGAAATCAAGGCAGAATTGCAGGAAACAGATTTCAGGAGGTAGATTCGAATCGCCTTTAAAGCACATGAAAAGCGGCAAAACGTTGACAATGATGCCCTTTTTGGCCAACCAAGCAACCTGGAAAGGCAAATCAGCGCTACAAAGAAGTCTCGCTTCCCATCGGTCAAAAGGGCCATGCTGAAAAAAGTGTCAAAACCAGAAATGCAGGACAGGCCATGGAGAAATGGGAGCCTTGCTACACTGATGGGCGGGATGTAAATTGCCAACAGCCACTCTGGAGAAGTGTACGGTGGGTCCTGAAACATCTAAAAAACACAGCTTAGAGAGCATAGGGCACTTCCACGCATGGGGGGATAAAGCGGGAAAATTGAAAATCAGCAAGACACAAGCACCCCAAAGTTTAGGGCTGCTCTGTTGACAAGGACCTCCACTTCCTTCCACCTTAAATATCCCAGGAAAGCGAAAAATGGATAAAAAAGTTGTGGTCCTTATGTACAATGGAATATCACTCAGCCATGAAATCAATGTCATAAGGCTAGTAGCAGCATGATGAGTGGATTTAGGTAAGACGATTCTAAGTGAAATAAGTCACACAGAAAAGGACACTTCTCATAAGGTGTCACTTATAGAGGGAATGTAAAAACCGTTACACTTGAACTGAATTACAAAACAGAACAGAGTCACACATGCAGAAAACACACTATGGCTGCTTAACGGGAAAGGTGAGGTGGGGTGATACATAAAACAAGAGTTTCAAATTAGCTCAGATACCGTTCCATAAACCCAATATGTAATAGACAAGACCTACTCCTTGCTCAGAGAACTGGACTCAACACGCCCGACTCACCGCACAAGAATATATCTGAGTAGTAATAATCTTAAAACCTATGTATTGATATCTCTCTGTTAGTGTGTCAAGTGGATGTAAAGCGGCATAAACACAGCCGTGAAAAGCAGCTAAACCCCATTATAAAAATAAATTACTTTTAAAAACCCATGAAACAAAGACAGGGAAAGAGAGAGAAATTCTTACACAATTCGTTCAGGGGCTGTGATGCAACCTGGATTGACCATATCTAGACCCACAGCTGGATGAGACATAAGGGTGGACACTCTTGGGGCTGAGAGGTTTGGTGAGGTTGGGTGAGCAAACGCAGACCCTTTAAAGTAATACTGCGTGCTACCCATCGCATGGGTCCCAAATCTCCAGGTTCAAGGGCATCTTCCTACATCGAAAACATGCATGAGAAACCCAGAAGATGGTACACCGTGTGATGGGGAAAGGTTTCTAAAACGCACCTCATTTCTCATCTCCTTGTGCTCGGGTTCGCCATTCCAGCCACTTTACTAGCAATCTCCCTACTTGGAGCATCAGCACCTTTAACCTCCTGTTCCGTACAGGTTGCAATTTGTCCCCAGGATGAACGGGAAGACGGGGAACCAATGAGAGACTAGCTCTTGGTGTTGGGACAGGCACAGGTCACTCTATTTTCCCATCAGGAAGAAGAATTAACCACAGGCTCAGCCTGCCCCCCGGAACCAGAACAGGGCCTGAAGCCATCCTGCGCTTTTGCGGCCGGCTCCCAAAAAAGCGACTTGTAAAATGGAGCTTCAGGGCACTGCAATTCACAAACCTGCAGAGTTATAAATGATAACTCTCGTCCACAAATATATTGAGGGAAGGCAAAGAAGAGGATTTGAAATCAAGGCAGAATTGCAGGAAACAGATTTCAGGAGGTAGATTCGAATCGCCTTTAAAGCACATGAAAAGCGGCAAAACGTTGACAATGATGCCCTTGGCCAAAAAGGGCGTATGCGTTTTTTCCTGAATATATTCAGGAAAAAACGCATACGCCCTTTTTGGCCAACCAAGCAACCTGGAAAGGCAAATCAGCGCTACAAAGAAGTCTCGCTTCCCATCGGTCCAAAGGGCCATGCTGAAAAAAGTGTCAAAACCAGAAATGCAGGACAGGCCATGGAGAAATGGGAGCCTTGCTACACTGATGGGCGGGATGTAAATTGCCAACAGCCACTCTGGAGAAGTGTACGGTGTGTCCTGAAACATCGAAAAAACACAGCTTAGAGAGCATAGGGCACTTCCACGCATGGGGGGATAAAGTGGGAAAATTGAAAATCAGCAAAACACAAGCACCCCAAAGTTTAGGGCTGCTCTGTTGACAAGGACCTCCACTTCCTTCCACCTTAAATATCCCAGGAAAGCGAAAAATGGATAAAAAAGTTGTGGTCCTTATGTACAATGGAATATCACTCAGCCATGAAATCAATGTCATAAGGCTAGTAGCAGCATGATGAGTGGATTTAGGTAAGACGATTCTAAGTGAAATAAGTCACACAGAAAAGGACACTTCTCATAAGGTGTCACTTATAGAGGGAATGTAAAAACCGTTACACTTGAACTGAATTACAAAACAGAACAGAGTCACACATGCAGAAAACACACTATGGCTGCTTAACGGGAAAGGTGAGGTGGGGTGATACATAAAACAAGAGTTTCAAATTAGCTCAGATACCGTTCCATAAACCCAATATGTAATAGACAAGACCTACTCCTTGCTCAGAGAACTGGACTCAACACGCCCGATTCACCGCACAAGAATATATCTGACTAGTAATAATCTTAAAACCTATGTATTGATATCTCTCTGTTAGTGTGTCAAGTGGGTGTAAAGCGGCATAAACACAGCCGTGAAAAGCAGCTAAACCCCATTATAAAAATAAATTACTTTTAAAAACCCATGAAACAAAGACAGGGAAAGAGAGAGAAATTCTTACACAATTCGTTCAGGGGCTGTGATGCAACCTGGATTGACCATATCTAGACCCACAGCTGAATGAGACATAAGGGTGGACACTCTTGGGGCTGAGAGGTTTGGTGAGGTTGGGTGAGCAAACGCAGACCCTTTAAAGTAATACTGCGTGCTACCCATCGCATGGGTCCCAAATCTCCAGGTTCAAGGGCATCTTCCTACATCGAAAACATGCATGAGAAACCCAGAAGATGGTACACCGTGTGATGGGGAAAGATTTCTAAAACGCACCTCATTTCTCATCTCCTTGTGCTCGGGTTCGCCATTCCAGCCACGTTACTAGCAATCTCCCTACTTGGAGCATCAGCACCTTTAACCTCCTGTTCCGTACAGGTTGCAATTTGTCCCCAGGATGAACGGGAAGACGGGGAACCAATGAGAGACTAGCTCTTGGTGTTGGGACAGGCACAGGTCACTCTATTTTCCCATCAGGAAGAAGAATTAACCACAGGCTCAGCCTGCCCCCCGGAACCAGAAGAGGGCCTGAAGCCATCCTGCGCTTTTGCGGCCGGCTCCCAAAAAAGCGACTTGTAAAATGGAGCTTCAGGGCACTGCAATTCACAAACCTGCAGAGGTATAAATGATAACTGTCGTCCACAAATATATTGAGGGAAGGCAAAGAAGAGGATTTGAAATCAAGGCAGAATTGCAGGAAACAGATTTCAGGAGGTAGATTCGAATCGCCTTTAAAGCACATGAAAAGCGGCAAAACGTTGACAATGATGCCCTTGGCCAAAAAGGGCGTATGCGTTTTTTCCTGAATATATTCAGGAAAAAACGCATACGCCCTTTTTGGCCAACCAAGCAACCTGGAAAGGCAAATCAGCGCTACAAAGAAGTCTCGCTTCCCATCGGTCCAAAGGGCCATGCTGAAAAAAGTGTCAAAACCAGAAATGCAGGACAGGCCATGGAGAAATGGGAGCCTTGCTACACTGATGGGCGGGATGTAAATTGCCAACAGCTACTCTGGAGAAGTGTACGGTGTGTCCTGAAACATCGAAAAAACATCGCTTAGAGAGCATAGGGCACTTCCACGCATGGGGGGATAAAGTGGGAAAATTGAAAATCAGCAAAACACAAGCACCCCAAAGTTTAGGGCTGCTCTGTTGACAAGGACCTCCACTTCCTTCCACCTTAAATATCCCAGGAAAGCAAAAAATGGATAAAAAAGTTGTGGTCCCTATGTACAATGGAATATCACTCAGCCATGAAATCAATGTCATAAGGCTAGTAGCAGCATGATGAGTGGATTTAGGTAAGACGATTCTAAGTGAAATAAGTCACACAGAAAAGGACACTTCTCATAAGGTGTCACTTATAGAGGGAATGTAAAAACCGTTACACTTGAACTGAATTACAAAACAGAACAGAGTCACACATGCAGAAAACACACTATGGCTGCTTAACGGGAAAGGTGAGGTGGGGTGATACATAAAACAAGAGTTTCAAATTAGCTCAGATACCGTTCCATAAACCCAATATGTAATAGACAAGACCTACTCCTTGCTCAGAGAACTGGACTCAACACGCCCGACTCACCGCACAAGAATATATCTGACCAGTAATAATCTTAAAACCTATGTATTGATATCTCTCTGTTAGTGTGTCAAGTGGGTGTAAAGCGGCATAAACACAGCCGTGAAAAGCAGCTAAACCCCATTATAAAAATAAATTACTTTTAAAAACCCATGAAACAAAGACAGGGAAAGAGAGAGAAATTCTTACACAATTCGTTCAGGGGCTGTGATGCAACCTGGATTGACCATATCTAGACCCACAGCTGGATGAGACATAAGGGTGGACACTCTTGGGGCTGAGAGGTTTGGTGAGGTTGGGTGAGCAAACGCAGACCCTTTAAAGTAATACTGCGTGCTACCCATCGCATGGGTCCCAAATCTCCAGGTTCAAGGGCATCTTCCTACATCGAAAACATGCATGAGAAACCCAGAAGATGGTACACCGTGTGATGGGGAAAGGTTTCTAAAACGCACCTCATTTCTCATCTCCTTGTGCTCGGGTTCGCCATTCCAGCCACTTTACTAGCAATCTCCCTACTTGGAGCATCAGCACCTTTAACCTCCTGTTCCGTACAGGTTGCAATTTGTCCCCAGGATGAACGGGAAGACGGGGAACCAATGAGAGACTAGCTCTTGGTGTTGGGACAGGCACAGGTCACTCTATTTTCCCATCAGGAAGAAGAATTAACCACAGGCTCAGCCTGCCCCCCGGAACCAGAACAGGGCCTGAAGCCATCCTGCGCTTTTGCGGCCGGCTCCCAAAAAAGCGACTTGTAAAATGGAGCTTCAGGGCACTGCAATTCACAAACCTGCAGAGTTATAAATGATAACTCTCGTCCACAAATATATTGAGGGAAGGCAAAGAAGAGGATTTGAAATCAAGGCAGAATTGCAGGAAACAGATTTCAGGAGGTAGATTCGAATCGCCTTTAAAGCACATGAAAAGCGGCAAAACGTTGACAATGATGCCCTTGGCCAAAAAGGGCGTATGCGTTTTTTCCTGAATATATTCAGGAAAAAACGCATACGCCCTTTTTGGCCAACCAAGCAACCTGGAAAGGCAAATCAGCGCTACAAAGAAGTCTCGCTTCCCATCGGTCCAAAGGGCCATGCTGAAAAAAGTGTCAAAACCAGAAATGCAGGACAGGCCATGGAGAAATGGGAGCCTTGCTACACTGATGGGCGGGATGTAAATCGCCAACAGCCACTCTGGAGAAGTGTACGGTGTGTCCTGAAACATCGAAAAAACACAGCTTAGAGAGCATAGGGCACTTCCACGCATGGGGGGATAAAGTGGGAAAATTGAAAATCAGCAAAACACAAGCACCCCAAAGTTTAGGGCTGCTCTGTTGACAAGGACCTCCACTTCCTTCCACCTTAAATATCCCAGGAAAGCGAAAAATGGATAAAAAAGTTGTGGTCCTTATGTACAATGGAATATCACTCAGCCATGAAATCAATGTCATAAGGCTAGTAGCAGCATGATGAGTGGATTTAGGTAAGACGATTCTAAGTGAAATAAGTCACACAGAAAAGGACACTTCTCATAAGGTGTCACTTATAGAGGGAATGTAAAAACCGTTACACTTGAACTGAATTACAAAACAGAACAGAGTCACACATGCAGAAAACACACTATGGCTGCTTAACGGGAAAGGTGAGGTGGGGTGATACATAAAACAAGAGTTTCAAATTAGCTCAGATACCGTTCCATAAACCCAATATGTAATAGACAAGACCTACTCCTTGCTCAGAGAACTGGACTCAACACGCCCGATTCACCGCACAAGAATATATCTGACCAGTAATAATCTTAAAACCTATGTATTGATATCTCTCTGTTAGTGTGTCAAGTGGGTGTAAAGCGGCATAAACACAGCCGTGAAAAGCAGCTAAACCCCATTATAAAAATAAATTACTTTTAAAAACCCATGAAACAAAGACAGGGAAAGAGAGAGAAATTCTTACACAATTCGTTCAGGGGCTGTGATGCAACCTGGATTGACCATATCTAGACCCACAGCTGAATGAGACATAAGGGTGGACACTCTTGGGGCTGAGAGGTTTGGTGAGGTTGGGTGAGCAAACGCAGACCCTTTAAAGTAATACTGCGTGCTACCCATCGCATGGGTCCCAAATCTCCAGGTTCAAGGGCATCTTCCTACATCGAAAACATGCATGAGAAACCCAGAAGATGGTACACCGTGTGATGGGGAAAGATTTCTAAAACGCACCTCATTTCTCATCTCCTTGTGCTCGGGTTCGCCATTCCAGCCACGTTACTAGCAATCTCCCTATTTGGAGCATCAGCACCTTTAACCTCCTGTTCCGTACAGGTTGCAATTTGTCCCCAGGATGAACGGGAAGACGGGGAACCAATGAGAGACTAGCTCTTGGTGTTGGGACAGGCACAGGTCACTCTATTTTCCCATCAGGAAGAAGAATTAACCACAGGCTCAGCCTGCCCCCCGGAACCAGAAGAGGGCCTGAAGCCATCCTGCGCTTTTGCGGCCGGCTCCCAAAAAAGCGACTTGTAAAATGGAGCTTCAGGGCACTGCAATTCACAAACCTGCAGAGGTATAAATGATAACTGTCGTCCACAAATATATTGAGGGAAGGCAAAGAAGAGGATTTGAAATCAAGGCAGAATTGCAGGAAACAGATTTCAGGAGGTAGATTCGAATCGCCTTTAAAGCACATGAAAAGCGGCAAAACGTTGACAATGATGCCCTTGGCCAAAAAGGGCGTATGCGTTTTTTCCTGAATATATTCAGGAAAAAACGCATACGCCCTTTTTGGCCAACCAAGCAACCTGGAAAGGCAAATCAGCGCTACAAAGAAGTCTCGCTTCCCATCGGTCCAAAGGGCCATGCTGAAAAAAGTGTCAAAACCAGAAATGCAGGACAGGCCATGGAGAAATGGGAGCCTTGCTACACTGATGGGCGGGATGTAAATTGCCAACAGCTACTCTGGAGAAGTGTACGGTGTGTCCTGAAACATCGAAAAAACATCGCTTAGAGAGCATAGGGCACTTCCACGCATGGGGGGATAAAGTGGGAAAATTGAAAATCAGCAAAACACAAGCACCCCAAAGTTTAGGGCTGCTCTGTTGACAAGGACCTCCACTTCCTTCCACCTTAAATATCCCAGGAAAGCAAAAAATGGATAAAAAAGTTGTGGTCCCTATGTACAATGGAATATCACTCAGCCATGAAATCAATGTCATAAGGCTAGTAGCAGCATGATGAGTGGATTTAGGTAAGACGATTCTAAGTGAAATAAGTCACACAGAAAAGGACACTTCTCATAAGGTGTCACTTATAGAGGGAATGTAAAAACCGTTACACTTGAACTGAATTACAAAACAGAACAGAGTCACACATGCAGAAAACACACTATGGCTGCTTAACGGGAAAGGTGAGGTGGGGTGATACATAAAACAAGAGTTTCAAATTAGCTCAGATACCGTTCCATAAACCCAATATGTAATAGACAAGACCTACTCCTTGCTCAGAGAACTGGACTCAACCCGCCCGATTCACCGCACAAGAATATATCTGACCAGTAATAATCTTAAAACCTATGTATTGATATCTCTCTGTTAGTGTGTCAAGTGGGTGTAAAGCGGCATAAACACAGCCGTGAAAAGCAGCTAAACCCCATTATAAAAATAAATTACTTTTAAAAACCCATGAAACAAAGACAGGGAAAGAGAGAGAAATTCTTACACAATTCGTTCAGGGGCTGTGATGCAACCTGGATTGACCATATCTAGACCCACAGCTGGATGAGACATAAGGGTGGACACTCTTGGGGCTGAGAGGTTTGGTGAGGTTGGGTGAGCAAACGCAGACCCTTTAAAGTAATACTGCGTGCTACCCATCGCATGGGTCCCAAATCTCCAGGTTCAAGGGCATCTTCCTACATCGAAAACATGCATGAGAAACCCAGAAGATGGTACACCGTGTGATGGGGAAAGGTTTCTAAAACGCACCTCATTTCTCATCTCCTTGTGCTCGGGTTCGCCATTCCAGCCACTTTACTAGCAATCTCCCTACTTGGAGCATCAGCACCTTTAACCTCCTGTTCCGTACAGGTTGCAATTTGTCCCCAGGATGAACGGGAAGACGGGGAACCAATGAGAGACTAGCTCTTGGTGTTGGGACAGGCACAGGTCACTCTATTTTCCCATCAGGAAGAAGAATTAACCACAGGCTCAGCCTGCCCCCCGGAACCAGAACAGGGCCTGAAGCCATCCTGCGCTTTTGCGGCCGGCTCCCAAAAAAGCGACTTGTAAAATGGAGCTTCAGGGCACTGCAATTCACAAACCTGCAGAGTTATAAATGATAACTCTCGTCCACAAATATATTGAGGGAAGGCAAAGAAGAGGATTTGAAATCAAGGCAGAATTGCAGGAAACAGATTTCAGGAGGTAGATTCGAATCGCCTTTAAAGCACATGAAAAGCGGCAAAACGTTGACAATGATGCCCTTGGCCAAAAAGGGCGTATGCGTTTTTTCCTGAATATATTCAGGAAAAAACGCATACGCCCTTTTTGGCCAACCAAGCAACCTGGAAAGGCAAATCAGCGCTACAAAGAAGTCTCGCTTCCCATCGGTCAAAAGGGCCATGCTGAAAAAAGTGTCAAAACCAGAAATGCAGGACAGGCCATGGAGAAATGGGAGCCTTGCTACACTGATGGGCGGGATGTAAATCGCCAACAGCCACTCTGGAGAAGTGTACGGTGTGTCCTGAAACATCGAAAAAACACAGCTTAGAGAGCATAGGGCACTTCCACGCATGGGGGGATAAAGTGGGAAAATTGAAAATCAGCAAAACACAAGCACCCCAAAGTTTAGGGCTGCTCTGTTGACAAGGACCTCCACTTCCTTCCACCTTAAATATCCCAGGAAAGCGAAAAATGGATAAAAAATTTGTGGTCCTTATGTACAATGGAATATCACTCAGCCATGAAATCAATGTCATAAGGCTAGTAGCAGCATGATGAGTGGATTTAGGTAAGACGATTCTAAGTGAAATAAGTCACACAGAAAAGGACACTTCTCATAAGGTGTCACTTATAGAGGGAATGTAAAAACCGTTACACTTGAACTGAATTACAAAACAGAACAGAGTCACACATGCAGAAAACACACTATGGCTGCTTAACGGGAAAGGTGAGGTGGGGTGATACATAAAACAAGAGTTTCAAATTAGCTCAGATACCGTTCCATAAACCCAATATGTAATAGACAAGACCTACTCCTTGCTCAGAGAACTGGACTCAACACGCCCGATTCACCGCACAAGAATATATCTGACCAGTAATAATCTTAAAACCTATGTATTGATATCTCTCTGTTAGTGTGTCAAGTGGGTGTAAAGCGGCATAAACACAGCCGTGAAAAGCAGCTAAACCCCATTATAAAAATACATTACTTTTAAAAACCCATGAAACAAAGACAGGGAAAGAGAGAGAAATTCTTACACAATTCGTTCAGGGGCTGTGATGCAACCTGGATTGACCATATCTAGACCCACAGCTGGATGAGACATAAGGGTGGACACTCTTGGGGCTGAGAGGTTTGGTGAGGTTGGGTGAGCAAACGCAGACCCTTTAAAGTAATACTGCGTGCTACCCATCGCATGGGTCCCAAATCTCCAGGTTCAAGGGCATCTTCCTACATCGAAAACATGCATGAGAAACCCAGAAGATGGTACACCGTGTGATGGGGAAAGGTTTCTAAAACGCACCTCATTTCTCATCTCCTTGTGCTCGGGTTCGCCATTCCAGCCACTTTACTAGCAATCTCCCTACTTGGAGCATCAGCACCTTTAACCTCCTGTTCCATACAGGTTGCAATTTGTCCCCAGGATGAACGGGAAGACGGGGAACCAATGAGAGACTAGCTCTTGGTGTTGGGACAGGCACAGGTCACTCTATTTTCCCATCAGGAAGAAGAATTAACCACAGGCTCAGCCTGCCCCCCGGAACCAGAACAGGGCCTGAAGCCATCCTGCGCTTTTGCGGCCGGCTCCCAAAAAAGCGACTTGTAAAATGGAGCTTCAGGGTACTGCAATTCACAAACCTGCAGAGTTATAAATGATAACTCTCGTCCACAAATATATTGAGGGAAGGCAAAGAAGAGGATTTGAAATCAAGGCAGAATTGCAGGAAACAGATTTCAGGAGGTAGATTCGAATCGCCTTTAAAGCACATGAAAAGCGGCAAAACGTTGACAATGATGCCCTTTTTGGCCAACCAAGCAACCTGGAAAGGAAAATCAGCGCTACAAAGAAGTCTCGCTTCCCATCGGTCAAAAGGGCCATGCTGAAAAAAGTGTCAAAACCAGAAATTCAGGACAGGCCATGGAGAAATGGGAGCCTTGCTACACTGATGGGCGGGATGTAAATTGCCAACAGCCACTCTGGAGAAGTGTACGGTGGGTCCTGAAACATCTAAAAAACACAGCTTAGAGAGCATAGGGCACTTCCACGCATGGGGGGATAAAGCGGGAAAATTGAAAATCAGCAAGACACAAGCACCCCAAAGTTTAGGGCTGCTCTGTTGACAAGGACCTCCACTTCCTTCCACCTTAAATATCCCAGGAAAGCGAAAAATGGATAAAAAAGTTGTGGTCCTTATGTACAATGGAATATCACTCAGCCATGAAATCAATGTCATAAGGCTAGTAGCAGCATGATGAGTGGATTTAGGTAAGACGATTCTAAGTGAAATAAGTCACACAGAAAAGGACACTTCTCATTAGGTGTCACTTATAGAGGGAATGTAAAAACCGTTACACTTGAACTGAATTACAAAACAGAACAGAGTCACACATGCAGAAAACACACTATGGCTGCTTAACGGGAAAGGTGAGGTGGGGTGATACATAAAACAAGAGTTTCAAATTAGCTCAGATACCGTTCCATAAACCCAATATGTAATAGACAAGACCTACTCCTTGCTCAGAGAACTGGACTCAACACGCCCGACTCACCGCACAAGAATATATCTGAGTAGTAATAATCTTAAAACCTATGTATTGATATCTCTCTGTTAGTGTGTCAAGTGGATGTAAAGCGGCATAAACACAGCCGTGAAAAGCAGCTAAACCCCATTATAAAAATAAATTACTTTTAAAAACCCATGAAACAAAGACAGGGAAAGAGAGAGAAATTCTTACACAATTCGTTCAGGGGCTGTGATGCAACCTGGATTGACCATATCTAGACCCACAGCTGGATGAGACATAAGGGTGGACACTCTTGGGGCTGAGAGGTTTGGTGAGGTTGGGTGAGCAAACGCAGACCCTTTAAAGTAATACTGCGTGCTACCCATCGCATGGGTCCCAAATCTCCAGGTTCAAGGGCATCTTCCTACATCGAAAACATGCATGAGAAACCCAGAAGATGGTACACCGTGTGATGGGGAAAGGTTTCTAAAACGCACCTCATTTCTCATCTCCTTGTGCTCGGGTTCGCCATTCCAGCCACTTTACTAGCAATCTCCCTACTTGGAGCATCAGCACCTTTAACCTCCTGTTCCGTACAGGTTGCAATTTGTCCCCAGGATGAACGGGAAGACGGGGAACCAATGAGAGACTAGCTCTTGGTGTTGGGACAGGCACAGGTCACTCTATTTTCCCATCAGGAAGAAGAATTAACCACAGGCTCAGCCTGCCCCCCGGAACCAGAACAGGGCCTGAAGCCATCCTGCGCTTTTGCGGCCGGCTCCCAAAAAAGCGACTTGTAAAATGGAGCTTCAGGGCACTGCAATTCACAAACCTGCAGAGTTATAAATGATAACTCTCGTCCACAAATATATTGAGGGAAGGCAAAGAAGAGGATTTGAAATCAAGGCAGAATTGCAGGAAACAGATTTCAGGAGGTAGATTCGAATCGCCTTTAAAGCACATGAAAAGCGGCAAAACGTTGACAATGATGCCCTTGGCCAAAAAGGGCGTATGCGTTTTTTCCTGAATATATTCAGGAAAAAACGCATACGCCCTTTTTGGCCAACCAAGCAACCTGGAAAGGCAAATCAGCGCTACAAAGAAGTCTCGCTTCCCATCGGTCCAAAGGGCCATGCTGAAAAAAGTGTCAAAACCAGAAATGCAGGACAGGCCATGGAGAAATGGGAGCCTTGCTACACTGATGGGCGGGATGTAAATTGCCAACAGCCACTCTGGAGAAGTGTACGGTGTGTCCTGAAACATCGAAAAAACACAGCTTAGAGAGCATAGGGCACTTCCACGCATGGGGGGATAAAGTGGGAAAATTGAAAATCAGCAAAACACAAGCACCCCAAAGTTTAGGGCTGCTCTGTTGACAAGGACCTCCACTTCCTTCCACCTTAAATATCCCAGGAAAGCGAAAAATGGATAAAAAAGTTGTGGTCCTTATGTACAATGGAATATCACTCAGCCATGAAATCAATGTCATAAGGCTAGTAGCAGCATGATGAGTGGATTTAGGTAAGACGATTCTAAGTGAAATAAGTCACACAGAAAAGGACACTTCTCATAAGGTGTCACTTATAGAGGGAATGTAAAAACCGTTACACTTGAACTGAATTACAAAACAGAACAGAGTCACACATGCAGAAAACACACTATGGCTGCTTAACGGGAAAGGTGAGGTGGGGTGATACATAAAACAAGAGTTTCAAATTAGCTCAGATACCGTTCCATAAACCCAATATGTAATAGACAAGACCTACTCCTTGCTCAGAGAACTGGACTCAACACGCCCGATTCACCGCACAAGAATATATCTGACCAGTAATAATCTTAAAACCTATGTATTGATATCTCTCTGTTAGTGTGTCAAGTGGGTGTAAAGCGGCATAAACACAGCCGTGAAAAGCAGCTAAACCCCATTATAAAAATAAATTACTTTTAAAAACCCATGAAACAAAGACAGGGAAAGAGAGAGAAATTCTTACACAATTCGTTCAGGGGCTGTGATGCAACCTGGATTGACCATATCTAGACCCACAGCTGGATGAGACATAAGGGTGGACACTCTTGGGGCTGAGAGGTTTGGTGAGGTTGGGTGAGCAAACGCAGACCCTTTAAAGTAATACTGCGTGCTACCCATCGCATGGGTCCCAAATCTCCAGGTTCAAGGGCATCTTCCTACATCGAAAACATGCATGAGAAACCCAGAAGATGGTACACCGTGTGATGGGGCAAGGTTTCTAAAACGCACCTCATTTCTCATCTCCTTGTGCTCGGGTTCGCCATTCCAGCCACTTTACTAGCAATCTCCCTACTTGGAGCATCAGCACCTTTAACCTCCTGTTCCGTACAGGTTGCAATTTGTCCTGAGGATGAACGGGAAGACGGGGAACCAATGAGAGACTAGCTCTTGGTGTTGGGACAGGCACAGGTCACTCTATTTTCCCATCAGGAAGAAGAATTAACCACAGGCTCAGCCTGCCCCCCGGAACCAGAACAGGGCCTGAAGCCATCCTGCGCTTTTGCGGCCGGCTCCCAAAAAAGCGACTTGTAAAATGGAGCTTCAGGGCACTGCAATTCACAAACCTGCAGAGTTATAAATGATAACTCTCGTCCACAAATATATTGCGGGAAGGCAAAGAAGAGGATTTGAAATCAAGGCAGAATTGCAGGAAACAGATTTCAGGAGGTAGATTCGAATCGCCTTTAAAGCACATGAAAAGCGGCAAAACGTTGACAATGATGCCCTTTTTGGCCAACCAAGCAACCTGGAAAGGCAAATCAGCGCTACAAAGAAGTCTCGCTTCCCATCGGTCAAAAGGGCCATGCTGAAAAAAGTGTCAAAACCAGAAATGCAGGACAGGCCATGGAGAAATGGGAGCCTTGCTACACTGATGGGCGGGATGTAAATTGCCAACAGCCACTCTGGAGAAGTGTACGGTGGGTCCTGAAACATCTAAAAAACACAGCTTAGAGAGCATAGGGCACTTCCACGCATGGGGGGATAAAGCGGGAAAATTGAAAATCAGCAAGACACAAGCACCCCAAAGTTTAGGGCTGCTCTGTTGACAAGGACCTCCACTTCCTTCCACCTTAAATATCCCAGGAAAGCCAAAAATGGATAAAAAAGTTGTGGTCCTTATGTACAATGGAATATCACTCAGCCATGAAATCAATGTCATAAGGCTAGTAGCAGCATGATGAGTGGATTTAGGTAAGACGATTCTAAGTGAAATAAGTCACACAGAAAAGGACACTTCTCATAAGGTGTCACTTATAGAGGGAATGTAAAAACCGTTACACTTGAACTGAATTACAAAACAGAACAGAGTCACACATGCAGAAAACACACTATGGCTGCTTAACGGGAAAGGTGAGGTGGGGTGATACATAAAACAAGAGTTTCAAATTAGCTCAGATACCGTTCCATAAACCCAATATGTAATAGACAAGACCTACTCCTTGCTCAGAGAACTGGACTCAACACGCCCGACTCACCGCACAAGAATATATCTGAGTAGTAATAATCTTAAATCCTATGTATTGATATCTCTCTGTTAGTGTGTCAAGTGGATGTAAAGCGGCATAAACACAGCCGTGAAAAGCAGCTAAACCCCATTATAAAAATAAATTACTTTTAAAAACCCATGAAACAAAGACAGGGAAAGAGAGAGAAATTCTTACACAATTCGTTCAGGGGCTGTGATGCAACCTGGATTGACCATATCTAGACCCACAGCTGGATGAGACATAAGGGTGGACACTCTTGGGGCTGAGAGGTTTGGTGAGGTTGGGTGAGCAAACGCAGACCCTTTAAAGTAATACTGCGTGCTACCCATCGCATGGGTCCCAAATCTCCAGGTTCAAGGGCATCTTCCTACATCGAAAACATGCATGAGAAACCCAGAAGATGGTACACCGTGTGATGGGGAAAGGTTTCTAAAACGCACCTCATTTCTCATCTCCTTGTGCTCGGGTTCGCCATTCCAGCCACTTTACTAGCAATCTCCCTACTTGGAGCATCAGCACCTTTAACCTCCTGTTCCGTACAGGTTGCAATTTGTCCCCAGGATGAACGGGAAGACGGGGAACCAATGAGAGACTAGCTCTTGGTGTTGGGACAGGCACAGGTCACTCTATTTTCCCATCAGGAAGAAGAATTAACCACAGGCTCAGCCTGCCCCCCGGAACCAGAACAGGGCCTGAAGCCATCCTGCGCTTTTGCGGCCGGCTCCCAAAAAAGCGACTTGTAAAATGGAGCTTCAGGGCACTGCAATTCACAAACCTGCAGAGTTATAAATGATAACTCTCGTCCACAAATATATTGAGGGAAGGCAAAGAAGAGGATTTGAAATCAAGGCAGAATTGCAGGAAACAGATTTCAGGAGGTAGATTCGAATCGCCTTTAAAGCACATGAAAAGCGGCAAAACGTTGACAATGATGCCCTTGGCCAAAAAGGGCGTATGCGTTTTTTCCTGAATATATTCAGGAAAAAACGCATACGCCCTTTTTGGCCAACCAAGCAACCTGGAAAGGCAAATCAGCGCTACAAAGAAGTCTCGCTTCCCATCGGTCCAAAGGGCCATGCTGAAAAAAGTGTCAAAACCAGAAATGCAGGACAGGCCATGGAGAAATGGGAGCCTTGCTACACTGATGGGCGGGATGTAAATTGCCAACAGCCACTCTGGAGAAGTGTACGGTGTGTCCTGAAACATCGAAAAAACACAGCTTAGAGAGCATAGGGCACTTCCACGCATGGGGGGATAAAGTGGGAAAATTGAAAATCAGCAAAACACAAGCACCCCAAAGTTTAGGGCTGCTCTGTTGACAAGGACCTCCACTTCCTTCCACCTTAAATATCCCAGGAAAGCGAAAAATGGATAAAAAAGTTGTGGTCCTTATGTACAATGGAATATCACTCAGCCATGAAATCAATGTCATAAGGCTAGTAGCAGCATGATGAGTGGATTTAGGTAAGACGATTCTAAGTGAAATAAGTCACACAGAAAAGGACACTTCTCATAAGGTGTCACTTATAGAGGGAATGTAAAAACCGTTACACTTGAACTGAATTACAAAACAGAACAGAGTCACACATGCAGAAAACACACTATGGCTGCTTAACGGGAAAGGTGAGGTGGGGTGATACATAAAACAAGAGTTTCAAATTAGCTCAGATACCGTTCCATAAACCCAATATGTAATAGACAAGACCTACTCCTTGCTCAGAGAACTGGACTCAACACGCCCGATTCACCGCACAAGAATATATCTGACCAGTAATAATCTTAAAACCTATGTATTGATATCTCTCTGTTAGTGTGTCAAGTGGGTGTAAAGCGGCATAAACACAGCCGTGAAAAGCAGCTAAACCCCATTATAAAAATAAATTACTTTTAAAAACCCATGAAACAAAGACAGGGAAAGAGAGAGAAATTCTTACACAATTCGTTCAGGGGCTGTGATGCAACCTGGATTGACCATATCTAGACCCACAGCTGGATGAGACATAAGGGTGGACACTCTTGGGGCTGAGAGGTTTGGTGAGGTTGGGTGAGCAAACGCAGACCCTTTAAAGTAATACTGCGTGCTACCCATCGCATGGGTCCCAAATCTCCAGGTTCAAGGGCATCTTCCTACATCGAAAACATGCATGAGAAACCCAGAAGATGGTACACCGTGTGATGGGGAAAGGTTTCTAAAACGCACCTCATTTCTCATCTCCTTGTGCTCGGGTTCGCCATTCCAGCCACTTTACTAGCAATCTCCCTACTTGGAGCATCAGCACCTTTAACCTCCTGTTCCGTACAGGTTGCAATTTGTCCCCAGGATGAACGGGAAGATGGGGAACCAATGAGAGACTAGCTCTTGGTGTTGGGACAGGCACAGGTCACTCTATTTTCCCATCAGGAAGAAGAATTAACCACAGGCTCAGCCTGCCCCCCGGAACCAGAACAGGGCCTGAAGCCATCCTGCGCTTTTGCGGCCGGCTCCCAAAAAAGCGACTTGTAAAATGGAGCTTCAGGGTACTGCAATTCACAAACCTGCAGAGTTATAAATGATAACTCTCGTCCACAAAAATATTGAGGGAGGGGAAAGAAGAGGATTTGAAATCAAGGCAGAATTGCAGGAAACAGATTTCAGGAGGTAGATTCGAATCGCCTTTAAAGCACATGAAAAGCGGCAAAACGTTGACAATGATGCCCTTTTTGGCCAACCAAGCAACCTGGAAAGGCAAATCAGCGCTACAAAGAAGTCTCGCTTCCCATCGGTCAAAAGGGCCATGCTGAAAAAAGTGTCAAAACCAGAAATTCAGGACAGGCCATGGAGAAATGGGAGCCTTGCTACACTGATGGGCGGGATGTAAATTGCCAACAGCCACTCTGGAGAAGTGTACGGTGGGTCCTGAAACATCTAAAAAACACAGCTTAGAGAGCATAGGGCACTTCCACGCATGGGGGGATAAAGCGGGAAAATTGAAAATCAGCAAGACACAAGCACCCCAAAGTTTAGGGCTGCTCTGTTGACAAGGACCTCCACTTCCTTCCACCTTAAATATCCCAGGAAAGCGAAAAATGGATAAAAAAGTTGTGGTCCTTATGTACAATGGAATATCACTCAGCCATGAAATCAATGTCATAAGGCTAGTAGCAGCATGATGAGTGGATTTAGGTAAGACGATTCTAAGTGAAATAAGTCACACAGAAAAGGACACTTCTCATAAGGTGTCACTTATGGAGGGAATGTAAAAACCGTTACACTTGAACTGAATTACAAAACAGAACAGAGTCACACATGCAGAAAACACACTATGGCTGCTTAACGGGAAAGGTGAGGTGGGGTGATACATAAAACAAGAGTTTCAAATTAGCTCAGATACCGTTCCATAAACCCAATATGTAATAGACAAGACCTACTCCTTGCTCAGAGAACTGGACTCAACACGCCCGACTCACCGCACAAGAATATATCTGAGTAGTAATAATCTTAAAACCTATGTATTGATATCTCTCTGTTAGTGTGTCAAGTGGATGTAAAGCGGCATAAACACAGCCGTGAAAAGCAGCTAAACCCCATTATAAAAATAAATTACTTTTAAAAACCCATGAAACAAAGACAGGGAAAGAGAGAGAAATTCTTACACAATTCGTTCAGGGGCTGTGATGCAACCTGGATTGACCATATCTAGACCCACAGCTGGATGAGACATAAGGGTGGACACTCTTGGGGCTGAGAGGTTTGGTGAGGTTGGGTGAGCAAACGCAGACCCTTTAAAGTAATACTGCGTGCTACCCATCGCATGGGTCCCAAATCTCCAGGTTCAAGGGCATCTTCCTACATCGAAAACATGCATGAGAAACCCAGAAGATGGTACACCGTGTGATGGGGAAAGGTTTCTAAAACGCACCTCATTTCTCATCTCCTTGTGCTCGGGTTCGCCATTCCAGCCACTTTACTAGCAATCTCCCTACTTGGAGCATCAGCACCTTTAACCTCCTGTTCCGTACAGGTTGCAATTTGTCCTGAGGATGAACGGGAAGACGGGGAACCAATGAGAGACTAGCTCTTGGTGTTGGGACAGGCACAGGTCACTCTATTTTCCCATCAGGAAGAAGAATTAACCACAGGCTCAGCCTGCCCCCCGGAACCAGAACAGGGCCTGAAGCCATCCTGCGCTTTTGCGGCCGGCTCCCAAAAAAGCGACTTGTAAAATGGAGCTTCAGGGCACTGCAATTCACAAACCTGCAGAGTTATAAATGATAACTCTCGTCCACAAATATATTGAGGGAAGGCAAAGAAGAGGATTTGAAATCAAGGCAGAATTGCAGGAAACAGATTTCAGGAGGTAGATTCGAATCGCCTTTAAAGCACATGAAAAGCGGCAAAACGTTGACAATGATGCCCTTGGCCAAAAAGGGCGTATGCGTTTTTTCCTGAATATATTCAGGAAAAAACGCATACGCCCTTTTTGGCCAACCAAGCAACCTGGAAAGGCAAATCAGCGCTACAAAGAAGTCTCGCTTCCCATCGGTCCAAAGGGCCATGCTGAAAAAAGTGTCAAAACCAGAAATGCAGGACAGGCCATGGAGAAATGGGAGCCTTGCTACACTGATGGGCGGGATGTAAATTGCCAACAGCCACTCTGGAGAAGTGTACGGTGTGTCCTGAAACATCGAAAAAACACAGCTTAGAGAGCATAGGGCACTTCCACGCATGGGGGGATAAAGTGGGAAAATTGAAAATCAGCAAAACACAAGCACCCCAAAGTTTAGGGCTGCTCTGTTGACAAGGACCTCCACTTCCTTCCACCTTAAATATCCCAGGAAAGCGAAAAATGGATAAAAAAGTTGTGGTCCTTATGTACAATGGAATATCACTCAGCCATGAAATCAATGTCATAAGGCTAGTAGCAGCATGATGAGTGGATTTAGGTAAGACGATTCTAAGTGAAATAAGTCACACAGAAAAGGACACTTCTCATAAGGTGTCACTTATAGAGGGAATGTAAAAACCGTTACACTTGAACTGAATTACAAAACAGAACAGAGTCACACATGCAGAAAACACACTATGGCTGCTTAACGGGAAAGGTGAGGTGGGGTGATACATAAAACAAGAGTTTCAAATTAGCTCAGATACCGTTCCATAAACCCAATATGTAATAGACAAGACCTACTCCTTGCTCAGAGAACTGGACTCAACACGCCCGATTCACCGCACAAGAATATATCTGACCAGTAATAATCTTAAAACCTATGTATTGATATCTCTCTGTTAGTGTGTCAAGTGGGTGTAAAGCGGCATAAACACAGCCGTGAAAAGCAGCTAAACCCCATTATAAAAATAAATTACTTTTAAAAACCCATGAAACAAAGACAGGGAAAGAGAGAGAAATTCTTACACAATTCGTTCAGGGGCTGTGATGCAACCTGGATTGACCATATCTAGACCCACAGCTGGATGAGACATAAGGGTGGACACTCTTGGGGCTGAGAGGTTTGGTGAGGTTGGGTGAGCAAACGCAGACCCTTTAAAGTAATACTGCGTGCTACCCATCGCATGGGTCCCAAATCTCCAGGTTCAAGGGCATCTTCCTACATCGAAAACATGCATGAGAAACCCAGAAGATGGTACACCGTGTGATGGGGAAAGGTTTCTAAAACGCACCTCATTTCTCATCTCCTTGTGCTCGGGTTCGCCATTCCAGCCACTTTACTAGCAATCTCCCTACTTGGAGCATCAGCACCTTTAACCTCCTGTTCCGTACAGGTTGCAATTTGTCCTGAGGATGAACGGGAAGACGGGGAACCAATGAGAGACTAGCTCTTGGTGTTGGGACAGGCACAGGTCACTCTATTTTCCCATCAGGAAGAAGAATTAACCACAGGCTCAGCCTGCCCCCCGGAACCAGAACAGGGCCTGAAGCCATCCTGCGCTTTTGCGGCCGGCTCCCAAAAAAGCGACTTGTAAAATGGAGCTTCAGGGCACTGCAATTCACAAACCTGCAGAGTTATAAATGATAACTCTCGTCCACAAATATATTGCGGGAAGGCAAAGAAGAGGATTTGAAATCAAGGCAGAATTGCAGGAAACAGATTTCAGGAGGTAGATTCGAATCGCCTTTAAAGCACATGAAAAGCGGCAAAACGTTGACAATGATGCCCTTTTTGGCCAACCAAGCAACCTGGAAAGGCAAATCAGCGCTACAAAGAAGTCTCGCTTCCCATCGGTCAAAAGGGCCATGCTGAAAAAAGTGTCAAAACCAGAAATGCAGGACAGGCCATGGAGAAATGGGAGCCTTGCTACACTGATGGGCGGGATGTAAATTGCCAACAGCCACTCTGGAGAAGTGTACGGTGGGTCCTGAAACATCTAAAAAACACAGCTTAGAGAGCATAGGGCACTTCCACGCATGGGGGGATAAAGCGGGAAAATTGAAAATCAGCAAGACACAAGCACCCCAAAGTTTAGGGCTGCTCTGTTGACAAGGACCTCCACTTCCTTCCACCTTAAATATCCCAGGAAAGCGAAAAATGGATAAAAAAGTTGTGGTCCTTATGTACAATGGAATATCACTCAGCCATGAAATCAATGTCATAAGGCTAGTAGCAGCATGATGAGTGGATTTAGGTAAGACGATTCTAAGTGAAATAAGTCACACAGAAAAGGACACTTCTCATAAGGTGTCACTTATAGAGGGAATGTAAAAACCGTTACACTTGAACTGAATTACAAAACAGAACAGAGTCACACATGCAGAAAACACACTATGGCTGCTTAACGGGAAAGGTGAGGTGGGGTGATACATAAAACAAGAGTTTCAAATTAGCTCAGATACCGTTCCATAAACCCAATATGTAATAGACAAGACCTACTCCTTGCTCAGAGAACTGGACTCAACACGCCCGACTCACCGCACAAGAATATATCTGAGTAGTAATAATCTTAAAACCTATGTATTGATATCTCTCTGTTAGTGTGTCAAGTGGATGTAAAGCGGCATAAACACAGCCGTGAAAAGCAGCTAAACCCCATTATAAAAATAAATTACTTTTAAAAACCCATGAAACAAAGACAGGGAAAGAGAGAGAAATTCTTACACAATTCGTTCAGGGGCTGTGATGCAACCTGGATTGACCATATCTAGACCCACAGCTGGATGAGACATAAGGGTGGACACTCTTGGGGCTGAGAGGTTTGGTGAGGTTGGGTGAGCAAACGCAGACCCTTTAAAGTAATACTGCGTGCTACCCATCGCATGGGTCCCAAATCTCCAGGTTCAAGGGCATCTTCCTACATCGAAAACATGCATGAGAAACCCAGAAGATGGTACACCGTGTGATGGGGAAAGGTTTCTAAAACGCACCTCATTTCTCATCTCCTTGTGCTCGGGTTCGCCATTCCAGCCACTTTACTAGCAATCTCCCTACTTGGAGCATCAGCACCTTTAACCTCCTGTTCCGTACAGGTTGCAATTTGTCCCCAGGATGAACGGGAAGACGGGGAACCAATGAGAGACTAGCTCTTGGTGTTGGGACAGGCACAGGTCACTCTATTTTCCCATCAGGAAGAAGAATTAACCACAGGCTCAGCCTGCCCCCCGGAACCAGAACAGGGCCTGAAGCCATCCTGCGCTTTTGCGGCCGGCTCCCAAAAAAGCGACTTGTAAAATGGAGCTTCAGGGCACTGCAATTCACAAACCTGCAGAGTTATAAATGATAACTCTCGTCCACAAATATATTGAGGGAAGGCAAAGAAGAGGATTTGAAATCAAGGCAGAATTGCAGGAAACAGATTTCAGGAGGTAGATTCGAATCGCCTTTAAAGCACATGAAAAGCGGCAAAACGTTGACAATGATGCCCTTGGCCAAAAAGGGCGTATGCGTTTTTTCCTGAATATATTCAGGAAAAAACGCATACGCCCTTTTTGGCCAACCAAGCAACCTGGAAAGGCAAATCAGCGCTACAAAGAAGTCTCGCTTCCCATCGGTCCAAAGGGCCATGCTGAAAAAAGTGTCAAAACCAGAAATGCAGGACAGGCCATGGAGAAATGGGAGCCTTGCTACACTGATGGGCGGGATGTAAATTGCCAACAGCCACTCTGGAGAAGTGTACGGTGTGTCCTGAAACATCGAAAAAACACAGCTTAGAGAGCATAGGGCACTTCCACGCATGGGGGGATAAAGTGGGAAAATTGAAAATCAGCAAAACACAAGCACCCCAAAGTTTAGGGCTGCTCTGTTGACAAGGACCTCCACTTCCTTCCACCTTAAATATCCCAGGAAAGCGAAAAATGGATAAAAAAGTTGTGGTCCTTATGTACAATGGAATATCACTCAGCCATGAAATCAATGTCATAAGGCTAGTAGCAGCATGATGAGTGGATTTAGGTAAGACGATTCTAAGTGAAATAAGTCACACAGAAAAGGACACTTCTCATAAGGTGTCACTTATAGAGGGAATGTAAAAACCGTTACACTTGAACTGAATTACAAAACAGAACAGAGTCACACATGCAGAAAACACACTATGGCTGCTTAACGGGAAAGGTGAGGTGGGGTGATACATAAAACAAGAGTTTCAAATTAGCTCAGATACCGTTCCATAAACCCAATATGTAATAGACAAGACCTACTCCTTGCTCAGAGAACTGGACTCAACACGCCCGATTCACCGCACAAGAATATATCTGACCAGTAATAATCTTAAAACCTATGTATTGATATCTCTCTGTTAGTGTGTCAAGTGGGTGTAAAGCGGCATAAACACAGCCGTGAAAAGCAGCTAAACCCCATTATAAAAATAAATTACTTTTAAAAACCCATGAAACAAAGACAGGGAAAGAGAGAGAAATTCTTACACAATTCGTTCAGGGGCTGTGATGCAACCTGGATTGACCATATCTAGACCCACAGCTGGATGAGACATAAGGGTGGACACTCTTGGGGCTGAGAGGTTTGGTGAGGTTGGGTGAGCAAACGCAGACCCTTTAAAGTAATACTGCGTGCTACCCATCGCATGGGTCCCAAATCTCCAGGTTCAAGGGCATCTTCCTACATCGAAAACATGCATGAGAAACCCAGAAGATGGTACACCGTGTGATGGGGAAAGGTTTCTAAAACGCACCTCATTTCTCATCTCCTTGTGCTCGGGTTCGCCATTCCAGCCACTTTACTAGCAATCTCCCTACTTGGAGCATCAGCACCTTTAACCTCCTGTTCCGTACAGGTTGCAATTTGTCCCCAGGATGAACGGGAAGATGGGGAACCAATGAGAGACTAGCTCTTGGTGTTGGGACAGGCACAGGTCACTCTATTTTCCCATCAGGAAGAAGAATTAACCACAGGCTCAGCCTGCCCCCCGGAACCAGAACAGGGCCTGAAGCCATCCTGCGCTTTTGCGGCCGGCTCCCAAAAAAGCGACTTGTAAAATGGAGCTTCAGGGTACTGCAATTCACAAACCTGCAGAGTTATAAATGATAACTCTCGTCCACAAAAATATTGAGGGAGGGGAAAGAAGAGGATTTGAAATCAAGGCAGAATTGCAGGAAACAGATTTCAGGAGGTAGATTCGAATCGCCTTTAAAGCACATGAAAAGCGGCAAAACGTTGACAATGATGCCCTTTTTGGCCAACCAAGCAACCTGGAAAGGCAAATCAGCGCTACAAAGAAGTCTCGCTTCCCATCGGTCAAAAGGGCCATGCTGAAAAAAGTGTCAAAACCAGAAATTCAGGACAGGCCATGGAGAAATGGGAGCCTTGCTACACTGATGGGCGGGATGTAAATTGCCAACAGCCACTCTGGAGAAGTGTACGGTGGGTCCTGAAACATCTAAAAAACACAGCTTAGAGAGCATAGGGCACTTCCACGCATGGGGGGATAAAGCGGGAAAATTGAAAATCAGCAAGACACAAGCACCCCAAAGTTTAGGGCTGCTCTGTTGACAAGGACCTCCACTTCCTTCCACCTTAAATATCCCAGGAAAGCGAAAAATGGATAAAAAAGTTGTGGTCCTTATGTACAATGGAATATCACTCAGCCATGAAATCAATGTCATAAGGCTAGTAGCAGCATGATGAGTGGATTTAGGTAAGACGATTCTAAGTGAAATAAGTCACACAGAAAAGGACACTTCTCATAAGGTGTCACTTATAGAGGGAATGTAAAAACCGTTACACTTGAACTGAATTACAAAACAGAACAGAGTCACACATGCAGAAAACACACTATGGCTGCTTAACGGGAAAGGTGAGGTGGGGTGATACATAAAACAAGAGTTTCAAATTAGCTCAGATACCGTTCCATAAACCCAATATGTAATAGACAAGACCTACTCCTTGCTCAGAGAACTGGACTCAACACGCCCGACTCACCGCACAAGAATATATCTGAGTAGTAATAATCTTAAAACCTATGTATTGATATCTCTCTGTTAGTGTGTCAAGTGGATGTAAAGCGGCATAAACACAGCCGTGAAAAGCAGCTAAACCCCATTATAAAAATAAATTACTTTTAAAAACCCATGAAACAAAGACAGGGAAAGAGAGAGAAATTCTTACACAATTCGTTCAGGGGCTGTGATGCAACCTGGATTGACCATATCTAGACCCACAGCTGGATGAGACATAAGGGTGGACACTCTTGGGGCTGAGAGGTTTGGTGAGGTTGGGTGAGCAAACGCAGACCCTTTAAAGTAATACTGCGTGCTACCCATCGCATGGGTCCCAAATCTCCAGGTTCAAGGGCATCTTCCTACATCGAAAACATGCATGAGAAACCCAGAAGATGGTACACCGTGTGATGGGGAAAGGTTTCTAAAACGCACCTCATTTCTCATCTCCTTGTGCTCGGGTTCGCCATTCCAGCCACTTTACTAGCAATCTCCCTACTTGGAGCATCAGCACCTTTAACCTCCTGTTCCGTACAGGTTGCAATTTGTCCCCAGGATGAACGGGAAGACGGGGAACCAATGAGAGACTAGCTCTTGGTGTTGGGACAGGCACAGGTCACTCTATTTTCCCATCAGGAAGAAGAATTAACCACAGGCTCAGCCTGCCCCCCGGAACCAGAACAGGGCCTGAAGCCATCCTGCGCTTTTGCGGCCGGCTCCCAAAAAAGCGACTTGTAAAATGGAGCTTCAGGGCACTGCAATTCACAAACCTGCAGAGGTATAAATGATAACTGTCGTCCACAAATATATTGAGGGAAGGCAAAGAAGAGGATTTGAAATCAAGGCAGAATTGCAGGAAACAGATTTCAGGAGGTAGATTCGAATCGCCTTTAAAGCACATGAAAAGCGGCAAAACGTTGACAATGATGCCCTTGGCCAAAAAGGGCGTATGCGTTTTTTCCTGAATATATTCAGGAAAAAACGCATACGCCCTTTTTGGCCAACCAAGCAACCTGGAAAGGCAAATCAGCGCTACAAAGAAGTCTCGCTTCCCATCGGTCAAAAGGGCCATGCTGAAAAAAGTGTCAAAACCAGAAATTCAGGACAGGCCATGGAGAAATGGGAGCCTTGCTACACTGATGGGCGGGATGTAAATTGCCAACAGCCACTCTGGAGAAGTGTACGGTGGGTCCTGAAACATCTAAAAAACACAGCTTAGAGAGCATAGGGCACTTCCACGCATGGGGGGATAAAGCGGGAAAATTGAAAATCAGCAAGACACAAGCACCCCAAAGTTTAGGGCTGCTCTGTTGACAAGGACCTCCACTTCCTTCCACCTTAAATATCCCAGGAAAGCGAAAAATGGATAAAAAAGTTGTGGTCCTTATGTACAATGGAATATCACTCAGCCATGAAATCAATGTCATAAGGCTAGTAGCAGCATGATGAGTGGATTTAGGTAAGACGATTCTAAGTGAAATAAGTCACACAGAAAAGGACACTTCTCATAAGGTGTCACTTATAGAGGGAATGTAAAAACCGTTACACTTGAACTGAATTACAAAACAGAACAGAGTCACACATGCAGAAAACACACTATGGCTGCTTAACGGGAAAGGTGAGGTGGGGTGATACATAAAACAAGAGTTTCAAATTAGCTCAGATACCGTTCCATAAACCCAATATGTAATAGACAAGACCTACTCCTTGCTCAGAGAACTGGACTCAACACGCCCGACTCACCGCACAAGAATATATCTGAGTAGTAATAATCTTAAAACCTATGTATTGATATCTCTCTGTTAGTGTGTCAAGTGGATGTAAAGCGGCATAAACACAGCCGTGAAAAGCAGCTAAACCCCATTATAAAAATAAATTACTTTTAAAAACCCATGAAACAAAGACAGGGAAAGAGAGAGAAATTCTTACACAATTCGTTCAGGGGCTGTGATGCAACCTGGATTGACCATATCTAGACCCACAGCTGGATGAGACATAAGGGTGGACACTCTTGGGGCTGAGAGGTTTGGTGAGGTTGGGTGAGCAAACGCAGACCCTTTAAAGTAATACTGCGTGCTACCCATCGCATGGGTCCCAAATCTCCAGGTTCAAGGGCATCTTCCTACATCGAAAACATGCATGAGAAACCCAGAAGATGGTACACCGTGTGATGGGGAAAGGTTTCTAAAACGCACCTCATTTCTCATCTCCTTGTGCTCGGGTTCGCCATTCCAGCCACTTTACTAGCAATCTCCCTACTTGGAGCATCAGCACCTTTAACCTCCTGTTCCGTACAGGTTGCAATTTGTCCCCAGGATGAACGGGAAGACGGGGAACCAATGAGAGACTAGCTCTTGGTGTTGGGACAGGCACAGGTCACTCTATTTTCCCATCAGGAAGAAGAATTAACCACAGGCTCAGCCTGCCCCCCGGAACCAGAACAGGGCCTGAAGCCATCCTGCGCTTTTGCGGCCGGCTCCCAAAAAAGCGACTTGTAAAATGGAGCTTCAGGGCACTGCAATTCACAAACCTGCAGAGGTATAAATGATAACTGTCGTCCACAAATATATTGAGGGAAGGCAAAGAAGAGGATTTGAAATCAAGGCAGAATTGCAGGAAACAGATTTCAGGAGGTAGATTCGAATCGCCTTTAAAGCACATGAAAAGCGGCAAAACGTTGACAATGATGCCCTTGGCCAAAAAGGGCGTATGCGTTTTTTCCTGAATATATTCAGGAAAAAACGCATACGCCCTTTTTGGCCAACCAAGCAACCTGGAAAGGCAAATCAGCGCTACAAAGAAGTCTCGCTTCCCATCGGTCCAAAGGGCCATGCTGAAAAAAGTGTCAAAACCAGAAATGCAGGACAGGCCATGGAGAAATGGGAGCCTTGCTACACTGATGGGCGGGATGTAAATTGCCAACAGCTACTCTGGAGAAGTGTACGGTGTGTCCTGAAACATCGAAAAAACATCGCTTAGAGAGCATAGGGCACTTCCACGCATGGGGGGATAAAGTGGGAAAATTGAAAATCAGCAAAACACAAGCACCCCAAAGTTTAGGGCTGCTCTGTTGACAAGGACCTCCACTTCCTTCCACCTTAAATATCCCAGGAAAGCAAAAAATGGATAAAAAAGTTGTGGTCCCTATGTACAATGGAATATCACTCAGCCATGAAATCAATGTCATAAGGCTAGTAGCAGCATGATGAGTGGATTTAGGTAAGACGATTCTAAGTGAAATAAGTCACACAGAAAAGGACACTTCTCATAAGGTGTCACTTATAGAGGGAATGTAAAAACCGTTACACTTGAACTGAATTACAAAACAGAACAGAGTCACACATGCAGAAAACACACTATGGCTGCTTAACGGGAAAGGTGAGGTGGGGTGATACATAAAACAAGAGTTTCAAATTAGCTCAGATACCGTTCCATAAACCCAATATGTAATAGACAAGACCTACTCCTTGCTCAGAGAACTGGACTCAACACGCCCGACTCACCGCACAAGAATATATCTGACCAGTAATAATCTTAAAACCTATGTATTGATATCTCTCTGTTAGTGTGTCAAGTGGGTGTAAAGCGGCATAAACACAGCCGTGAAAAGCAGCTAAACCCCATTATAAAAATAAATTACTTTTAAAAACCCATGAAACAAAGACAGGGAAAGAGAGAGAAATTCTTACACAATTCGTTCAGGGGCTGTGATGCAACCTGGATTGACCATATCTAGACCCACAGCTGGATGAGACATAAGGGTGGACACTCTTGGGGCTGAGAGGTTTGGTGAGGTTGGGTGAGCAAACGCAGACCCTTTAAAGTAATACTGCGTGCTACCCATCGCATGGGTCCCAAATCTCCAGGTTCAAGGGCATCTTCCTACATCGAAAACATGCATGAGAAACCCAGAAGATGGTACACCGTGTGATGGGGAAAGGTTTCTAAAACGCACCTCATTTCTCATCTCCTTGTGCTCGGGTTCGCCATTCCAGCCACTTTACTAGCAATCTCCCTACTTGGAGCATCAGCACCTTTAACCTCCTGTTCCGTACAGGTTGCAATTTGTCCCCAGGATGAACGGGAAGACGGGGAACCAATGAGAGACTAGCTCTTGGTGTTGGGACAGGCACAGGTCACTCTATTTTCCCATCAGGAAGAAGAATTAACCACAGGCTCAGCCTGCCCCCCGGAACCAGAACAGGGCCTGAAGCCATCCTGCGCTTTTGCGGCCGGCTCCCAAAAAAGCGACTTGTAAAATGGAGCTTCAGGGCACTGCAATTCACAAACCTGCAGAGTTATAAATGATAACTCTCGTCCACAAATATATTGAGGGAAGGCAAAGAAGAGGATTTGAAATCAAGGCAGAATTGCAGGAAACAGATTTCAGGAGGTAGATTCGAATCGCCTTTAAAGCACATGAAAAGCGGCAAAACGTTGACAATGATGCCCTTGGCCAAAAAGGGCGTATGCGTTTTTTCCTGAATATATTCAGGAAAAAACGCATACGCCCTTTTTGGCCAACCAAGCAACCTGGAAAGGCAAATCAGCGCTACAAAGAAGTCTCGCTTCCCATCGGTCCAAAGGGCCATGCTGAAAAAAGTGTCAAAACCAGAAATGCAGGACAGGCCATGGAGAAATGGGAGCCTTGCTACACTGATGGGCGGGATGTAAATCGCCAACAGCCACTCTGGAGAAGTGTACGGTGTGTCCTGAAACATCGAAAAAACACAGCTTAGAGAGCATAGGGCACTTCCACGCATGGGGGGATAAAGTGGGAAAATTGAAAATCAGCAAAACACAAGCACCCCAAAGTTTAGGGCTGCTCTGTTGACAAGGACCTCCACTTCCTTCCACCTTAAATATCCCAGGAAAGCGAAAAATGGATAAAAAAGTTGTGGTCCTTATGTACAATGGAATATCACTCAGCCATGAAATCAATGTCATAAGGCTAGTAGCAGCATGATGAGTGGATTTAGGTAAGACGATTCTAAGTGAAATAAGTCACACAGAAAAGGACACTTCTCATAAGGTGTCACTTATAGAGGGAATGTAAAAACCGTTACACTTGAACTGAATTACAAAACAGAACAGAGTCACACATGCAGAAAACACACTATGGCTGCTTAACGGGAAAGGTGAGGTGGGGTGATACATAAAACAAGAGTTTCAAATTAGCTCAGATACCGTTCCATAAACCCAATATGTAATAGACAAGACCTACTCCTTGCTCAGAGAACTGGACTCAACACGCCCGATTCACCGCACAAGAATATATCTGACCAGTAATAATCTTAAAACCTATGTATTGATATCTCTCTGTTAGTGTGTCAAGTGGGTGTAAAGCGGCATAAACACAGCCGTGAAAAGCAGCTAAACCCCATTATAAAAATAAATTACTTTTAAAAACCCATGAAACAAAGACAGGGAAAGAGAGAGAAATTCTTACACAATTCGTTCAGGGGCTGTGATGCAACCTGGATTGACCATATCTAGACCCACAGCTGAATGAGACATAAGGGTGGACACTCTTGGGGCTGAGAGGTTTGGTGAGGTTGGGTGAGCAAACGCAGACCCTTTAAAGTAATACTGCGTGCTACCCATCGCATGGGTCCCAAATCTCCAGGTTCAAGGGCATCTTCCTACATCGAAAACATGCATGAGAAACCCAGAAGATGGTACACCGTGTGATGGGGAAAGATTTCTAAAACGCACCTCATTTCTCATCTCCTTGTGCTCGGGTTCGCCATTCCAGCCACGTTACTAGCAATCTCCCTACTTGGAGCATCAGCACCTTTAACCTCCTGTTCCGTACAGGTTGCAATTTGTCCCCAGGATGAACGGGAAGACGGGGAACCAATGAGAGACTAGCTCTTGGTGTTGGGACAGGCACAGGTCACTCTATTTTCCCATCAGGAAGAAGAATTAACCACAGGCTCAGCCTGCCCCCCGGAACCAGAAGAGGGCCTGAAGCCATCCTGCGCTTTTGCGGCCGGCTCCCAAAAAAGCGACTTGTAAAATGGAGCTTCAGGGCACTGCAATTCACAAACCTGCAGAGGTATAAATGATAACTGTCGTCCACAAATATATTGAGGGAAGGCAAAGAAGAGGATTTGAAATCAAGGCAGAATTGCAGGAAACAGATTTCAGGAGGTAGATTCGAATCGCCTTTAAAGCACATGAAAAGCGGCAAAACGTTGACAATGATGCCCTTGGCCAAAAAGGGCGTATGCGTTTTTTCCTGAATATATTCAGGAAAAAACGCATACGCCCTTTTTGGCCAACCAAGCAACCTGGAAAGGCAAATCAGCGCTACAAAGAAGTCTCGCTTCCCATCGGTCCAAAGGGCCATGCTGAAAAAAGTGTCAAAACCAGAAATGCAGGACAGGCCATGGAGAAATGGGAGCCTTGCTACACTGATGGGCGGGATGTAAATTGCCAACAGCTACTCTGGAGAAGTGTACGGTGTGTCCTGAAACATCGAAAAAACATCGCTTAGAGAGCATAGGGCACTTCCACGCATGGGGGGATAAAGTGGGAAAATTGAAAATCAGCAAAACACAAGCACCCCAAAGTTTAGGGCTGCTCTGTTGACAAGGACCTCCACTTCCTTCCACCTTAAATATCCCAGGAAAGCAAAAAATGGATAAAAAAGTTGTGGTCCCTATGTACAATGGAATATCACTCAGCCATGAAATCAATGTCATAAGGCTAGTAGCAGCATGATGAGTGGATTTAGGTAAGACGATTCTAAGTGAAATAAGTCACACAGAAAAGGACACTTCTCATAAGGTGTCACTTATAGAGGGAATGTAAAAACCGTTACACTTGAACTGAATTACAAAACAGAACAGAGTCACACATGCAGAAAACACACTATGGCTGCTTAACGGGAAAGGTGAGGTGGGGTGATACATAAAACAAGAGTTTCAAATTAGCTCAGATACCGTTCCATAAACCCAATATGTAATAGACAAGACCTACTCCTTGCTCAGAGAACTGGACTCAACCCGCCCGATTCACCGCACAAGAATATATCTGACCAGTAATAATCTTAAAACCTATGTATTGATATCTCTCTGTTAGTGTGTCAAGTGGGTGTAAAGCGGCATAAACACAGCCGTGAAAAGCAGCTAAACCCCATTATAAAAATAAATTACTTTTAAAAACCCATGAAACAAAGACAGGGAAAGAGAGAGAAATTCTTACACAATTCGTTCAGGGGCTGTGATGCAACCTGGATTGACCATATCTAGACCCACAGCTGGATGAGACATAAGGGTGGACACTCTTGGGGCTGAGAGGTTTGGTGAGGTTGGGTGAGCAAACGCAGACCCTTTAAAGTAATACTGCGTGCTACCCATCGCATGGGTCCCAAATCTCCAGGTTCAAGGGCATCTTCCTACATCGAAAACATGCATGAGAAACCCAGAAGATGGTACACCGTGTGATGGGGAAAGGTTTCTAAAACGCACCTCATTTCTCATCTCCTTGTGCTCGGGTTCGCCATTCCAGCCACTTTACTAGCAATCTCCCTACTTGGAGCATCAGCACCTTTAACCTCCTGTTCCGTACAGGTTGCAATTTGTCCCCAGGATGAACGGGAAGACGGGGAACCAATGAGAGACTAGCTCTTGGTGTTGGGACAGGCACAGGTCACTCTATTTTCCCATCAGGAAGAAGAATTAACCACAGGCTCAGCCTGCCCCCCGGAACCAGAACAGGGCCTGAAGCCATCCTGCGCTTTTGCGGCCGGCTCCCAAAAAAGCGACTTGTAAAATGGAGCTTCAGGGCACTGCAATTCACAAACCTGCAGAGTTATAAATGATAACTCTCGTCCACAAATATATTGAGGGAAGGCAAAGAAGAGGATTTGAAATCAAGGCAGAATTGCAGGAAACAGATTTCAGGAGGTAGATTCGAATCGCCTTTAAAGCACATGAAAAGCGGCAAAACGTTGACAATGATGCCCTTGGCCAAAAAGGGCGTATGCGTTTTTTCCTGAATATATTCAGGAAAAAACGCATACGCCCTTTTTGGCCAACCAAGCAACCTGGAAAGGCAAATCAGCGCTACAAAGAAGTCTCGCTTCCCATCGGTCAAAAGGGCCATGCTGAAAAAAGTGTCAAAACCAGAAATGCAGGACAGGCCATGGAGAAATGGGAGCCTTGCTACACTGATGGGCGGGATGTAAATCGCCAACAGCCACTCTGGAGAAGTGTACGGTGTGTCCTGAAACATCGAAAAAACACAGCTTAGAGAGCATAGGGCACTTCCACGCATGGGGGGATAAAGTGGGAAAATTGAAAATCAGCAAAACACAAGCACCCCAAAGTTTAGGGCTGCTCTGTTGACAAGGACCTCCACTTCCTTCCACCTTAAATATCCCAGGAAAGCGAAAAATGGATAAAAAATTTGTGGTCCTTATGTACAATGGAATATCACTCAGCCATGAAATCAATGTCATAAGGCTAGTAGCAGCATGATGAGTGGATTTAGGTAAGACGATTCTAAGTGAAATAAGTCACACAGAAAAGGACACTTCTCATAAGGTGTCACTTATAGAGGGAATGTAAAAACCGTTACACTTGAACTGAATTACAAAACAGAACAGAGTCACACATGCAGAAAACACACTATGGCTGCTTAACGGGAAAGGTGAGGTGGGGTGATACATAAAACAAGAGTTTCAAATTAGCTCAGATACCGTTCCATAAACCCAATATGTAATAGACAAGACCTACTCCTTGCTCAGAGAACTGGACTCAACACGCCCGATTCACCGCACAAGAATATATCTGACCAGTAATAATCTTAAAACCTATGTATTGATATCTCTCTGTTAGTGTGTCAAGTGGGTGTAAAGCGGCATAAACACAGCCGTGAAAAGCAGCTAAACCCCATTATAAAAATACATTACTTTTAAAAACCCATGAAACAAAGACAGGGAAAGAGAGAGAAATTCTTACACAATTCGTTCAGGGGCTGTGATGCAACCTGGATTGACCATATCTAGACCCACAGCTGGATGAGACATAAGGGTGGACACTCTTGGGGCTGAGAGGTTTGGTGAGGTTGGGTGAGCAAACGCAGACCCTTTAAAGTAATACTGCGTGCTACCCATCGCATGGGTCCCAAATCTCCAGGTTCAAGGGCATCTTCCTACATCGAAAACATGCATGAGAAACCCAGAAGATGGTACACCGTGTGATGGGGAAAGGTTTCTAAAACGCACCTCATTTCTCATCTCCTTGTGCTCGGGTTCGCCATTCCAGCCACTTTACTAGCAATCTCCCTACTTGGAGCATCAGCACCTTTAACCTCCTGTTCCATACAGGTTGCAATTTGTCCCCAGGATGAACGGGAAGACGGGGAACCAATGAGAGACTAGCTCTTGGTGTTGGGACAGGCACAGGTCACTCTATTTTCCCATCAGGAAGAAGAATTAACCACAGGCTCAGCCTGCCCCCCGGAACCAGAACAGGGCCTGAAGCCATCCTGCGCTTTTGCGGCCGGCTCCCAAAAAAGCGACTTGTAAAATGGAGCTTCAGGGTACTGCAATTCACAAACCTGCAGAGTTATAAATGATAACTCTCGTCCACAAATATATTGAGGGAAGGCAAAGAAGAGGATTTGAAATCAAGGCAGAATTGCAGGAAACAGATTTCAGGAGGTAGATTCGAATCGCCTTTAAAGCACATGAAAAGCGGCAAAACGTTGACAATGATGCCCTTGGCCAAAAAGGGCGTATGCGTTTTTTCCTGAATATATTCAGGAAAAAACGCATACGCCCTTTTTGGCCAACCAAGCAACCTGGAAAGGCAAATCAGCGCTACAAAGAAGTCTCGCTTCCCATCGGTCCAAAGGGCCATGCTGAAAAAAGTGTCAAAACCAGAAATGCAGGACAGGCCATGGAGAAATGGGAGCCTTGCTACACTGATGGGCGGGATGTAAATTGCCAACAGCCACTCTGGAGAAGTGTACGGTGTGTCCTGAAACATCGAAAAAACACAGCTTAGAGAGCATAGGGCACTTCCACGCATGGGGGGATAAAGTGGGAAAATTGAAAATCAGCAAAACACAAGCACCCCAAAGTTTAGGGCTGCTCTGTTGACAAGGACCTCCACTTCCTTCCACCTTAAATATCCCAGGAAAGCGAAAAATGGATAAAAAAGTTGTGGTCCTTATGTACAATGGAATATCACTCAGCCATGAAATCAATGTCATAAGGCTAGTAGCAGCATGATGAGTGGATTTAGGTAAGACGATTCTAAGTGAAATAAGTCACACAGAAAAGGACACTTCTCATAAGGTGTCACTTATAGAGGGAATGTAAAAACCGTTACACTTGAACTGAATTACAAAACAGAACAGAGTCACACATGCAGAAAACACACTATGGCTGCTTAACGGGAAAGGTGAGGTGGGGTGATACATAAAACAAGAGTTTCAAATTAGCTCAGATACCGTTCCATAAACCCAATATGTAATAGACAAGACCTACTCCTTGCTCAGAGAACTGGACTCAACACGCCCGATTCACCGCACAAGAATATATCTGACCAGTAATAATCTTAAAACCTATGTATTGATATCTCTCTGTTAGTGTGTCAAGTGGGTGTAAAGCGGCATAAACACAGCCGTGAAAAGCAGCTAAACCCCATTATAAAAATAAATTACTTTTAAAAACCCATGAAACAAAGACAGGGAAAGAGAGAGAAATTCTTACACAATTCGTTCAGGGGCTGTGATGCAACCTGGATTGACCATATCTAGACCCACAGCTGGATGAGACATAAGGGTGGACACTCTTGGGGCTGAGAGGTTTGGTGAGGTTGGGTGAGCAAACGCAGACCCTTTAAAGTAATACTGCGTGCTACCCATCGCATGGGTCCCAAATCTCCAGGTTCAAGGGCATCTTCCTACATCGAAAACATGCATGAGAAACCCAGAAGATGGTACACCGTGTGATGGGGAAAGGTTTCTAAAACGCACCTCATTTCTCATCTCCTTGTGCTCGGGTTCGCCATTCCAGCCACTTTACTAGCAATCTCCCTACTTGGAGCATCAGCACCTTTAACCTCCTGTTCCGTACAGGTTGCAATTTGTCCTGAGGATGAACGGGAAGACGGGGAACCAATGAGAGACTAGCTCTTGGTGTTGGGACAGGCACAGGTCACTCTATTTTCCCATCAGGAAGAAGAATTAACCACAGGCTCAGCCTGCCCCCCGGAACCAGAACAGGGCCTGAAGCCATCCTGCGCTTTTGCGGCCGGCTCCCAAAAAAGCGACTTGTAAAATGGAGCTTCAGGGCACTGCAATTCACAAACCTGCAGAGTTATAAATGATAACTCTCGTCCACAAATATATTGCGGGAAGGCAAAGAAGAGGATTTGAAATCAAGGCAGAATTGCAGGAAACAGATTTCAGGAGGTAGATTCGAATCGCCTTTAAAGCACATGAAAAGCGGCAAAACGTTGACAATGATGCCCTTTTTGGCCAACCAAGCAACCTGGAAAGGCAAATCAGCGCTACAAAGAAGTCTCGCTTCCCATCGGTCAAAAGGGCCATGCTGAAAAAAGTGTCAAAACCAGAAATGCAGGACAGGCCATGGAGAAATGGGAGCCTTGCTACACTGATGGGCGGGATGTAAATTGCCAACAGCCACTCTGGAGAAGTGTACGGTGGGTCCTGAAACATCTAAAAAACACAGCTTAGAGAGCATAGGGCACTTCCACGCATGGGGGGATAAAGCGGGAAAATTGAAAATCAGCAAGACACAAGCACCCCAAAGTTTAGGGCTGCTCTGTTGACAAGGACCTCCACTTCCTTCCACCTTAAATATCCCAGGAAAGCGAAAAATGGATAAAAAAGTTGTGGTCCTTATGTACAATGGAATATCACTCAGCCATGAAATCAATGTCATAAGGCTAGTAGCAGCATGATGAGTGGATTTAGGTAAGACGATTCTAAGTGAAATAAGTCACACAGAAAAGGACACTTCTCATAAGGTGTCACTTATAGAGGGAATGTAAAAACCGTTACACTTGAACTGAATTACAAAACAGAACAGAGTCACACATGCAGAAAACACACTATGGCTGCTTAACGGGAAAGGTGAGGTGGGGTGATACATAAAACAAGAGTTTCAAATTAGCTCAGATACCGTTCCATAAACCCAATATGTAATAGACAAGACCTACTCCTTGCTCAGAGAACTGGACTCAACACGCCCGACTCACCGCACAAGAATATATCTGAGTAGTAATAATCTTAAAACCTATGTATTGATATCTCTCTGTTAGTGTGTCAAGTGGATGTAAAGCGGCATAAACACAGCCGTGAAAAGCAGCTAAACCCCATTATAAAAATAAATTACTTTTAAAAACCCATGAAACAAAGACAGGGAAAGAGAGAGAAATTCTTACACAATTCGTTCAGGGGCTGTGATGCAACCTGGATTGACCATATCTAGACCCACAGCTGGATGAGACATAAGGGTGGACACTCTTGGGGCTGAGAGGTTTGGTGAGGTTGGGTGAGCAAACGCAGACCCTTTAAAGTAATACTGCGTGCTACCCATCGCATGGGTCCCAAATCTCCAGGTTCAAGGGCATCTTCCTACATCGAAAACATGCATGAGAAACCCAGAAGATGGTACACCGTGTGATGGGGAAAGGTTTCTAAAACGCACCTCATTTCTCATCTCCTTGTGCTCGGGTTCGCCATTCCAGCCACTTTACTAGCAATCTCCCTACTTGGAGCATCAGCACCTTTAACCTCCTGTTCCGTACAGGTTGCAATTTGTCCCCAGGATGAACGGGAAGACGGGGAACCAATGAGAGACTAGCTCTTGGTGTTGGGACAGGCACAGGTCACTCTATTTTCCCATCAGGAAGAAGAATTAACCACAGGCTCAGCCTGCCCCCCGGAACCAGAACAGGGCCTGAAGCCATCCTGCGCTTTTGCGGCCGGCTCCCAAAAAAGCGACTTGTAAAATGGAGCTTCAGGGCACTGCAATTCACAAACCTGCAGAGTTATAAATGATAACTCTCGTCCACAAATATATTGAGGGAAGGCAAAGAAGAGGATTTGAAATCAAGGCAGAATTGCAGGAAACAGATTTCAGGAGGTAGATTCGAATCGCCTTTAAAGCACATGAAAAGCGGCAAAACGTTGACAATGATGCCCTTGGCCAAAAAGGGCGTATGCGTTTTTTCCTGAATATATTCAGGAAAAAACGCATACGCCCTTTTTGGCCAACCAAGCAACCTGGAAAGGCAAATCAGCGCTACAAAGAAGTCTCGCTTCCCATCGGTCCAAAGGGCCATGCTGAAAAAAGTGTCAAAACCAGAAATGCAGGACAGGCCATGGAGAAATGGGAGCCTTGCTACACTGATGGGCGGGATGTAAATTGCCAACAGCCACTCTGGAGAAGTGTACGGTGTGTCCTGAAACATCGAAAAAACACAGCTTAGAGAGCATAGGGCACTTCCACGCATGGGGGGATAAAGTGGGAAAATTGAAAATCAGCAAAACACAAGCACCCCAAAGTTTAGGGCTGCTCTGTTGACAAGGACCTCCACTTCCTTCCACCTTAAATATCCCAGGAAAGCGAAAAATGGATAAAAAAGTTGTGGTCCTTATGTACAATGGAATATCACTCAGCCATGAAATCAATGTCATAAGGCTAGTAGCAGCATGATGAGTGGATTTAGGTAAGACGATTCTAAGTGAAATAAGTCACACAGAAAAGGACACTTCTCATAAGGTGTCACTTATAGAGGGAATGTAAAAACCGTTACACTTGAACTGAATTACAAAACAGAACAGAGTCACACATGCAGAAAACACACTATGGCTGCTTAACGGGAAAGGTGAGGTGGGGTGATACATAAAACAAGAGTTTCAAATTAGCTCAGATACCGTTCCATAAACCCAATATGTAATAGACAAGACCTACTCCTTGCTCAGAGAACTGGACTCAACACGCCCGATTCACCGCACAAGAATATATCTGACTAGTAATAATCTTAAAACCTATGTATTGATATCTCTCTGTTAGTGTGTCAAGTGGGTGTAAAGCGGCATAAACACAGCCGTGAAAAGCAGCTAAACCCCATTATAAAAATAAATTACTTTTAAAAACCCATGAAACAAAGACAGGGAAAGAGAGAGAAATTCTTACACAATTCGTTCAGGGGCTGTGATGCAACCTGGATTGACCATATCTAGACCCACAGCTGGATGAGACATAAGGGTGGACACTCTTGGGGCTGAGAGGTTTGGTGAGGTTGGGTGAGCAAACGCAGACCCTTTAAAGTAATACTGCGTGCTACCCATCGCATGGGTCCCAAATCTCCAGGTTCAAGGGCATCTTCCTACATCGAAAACATGCATGAGAAACCCAGAAGATGGTACACCGTGTGATGGGGAAAGGTTTCTAAAACGCACCTCATTTCTCATCTCCTTGTGCTCGGGTTCGCCATTCCAGCCACTTTACTAGCAATCTCCCTACTTGGAGCATCAGCACCTTTAACCTCCTGTTCCGTACAGGTTGCAATTTGTCCCCAGGATGAACGGGAAGATGGGGAACCAATGAGAGACTAGCTCTTGGTGTTGGGACAGGCACAGGTCACTCTATTTTCCCATCAGGAAGAAGAATTAACCACAGGCTCAGCCTGCCCCCCGGAACCAGAACAGGGCCTGAAGCCATCCTGCGCTTTTGCGGCCGGCTCCCAAAAAAGCGACTTGTAAAATGGAGCTTCAGGGTACTGCAATTCACAAACCTGCAGAGTTATAAATGATAACTCTCGTCCACAAAAATATTGAGGGAGGGGAAAGAAGAGGATTTGAAATCAAGGCAGAATTGCAGGAAACAGATTTCAGGAGGTAGATTCGAATCGCCTTTAAAGCACATGAAAAGCGGCAAAACGTTGACAATGATGCCCTTTTTGGCCAACCAAGCAACCTGGAAAGGCAAATCAGCGCTACAAAGAAGTCTCGCTTCCCATCGGTCAAAAGGGCCATGCTGAAAAAAGTGTCAAAACCAGAAATTCAGGACAGGCCATGGAGAAATGGGAGCCTTGCTACACTGATGGGCGGGATGTAAATTGCCAACAGCCACTCTGGAGAAGTGTACGGTGGGTCCTGAAACATCTAAAAAACACAGCTTAGAGAGCATAGGGCACTTCCACGCATGGGGGGATAAAGCGGGAAAATTGAAAATCAGCAAGACACAAGCACCCCAAAGTTTAGGGCTGCTCTGTTGACAAGGACCTCCACTTCCTTCCACCTTAAATATCCCAGGAAAGCGAAAAATGGATAAAAAAGTTGTGGTCCTTATGTACAATGGAATATCACTCAGCCATGAAATCAATGTCATAAGGCTAGTAGCAGCATGATGAGTGGATTTAGGTAAGACGATTCTAAGTGAAATAAGTCACACAGAAAAGGACACTTCTCATAAGGTGTCACTTATAGAGGGAATGTAAAAACCGTTACACTTGAACTGAATTACAAAACAGAACAGAGTCACACATGCAGAAAACACACTATGGCTGCTTAACGGGAAAGGTGAGGTGGGGTGATACATAAAACAAGAGTTTCAAATTAGCTCAGATACCGTTCCATAAACCCAATATGTAATAGACAAGACCTACTCCTTGCTCAGAGAACTGGACTCAACACGCCCGACTCACCGCACAAGAATATATCTGAGTAGTAATAATCTTAAAACCTATGTATTGATATCTCTCTGTTAGTGTGTCAAGTGGATGTAAAGCGGCATAAACACAGCCGTGAAAAGCAGCTAAACCCCATTATAAAAATAAATTACTTTTAAAAACCCATGAAACAAAGACAGGGAAAGAGAGAGAAATTCTTACACAATTCGTTCAGGGGCTGTGATGCAACCTGGATTGACCATATCTAGACCCACAGCTGGATGAGACATAAGGGTGGACACTCTTGGGGCTGAGAGGTTTGGTGAGGTTGGGTGAGCAAACGCAGACCCTTTAAAGTAATACTGCGTGCTACCCATCGCATGGGTCCCAAATCTCCAGGTTCAAGGGCATCTTCCTACATCGAAAACATGCATGAGAAACCCAGAAGATGGTACACCGTGTGATGGGGAAAGGTTTCTAAAACGCACCTCATTTCTCATCTCCTTGTGCTCGGGTTCGCCATTCCAGCCACTTTACTAGCAATCTCCCTACTTGGAGCATCAGCACCTTTAACCTCCTGTTCCGTACAGGTTGCAATTTGTCCCCAGGATGAACGGGAAGACGGGGAACCAATGAGAGACTAGCTCTTGGTGTTGGGACAGGCACAGGTCACTCTATTTTCCCATCAGGAAGAAGAATTAACCACAGGCTCAGCCTGCCCCCCGGAACCAGAACAGGGCCTGAAGCCATCCTGCGCTTTTGCGGCCGGCTCCCAAAAAAGCGACTTGTAAAATGGAGCTTCAGGGCACTGCAATTCACAAACCTGCAGAGGTATAAATGATAACTGTCGTCCACAAATATATTGAGGGAAGGCAAAGAAGAGGATTTGAAATCAAGGCAGAATTGCAGGAAACAGATTTCAGGAGGTAGATTCGAATCGCCTTTAAAGCACATGAAAAGCGGCAAAACGTTGACAATGATGCCCTTGGCCAAAAAGGGCGTATGCGTTTTTTCCTGAATATATTCAGGAAAAAACGCATACGCCCTTTTTGGCCAACCAAGCAACCTGGAAAGGCAAATCAGCGCTACAAAGAAGTCTCGCTTCCCATCGGTCCAAAGGGCCATGCTGAAAAAAGTGTCAAAACCAGAAATGCAGGACAGGCCATGGAGAAATGGGAGCCTTGCTACACTGATGGGCGGGATGTAAATTGCCAACAGCTACTCTGGAGAAGTGTACGGTGTGTCCTGAAACATCGAAAAAACATCGCTTAGAGAGCATAGGGCACTTCCACGCATGGGGGGATAAAGTGGGAAAATTGAAAATCAGCAAAACACAAGCACCCCAAAGTTTAGGGCTGCTCTGTTGACAAGGACCTCCACTTCCTTCCACCTTAAATATCCCAGGAAAGCAAAAAATGGATAAAAAAGTTGTGGTCCCTATGTACAATGGAATATCACTCAGCCATGAAATCAATGTCATAAGGCTAGTAGCAGCATGATGAGTGGATTTAGGTAAGACGATTCTAAGTGAAATAAGTCACACAGAAAAGGACACTTCTCATAAGGTGTCACTTATAGAGGGAATGTAAAAACCGTTACACTTGAACTGAATTACAAAACAGAACAGAGTCACACATGCAGAAAACACACTATGGCTGCTTAACGGGAAAGGTGAGGTGGGGTGATACATAAAACAAGAGTTTCAAATTAGCTCAGATACCGTTCCATAAACCCAATATGTAATAGACAAGACCTACTCCTTGCTCAGAGAACTGGACTCAACACGCCCGACTCACCGCACAAGAATATATCTGACCAGTAATAATCTTAAAACCTATGTATTGATATCTCTCTGTTAGTGTGTCAAGTGGGTGTAAAGCGGCATAAACACAGCCGTGAAAAGCAGCTAAACCCCATTATAAAAATAAATTACTTTTAAAAACCCATGAAACAAAGACAGGGAAAGAGAGAGAAATTCTTACACAATTCGTTCAGGGGCTGTGATGCAACCTGGATTGACCATATCTAGACCCACAGCTGGATGAGACATAAGGGTGGACACTCTTGGGGCTGAGAGGTTTGGTGAGGTTGGGTGAGCAAACGCAGACCCTTTAAAGTAATACTGCGTGCTACCCATCGCATGGGTCCCAAATCTCCAGGTTCAAGGGCATCTTCCTACATCGAAAACATGCATGAGAAACCCAGAAGATGGTACACCGTGTGATGGGGAAAGGTTTCTAAAACGCACCTCATTTCTCATCTCCTTGTGCTCGGGTTCGCCATTCCAGCCACTTTACTAGCAATCTCCCTACTTGGAGCATCAGCACCTTTAACCTCCTGTTCCGTACAGGTTGCAATTTGTCCCCAGGATGAACGGGAAGACGGGGAACCAATGAGAGACTAGCTCTTGGTGTTGGGACAGGCACAGGTCACTCTATTTTCCCATCAGGAAGAAGAATTAACCACAGGCTCAGCCTGCCCCCCGGAACCAGAACAGGGCCTGAAGCCATCCTGCGCTTTTGCGGCCGGCTCCCAAAAAAGCGACTTGTAAAATGGAGCTTCAGGGCACTGCAATTCACAAACCTGCAGAGTTATAAATGATAACTCTCGTCCACAAATATATTGAGGGAAGGCAAAGAAGAGGATTTGAAATCAAGGCAGAATTGCAGGAAACAGATTTCAGGAGGTAGATTCGAATCGCCTTTAAAGCACATGAAAAGCGGCAAAACGTTGACAATGATGCCCTTGGCCAAAAAGGGCGTATGCGTTTTTTCCTGAATATATTCAGGAAAAAACGCATACGCCCTTTTTGGCCAACCAAGCAACCTGGAAAGGCAAATCAGCGCTACAAAGAAGTCTCGCTTCCCATCGGTCCAAAGGGCCATGCTGAAAAAAGTGTCAAAACCAGAAATGCAGGACAGGCCATGGAGAAATGGGAGCCTTGCTACACTGATGGGCGGGATGTAAATCGCCAACAGCCACTCTGGAGAAGTGTACGGTGTGTCCTGAAACATCGAAAAAACACAGCTTAGAGAGCATAGGGCACTTCCACGCATGGGGGGATAAAGTGGGAAAATTGAAAATCAGCAAAACACAAGCACCCCAAAGTTTAGGGCTGCTCTGTTGACAAGGACCTCCACTTCCTTCCACCTTAAATATCCCAGGAAAGCGAAAAATGGATAAAAAAGTTGTGGTCCTTATGTACAATGGAATATCACTCAGCCATGAAATCAATGTCATAAGGCTAGTAGCAGCATGATGAGTGGATTTAGGTAAGACGATTCTAAGTGAAATAAGTCACACAGAAAAGGACACTTCTCATAAGGTGTCACTTATAGAGGGAATGTAAAAACCGTTACACTTGAACTGAATTACAAAACAGAACAGAGTCACACATGCAGAAAACACACTATGGCTGCTTAACGGGAAAGGTGAGGTGGGGTGATACATAAAACAAGAGTTTCAAATTAGCTCAGATACCGTTCCATAAACCCAATATGTAATAGACAAGACCTACTCCTTGCTCAGAGAACTGGACTCAACACGCCCGATTCACCGCACAAGAATATATCTGACCAGTAATAATCTTAAAACCTATGTATTGATATCTCTCTGTTAGTGTGTCAAGTGGGTGTAAAGCGGCATAAACACAGCCGTGAAAAGCAGCTAAACCCCATTATAAAAATAAATTACTTTTAAAAACCCATGAAACAAAGACAGGGAAAGAGAGAGAAATTCTTACACAATTCGTTCAGGGGCTGTGATGCAACCTGGATTGACCATATCTAGACCCACAGCTGAATGAGACATAAGGGTGGACACTCTTGGGGCTGAGAGGTTTGGTGAGGTTGGGTGAGCAAACGCAGACCCTTTAAAGTAATACTGCGTGCTACCCATCGCATGGGTCCCAAATCTCCAGGTTCAAGGGCATCTTCCTACATCGAAAACATGCATGAGAAACCCAGAAGATGGTACACCGTGTGATGGGGAAAGATTTCTAAAACGCACCTCATTTCTCATCTCCTTGTGCTCGGGTTCGCCATTCCAGCCACGTTACTAGCAATCTCCCTACTTGGAGCATCAGCACCTTTAACCTCCTGTTCCGTACAGGTTGCAATTTGTCCCCAGGATGAACGGGAAGACGGGGAACCAATGAGAGACTAGCTCTTGGTGTTGGGACAGGCACAGGTCACTCTATTTTCCCATCAGGAAGAAGAATTAACCACAGGCTCAGCCTGCCCCCCGGAACCAGAAGAGGGCCTGAAGCCATCCTGCGCTTTTGCGGCCGGCTCCCAAAAAAGCGACTTGTAAAATGGAGCTTCAGGGCACTGCAATTCACAAACCTGCAGAGGTATAAATGATAACTGTCGTCCACAAATATATTGAGGGAAGGCAAAGAAGAGGATTTGAAATCAAGGCAGAATTGCAGGAAACAGATTTCAGGAGGTAGATTCGAATCGCCTTTAAAGCACATGAAAAGCGGCAAAACGTTGACAATGATGCCCTTGGCCAAAAAGGGCGTATGCGTTTTTTCCTGAATATATTCAGGAAAAAACGCATACGCCCTTTTTGGCCAACCAAGCAACCTGGAAAGGCAAATCAGCGCTACAAAGAAGTCTCGCTTCCCATCGGTCAAAAGGGCCATGCTGAAAAAAGTGTCAAAACCAGAAATGCAGGACAGGCCATGGAGAAATGGGAGCCTTGCTACACTGATGGGCGGGATGTAAATTGCCAACAGCCACTCTGGAGAAGTGTACGGTGGGTCCTGAAACATCTAAAAAACACAGCTTAGAGAGCATAGGGCACTTCCACGCATGGGGGGATAAAGCGGGAAAATTGAAAATCAGCAAGACACAAGCACCCCAAAGTTTAGGGCTGCTCTGTTGACAAGGACCTCCACTTCCTTCCACCTTAAATATCCCAGGAAAGCGAAAAATGGATAAAAAAGTTGTGGTCCTTATGTACAATGGAATATCACTCAGCCATGAAATCAATGTCATAAGGCTAGTAGCAGCATGATGAGTGGATTTAGGTAAGACGATTCTAAGTGAAATAAGTCACACAGAAAAGGACACTTCTCATAAGGTGTCACTTATAGAGGGAATGTAAAAACCGTTACACTTGAACTGAATTACAAAACAGAACAGAGTCACACATGCAGAAAACACACTATGGCTGCTTAACGGGAAAGGTGAGGTGGGGTGATACATAAAACAAGAGTTTCAAATTAGCTCAGATACCGTTCCATAAACCCAATATGTAATAGACAAGACCTACTCCTTGCTCAGAGAACTGGACTCAACACGCCCGACTCACCGCACAAGAATATATCTGAGTAGTAATAATCTTAAAACCTATGTATTGATATCTCTCTGTTAGTGTGTCAAGTGGATGTAAAGCGGCATAAACACAGCCGTGAAAAGCAGCTAAACCCCATTATAAAAATAAATTACTTTTAAAAACCCATGAAACAAAGACAGGGAAAGAGAGAGAAATTCTTACACAATTCGTTCAGGGGCTGTGATGCAACCTGGATTGACCATATCTAGACCCACAGCTGGATGAGACATAAGGGTGGACACTCTTGGGGCTGAGAGGTTTGGTGAGGTTGGGTGAGCAAACGCAGACCCTTTAAAGTAATACTGCGTGCTACCCATCGCATGGGTCCCAAATCTCCAGGTTCAAGGGCATCTTCCTACATCGAAAACATGCATGAGAAACCCAGAAGATGGTACACCGTGTGATGGGGAAAGGTTTCTAAAACGCACCTCATTTCTCATCTCCTTGTGCTCGGGTTCGCCATTCCAGCCACTTTACTAGCAATCTCCCTACTTGGAGCATCAGCACCTTTAACCTCCTGTTCCGTACAGGTTGCAATTTGTCCCCAGGATGAACGGGAAGACGGGGAACCAATGAGAGACTAGCTCTTGGTGTTGGGACAGGCACAGGTCACTCTATTTTCCCATCAGGAAGAAGAATTAACCACAGGCTCAGCCTGCCCCCCGGAACCAGAACAGGGCCTGAAGCCATCCTGCGCTTTTGCGGCCGGCTCCCAAAAAAGCGACTTGTAAAATGGAGCTTCAGGGCACTGCAATTCACAAACCTGCAGAGTTATAAATGATAACTCTCGTCCACAAATATATTGAGGGAAGGCAAAGAAGAGGATTTGAAATCAAGGCAGAATTGCAGGAAACAGATTTCAGGAGGTAGATTCGAATCGCCTTTAAAGCACATGAAAAGCGGCAAAACGTTGACAATGATGCCCTTGGCCAAAAAGGGCGTATGCGTTTTTTCCTGAATATATTCAGGAAAAAACGCATACGCCCTTTTTGGCCAACCAAGCAACCTGGAAAGGCAAATCAGCGCTACAAAGAAGTCTCGCTTCCCATCGGTCCAAAGGGCCATGCTGAAAAAAGTGTCAAAACCAGAAATGCAGGACAGGCCATGGAGAAATGGGAGCCTTGCTACACTGATGGGCGGGATGTACATTGCCAACAGCCACTCTGGAGAAGTGTACGGTGGGTCCTGAAACATCTAAAAAACACAGCTTAGAGAGCATAGGGCACTTCCACGCATGGGGGGATAAAGCGGGAAAATTGAAAATCAGCAAGACACAAGCACCCCAAAGTTTAGGGCTGCTCTGTTGACAAGGACCTCCACTTCATTCCACCTTAAATATCCCAGGAAAGCGAAAAATGGATAAAAAAGTTGTTGTCCTTATGTACAATGGAATATCACTCAGCCATGAAATCAATGTCATAAGGCTAGTAGCAGCATGATGAGTGGATTTAGGTAAGACGACTCTAAGTGAAATAAGTCACACAGAAAAGGACACTTCTCATAAGGTGTCACTTATAGAGGGAATGTAAAAACCGTTACACTTGAACTGAATTACAAAACAGAACAGAGTCACACATGCAGAAAACACACTATGGCTGCTTAACTGGAAAGGTGAGGTGGGGTGATACATAAAACAAGAGTTTCAAATTAGCTCAGATACCGTTCCATAAACCCAATATGTAATAGACAAGACCTACTCCTTGCTCAGAGAACTGGACTCAACACGCCCGATTCACCGCACAAGAATATATCTGACTATTAATAATCTTAAAACCTATGTATTGATATCTCTCTGTTAGTGTGTCAAGTGGGTGTAAAGCGGCATAAACACAGCCGTGAAAAGCAGCTAAACCCCATTATAAAAATAAATTACTTTTAAAAACCCATGAAACAAAGACAGGGAAAGAGAGAGAAATTCTTACACAATTCGTTCAGGGGCTGTGATGCAACCTGGATTGACCATATCTAGACCCACAGCTGGATGAGACATAAGGGTGGACACTCTTGGGGCTGAGAGGTTTGGTGAGGTTGGTTGAGCAAACGCAGACCCTTTAAAGTAATACTGCGTGCTACCCATCGCATGGGTCCCAAATCTCCAGGTTCAAGGGCATCTTCCTACATCGAAAACATGCATGAGAAACCCAGAAGATGGTACACCGTGTGATGGGGAAAGGTTTCTAAAACGCACCTCATTTCTCATCTCCTTGTGCTCGGGTTCGCCATTCCAGCCACTTTACTAGCAATCTCCCTACTTGGAGCATCAGCACCTTTAACCTCCTGTTCCGTACAGGTTGCAATTTGTCCTGAGGATGAACGGGAAGACGGGGAACCAATGAGAGACTAGCTCTTGGTGTTGGGACAGGCACAGGTCACTCTATTTTCCCATCAGGAAGAAGAATTAACCACAGGCTCAGCCTGCCCCCCGGAACCAGAACAGGGCCTGAAGCCATCCTGCGCTTTTGCGGCCGGCTCCCAAAAAAGCGACTTGTAAAATGGAGCTTCAGGGCACTGCAATTCACAAACCTGCAGAGTTATAAATGATAACTCTCGTCCACAAATATATTGCGGGAAGGCAAAGAAGAGGATTTGAAATCAAGGCAGAATTGCAGGAAACAGATTTCAGGAGGTAGATTCGAATCGCCTTTAAAGCACATGAAAAGCGGCAAAACGTTGACAATGATGCCCTTGGCCAAAAAGGGCGTATGCGTTTTTTCCTGAATATATTCAGGAAAAAACGCATACGCCCTTTTTGGCCAACCAAGCAACCTGGAAAGGCAAATCAGCGCTACAAAGAAGTCTCGCTTCCCATCGGTCAAAAGGGCCATGCTGAAAAAAGTGTCAAAACCAGAAATGCAGGACAGGCCATGGAGAAATGGGAGCCTTGCTACACTGATGGGCGGGATGTAAATTGCCAACAGCCACTCTGGAGAAGTGTACGGTGTGTCCTGAAACATCTAAAAAACACAGCTTAGAGAGCATAGGGCACTTCCACGCATGGGGGGATAAAGTGGGAAAATTGAAAATCAGCAAGACACAAGCACCCCAAAGTTTAGGGCTGCTCTGTTGACAAGGACCTCCACTTCATTCCACCTTAAATATCCCAGGAAAGCGAAAAATGGATAAAAAAGTTGTGGTCCTTATGTACAATGGAATATCACTCAGCCATGAAATCAATGTCATAAGGCTAGTAGCAGCATGATGAGTGGATTTAGGTAAGACGACTCTAAGTGAAATAAGTCACACAGAAAAGGACACTTCTCATAAGGTGTCACTTATAGAGGGAATGTAAAAACCGTTACACTTGAACTGAATTACAAAACAGAACAGAGTCACACATGCAGAAAACACACTATGGCTGCTTAACGGGAAAGGTGAGGTGGGGTGATACATAAAACAAGAGTTTCAAATTAGCTCAGATACCGTTCCATAAACTCAATATGTAATAGACAAGACCTACTCCTTGCTCAGAGAACTGGACTCAACACGCCCGATTCACTGCACAAGAATATATCTGACTAGTAATAATCTTAAAACCTATGTATTGATATCTCTCTGTTAGTGTGTCAAGTGGGTGTAAAGCGGCCTAAACACAGCCGTGAAAAGCAGCTAAACCCCATTATAAAAATAAATTACTTTTAAAAACCCATGAAACAAAGACAGGGAAAGAGAGAGAAATTCTTACACAATTCGTTCAGGGGCTGTGATGCAACCTGGATTGACCATATCTAGACCCACAGCTGGATGAGACATAAGGGTGGACACTCTTGGGGCTGAGAGGTTTGGTGAGGTTGGGTGAGCAAACGCAGACCCTTTAAAGTAATACTGCGTGCTACCCATCGCATGGGTCCCAAATCTCCAGGTTCAAGGGCATCTTCCTACATCGAAAACATGCATGAGAAACCCAGAAGATGGTACACCGTGTGATGGGGAAAGGTTTCTAAAACGCACCTCATTTCTCATCTCCTTGTGCTCGGGTTCGCCATTCCAGCCACTTTACTAGCAATCTCCCTACTTGGAGCATCAGCACCTTTAACCTCCTGTTCCGTACAGGTTGCAATTTGTCCCCAGGATGAACGGGAAGATGGGGAACCAATGAGAGACTAGCTCTTGGTGTTGGGACAGGCACAGGTCACTCTATTTTCCCATCAGGAAGAAGAATTAACCACAGGCTCAGCCTGCCCCCCGGAACCAGAACAGGGCCTGAAGCCATCCTGCGCCTTTGCGGCCGGCTCCCAAAAAAGCGACTTGTAAAATGGAGCTTCAGGGCACTGCAATTCACAAACCTGCAGAGTTATAAATGATAACTCTCGTCCACAAATATATTGAGGGAAGGCAAAGAAGAGGATCTGAAATCAAGGCAGAATTGCAGGAAACAGATTTCAGGAGGTAGATTCGAATCGCCTTTAAAGCACATGAAAAGCGGCAAAACGTTGACAATGATGCCCTTTTTGTCCAACCAAGCAACCTGGAAAGGCAAATCAGCGCTACAAAGAAGTCTCGCTTCCCATCAGTCAAAAGGGCCATGCTGAAAAAGTGTCAAAACCAGAAATGCAGGACAGGCCATGGAGAAATGGGAGCCTTGCTACACTGATGGGCGGGATGTAAATTGCCAACAGCCACTCTGGAGAAGTGTACGGTGTGTCCTGAAACATCTAAAAAACACAGCTTAGAGAGCATAGGGCACTTCCACGCATGGGGGGATAAAGTGGGAAAATTGAAAATCAGCAAAACACAAGCACCCCAAAGTTTAGGGCTGCTCTGTTGACAAGGACCTCCACTTCCTTCCACCTTAAATATCCCAGGAAAGCGAAAAATGGATAAAAAAGTTGTGGTCCTTATGTACAATGGAATATCACTCAGCCATGAAATCAATGTCATAAGGCTAGTAGCAGCATGATGAGTGGATTTAGGTAAGACGATTCTAAGTGAAATAAGTCACACAGAAAAGGACACTTCTCATAAGGTGTCACTTATAGAGGGAATGTAAAAACCGTTACACTTGAAATGAATTACAAAACAGAACAGAGTCACACATGCAAAAAACACACTATGGCTGCTTAACGGGAAAGGTGAGGTGGGGTGATACATAAAACAAGAGTTTCAAATTAGCTCAGATACCGTTCCATAAACCCAATATGTAATAGACAAGACCTACTCCTTGCTCAGAGAACTGGACTCAACACGCCCGATTCACCGCACAAGAATGTATCTGACTAGTAATAATCTTAAAACCTATGTATTGATATCTCTCTGTTAGTGTGTCAAGTGGGTGTAAAGCGGCCTAAACACAGCCGTGAAAAGCAGCTAAACCCCATTATAAAAATAAATTACTTTTAAAAACCCATGAAACAAAGACAGGGAAAGAGAGAGAAATTCTTACACAATTCGTTCAGGGGCTGTGATGCAACCTGGATTGACCATATCTAGACCCACAGCTGGATGAGACATAAGGGTGGACACTCTTGGGGCTGAGAGGTTTGGTGAGGTTGGGTGAGCAAACGCAGACCCTTTAAAGTAATACTGCGTGCTACCCATCGCATGGGTCCCAAATCTCCAGGTTCAAGGGCATCTTCCTACATCGAAAACATGCATGAGAAACCCAGAAGATGGTACACCGTGTGATGGGGAAAGGTTTCTAAAACGCACCTCATTTCTCATCTCCTTGTGCTCGGGTTCGCCATTCCAGCCACTTTACTAGCAATCTCCCTACTTGGAGCATCAGCACCTTTAACCTCCTGTTCCGTACAGGTTGCAATTTGTCCTGAGGATGAACGGGAAGACGGGGAACCAATGAGAGACTAGCTCTTGGTGTTGGGACAGGCACAGGTCACTCTATTTTCCCATCAGGAAGAAGAATTAACCACAGGCACAGCCTGCCCCCCAGAACCAGAACAGGGCCTGAAGCCATCCTGCGCTTTTGCGGCCGGCTCCCAAAAAAGCGACTTGTAAAATGGAGCTTCAGGGCACTGCAATTCACAAACCTGCAGAGTTATAAATGATAACTCTCGTCCACAAATATATTGAGGGAAGGCAAAGAAGAGGATTTGAAATCAAGGCAGAATTACAGGAAACAGATTTCAGGAGGTAGATTCGAATCGCCTTTAAAGCACATGAAAAGCGGCAAAACGTTGACAATGATGCCCTTGGCCAAAAAGGGCGTATGCGTTTTTTCCTGAATATATTCAGGAAAAAACGCATACGCCCTTTTTGGCCAACCAAGCAACCTGGAAAGGCAAATAAGCGCTACAAAGAAGTCTCGCTTCCCATCGGTCAAAAGGGCCATGCTGAAAAAAGTGTCAAAACCAGAAATGCAGGACAGGCCATGGAGAAATGGGAGCCTTGCTACACTGATGGGCGGGATGTAAATTGCCAACAGCCACTCTGGAGAAGTGTACGGTGTGTCCTGAAACATCTAAAAAACACAGCTTAGAGAGCATAGGGCACTTCCACGCATGGGGGGATAAAGTGGGAAAATTGAAAATCAGCAAGACACAAGCACCCCAAAGTTTAGGGCTGCTCTGTTGACAAGGACCTCCACTTCATTCCACCTTAAATATCCCAGGAAAGCGAAAAATGGATAAAAAAGTTGTGGTCCTTATGTAGAATGGAATATCACTCAGCCATGAAATCAATGTCATAAGGCTAGTAGCAGCATGATGAGTGGATTTAGGTAAGACGATTCTAAGTGAAATAAGTCACACAGAAAAGGACACTTCTCATAAGGTGTCACTTATAGAGGGAATGTAAAAACCGTTACACTTGAACTGAATTACAAAACAGAACAGAGTCACACATGCAGAAAACACACTATGGCTGCTTAACGGGAAAGGTGAGGTGGGGTGATACATAAAACAAGAGTTTCAAATTAGCTCAGATACCGTTCCATAAACCCAATATGTAATAGACAAGACCTACTCCTTGCTCAGAGAACTGGACTCAACACGCCCGATTCACCGCACAAGAATATATCTGACTAGTAATAATCTTAAAACCTATGTATTGATATCTCTCTGTTAGTGTGTCAAGTGGATGTAAAGCGGCATAAACACAGCCGTGAAAAGCAGCTAAACCCCATTATAAAAATAAATTACTTTTAAAAACCCATGAAACAAAGACAGGGAAAGAGAGAGAAATTCTTACACAATTCGTTCAGGGGCTGTGATGCAACCTGGATTGACCATATCTAGACCCACAGCTGGATGAGACATAAGGGTGGACACTCTTGGGGCTGAGAGGTTTGGTGAGGTTGGGTGAGCAAACGCAGACCCTTTAAAGTAATACTGCGTGCTACCCATCGCATGGGTCCCAAATCTCCAGGTTCAAGGGCATCTTCCTACATCGAAAACATGCATGAGAAACCCAGAAGATGGTACACCGTGTGATGGGGAAAGGTTTCTAAAACGCACCTCATTTCTCATCTCCTTGTGCTCGGGTTCGCCATTCCAGCCACTTTACTAGCAATCTCCCTACTTGGAGCATCAGCACCTTTAACCTCCTGTTCCGTACAGGTTGCAATTTGTCCTGAGGATGAACGGGAAGACGGGGAACCAATGAGAGACTAGCTCTTGGTGTTGGGACAGGCACAGGTCACTCTATTTTCCCATCAGGAAGAAGAATTAACCACAGGCTCAGCCTGCCCCCCAGAACCAGAACAGGGCCTGAAGCCATCCTGCGCTTTTGCGGCCGGCTCCCAAAAAAGCGACTTGTAAAATGGAGCTTCAGGGCACTGCAATTCACAAACCTGCAGAGTTATAAATGATAACTCTCGTCCACAAATATATTGAGGGAAGGCAAAGAAGAGGATTTGAAATCAAGGCAGAATTACAGGAAACAGATTTCAGGAGGTAGATTCGAATCGCCTTTAAAGCACATGAAAAGCGGCAAAACGTTGACAATGATGCCCTTGGCCAAAAAGGGCGTATGCGTTTTTTCCTGAATATATTCAGGAAAAAACGCATACGCCCTTTTTGGCCAACCAAGCAACCTGGAAAGGCAAATAAGCGCTACAAAGAAGTCTCGCTTCCCATCGGTCAAAAGGGCCATGCTGAAAAAAGTGTCAAAATCAGAAATGCAGGACAGGCCATGGAGAAATGGGAGCCTTGCTACACTGATGGGCGGGATGTAAATTGCCAACAGCCACTCTGGAGAAGTGTACGGTGTGTCCTGAAACATCTAAAAAACACAGCTTAGAGAGCATAGGGCACTTCCACGCATGGGGGGATAAAGTGGGAAAATTGAAAATCAGCAAAACACAAGCACCCCAAAGTTTAGGGCTGCTCTGTTGACAAGGACCTCCACTTCCTTCCACCTTAAATATCCCAGGAAAGCGAAAAATGGATAAAAAAGTTGTGGTCCTTATGTACAATGGAATATCACTCAGCCATGAAATCAATGTCATAAGGCTAGTAGCAGCATGATGAGTGGATTTAGGTAAGACGATTCTAAGTGAAATAAGTCACACAGAAAAGGACACTTCTCATAAGGTGTCACTTATAGAGGGAATGTAAAAACCGTTACACTTGAAATGAATTACAAAACAGAACAGAGTCTCACATGCAGAAAACACACTATGGCTGCTTAACGGGAAAGGTGAGGTGGGGTGATACATAAAACAAGAGTTTCAAATTAGCTCAGATACCGTTCCATAAACCCAATATGTAATAGAGAAGACCTACTCCTTGCTCAGAGAACTGGACTCAACACGCCCGATTCACCGCACAAGAATATATCTGACTAGTAATAATCTTAAAACCTATGTATTGATATCTCTCTGTTAGTGTGTCAAGTGGGTGTAAAGCGGCCTAAACACAGCCGTGAAAAGCAGCTAAACCCCATTATAAAAATAAATTACTTTTAAAAACCCATGAAACAAAGACAGGGAAAGAGAGAGAAATTCTTACACAATTCGTTCAGGGGCTGTGATGCAACCTGGATTGACCATATCTAGACCCACAGCTGGATGAGACATAAGGGTGGACACTCTTGGGGCTGAGAGGTTTGGTGAGGTTGGGTGAGCAAACGCAGACCCTTTAAAGTAATACTGCGTGCTACCCATCGCATGGGTCCCAAATCTCCAGGTTCAAGGGCATCTTCCTACATCGAAAACATGCATGAGAAACCCAGAAGATGGTACACCGTGTGATGGGGAAAGGTTTCTAAAACGCACCTCATTTCTCATCTCCTTGTGCTCGGGTTCGCCATTCCAGCCACTTTACTAGCAATCTCCCTACTTGGAGCATCAGCACCTTTAACCTCCTGTTCCGTACAGGTTGCAATTTGTCCCCAGGATGAACGGGAAGATGGGGAACCAATGAGAGACTAGCTCTTGGTGTTGGGACAGGCACAGGTCACTCTATTTTCCCATCAGGAAGAAGAATTAACCACAGGCTCAGCCTGCCCCCCGGAACCAGAACAGGGCCTGAAGCCATCCTGCGCTTTTGCGGCCGGCTCCCAAAAAAGCGACTTGTAAAATGGAGCTTCAGGGTACTGCAATTCACAAACCTGCAGAGTTATAAATGATAACTCTCGTCCACAAAAATATTGAGGGAAGGCAAAGAAGAGGATTTGAAATCAAGGCAGAATTGCAGGAAACAGATTTCAGGAGGTAGATTCGAATCGCCTTTAAAGCACATGAAAAGCGGCAAAACGTTGACAATGATGCCCTTTTTGGCCAACCAAGCAACCTGGAAAGGCAAATCAGCGCTACAAAGAAGTCTCGCTTCCCATCGGTCAAAAGGGCCATGCTGAAAAAAGTGTCAAAACCAGAAATTCAGGACAGGCCATGGAGAAATGGGAGCCTTGCTACACTGATGGGCGGGATGTAAATTGCCAACAGCCACTCTGGAGAAGTGTACGGTGGGTCCTGAAACATCTAAAAAACACAGCTTAGAGAGCATAGGGCACTTCCACGCATGGGGGGATAAAGCGGGAAAATTGAAAATCAGCAAGACACAAGCACCCCAAAGTTTAGGGCTGCTCTGTTGACAAGGACCTCCACTTCCTTCCACCTTAAATATCCCAGGAAAGCGAAAAATGGATAAAAAAGTTGTGGTCCTTATGTACAATGGAATATCACTCAGCCATGAAATCAATGTCATAAGGCTAGTAGCAGCATGATGAGTGGATTTAGGTAAGACGATTCTAAGTGAAATAAGTCACACAGAAAAGGACACTTCTCATAAGGTGTCACTTATAGAGGGAATGTAAAAACCGTTACACTTGAACTGAATTACAAAACAGAACAGAGTCACACATGCAGAAAACACACTATGGCTGCTTAACGGGAAAGGTGAGGTGGGGTGATACATAAAACAAGAGTTTCAAATTAGCTCAGATACCGTTCCATAAACCCAATATGTAATAGACAAGACCTACTCCTTGCTCAGAGAACTGGACTCAACACGCCCGACTCACCGCACAAGAATATATCTGAGTAGTAATAATCTTAAAACCTATGTATTGATATCTCTCTGTTAGTGTGTCAAGTGGATGTAAAGCGGCATAAACACAGCCGTGAAAAGCAGCTAAACCCCATTATAAAAATAAATTACTTTTAAAAACCCATGAAACAAAGACAGGGAAAGAGAGAGAAATTCTTACACAATTCGTTCAGGGGCTGTGATGCAACCTGGATTGACCATATCTAGACCCACAGCTGGATGAGACATAAGGGTGGACACTCTTGGGGCTGAGAGGTTTGGTGAGGTTGGGTGAGCAAACGCAGACCCTTTAAAGTAATACTGCGTGCTACCCATCGCATGGGTCCCAAATCTCCAGGTTCAAGGGCATCTTCCTACATCGAAAACATGCATGAGAAACCCAGAAGATGGTACACCGTGTGATGGGGAAAGGTTTCTAAAACGCACCTCATTTCTCATCTCCTTGTGCTCGGGTTCGCCATTCCAGCCACTTTACTAGCAATCTCCCTACTTGGAGCATCAGCACCTTTAACCTCCTGTTCCGTACAGGTTGCAATTTGTCCTGAGGATGAACGGGAAGATGGGGAACCAATGAGAGACTAGCTCTTGGTGTTGGGACAGGCACAGGTCACTCTATTTTCCCATCAGGAAGAAGAATTAACCACAGGCTCAGCCTGCCCCCCAGAACCAGAACAGGGCCTGAAGCCATCCTGCGCTTTTGCGGCCGGCTCCCAAAAAAGCGACTTGTAAAATGGATCTTCAGGGCACTGCAATTCACAAACCTGCAGAGTTATAAATGATAACTCTCGTCCACAAATATATTGAGGGAAGGCAAAGAAGAGGATTTGAAATCAAGGCAGAATTGCAGGAAACAGATTTCAGGAGGTAGATTCGAATCGCCTTTAAAGCACATGAAAAGCGGCAAAACGTTGACAATGATGCCCTTGGCCAAAAAGGGCGTATGCGTTTTTTCCTGAATATATTCAGGAAAAAACGCATACGCCCTTTTTGGCCAACCAAGCAACCTGGAAAGGCAAATCAGCGCTACAAAGAAGTCTCGCTTCCCATCGGTCAAAAGGGCCATGCTGAAAAAAGTGTCAAAACCAGAAATGCAGGACAGGCCATGGAGAAATGGGAGCCTTGCTACACTGATGGGCGGGATGTACATTGCCAACAGCCACTCTGGAGAAGTGTACGGTGGGTCCTGAAACATCTAAAAAACACAGCTTAGAGAGCATAGGGCACTTCCACGCATGGGGGGATAAAGCGGGAAAATTGAAAATCAGCAAGACACAAGCACCCCAAAGTTTAGGGCTGCTCTGTTGACAAGGACCTCCACTTCATTCCACCTTAAATATCCCAGGAAAGCGAAAAATGGATAAAAAAGTTGTTGTCCTTATGTACAATGGAATATCACTCAGCCATGAAATCAATGTCATAAGGCTAGTAGCAGCATGATGAGTGGATTTAGGTAAGACGACTCTAAGTGAAATAAGTCACACAGAAAAGGACACTTCTCATAAGGTGTCACTTATAGAGGGAATGTAAAAACCGTTACACTTGAACTGAATTACAAAACAGAACAGAGTCACACATGCAGAAAACACACTATGGCTGCTTAACTGGAAAGGTGAGGTGGGGTGATACATAAAACAAGAGTTTCAAATTAGCTCAGATACCGTTCCATAAACCCAATATGTAATAGAGAAGACCTACTCCTTGCTCAGAGAACTGGACTCAACACGCCCGATTCACCGCACAAGAATATATCTGACTAGTAATAATCTTAAAACCTATGTATTGATATCTCTCTGTTAGTGTGTCAAGTGGGTGTAAAGCGGCCTAAACACAGCCGTGAAAAGCAGCTAAACCCCATTATAAAAATAAATTACTTTTAAAAACCCATGAAACAAAGACAGGGAAAGAGAGAGAAATTCTTACACAATTCGTTCAGGGGCTGTGATGCAACCTGGATTGACCATATCTAGACCCACAGCTGGATGAGACATAAGGGTGGACACTCTTGGGGCTGAGAGGTTTGGTGAGGTTGGGTGAGCAAACGCAGACCCTTTAAAGTAATACTGCGTGCTACCCATCGCATGGGTCCCAAATCTCCAGGTTCAAGGGCATCTTCCTACATCGAAAACATGCATGAGAAACCCAGAAGATGGTACACCGTGTGATGGGGAAAGGTTTCTAAAACGCACCTCATTTCTCATCTCCTTGTGCTCGGGTTCGCCATTCCAGCCACTTTACTAGCAATCTCCCTACTTGGAGCATCAGCACCTTTAACCTCCTGTTCCGTACAGGTTGCAATTTGTCCCCAGGATGAACGGGAAGATGGGGAACCAATGAGAGACTAGCTCTTGGTGTTGGGACAGGCACAGGTCACTCTATTTTCCCATCAGGAAGAAGAATTAACCACAGGCTCAGCCTGCCCCCCGGAACCAGAACAGGGCCTGAAGCCATCCTGCGCTTTTGCGGCCGGCTCCCAAAAAAGCGACTTGTAAAATGGAGCTTCAGGGTACTGCAATTCACAAACCTGCAGAGTTATAAATGATAACTCTCGTCCACAAAAATATTGAGGGAAGGCAAAGAAGAGGATTTGAAATCAAGGCAGAATTGCAGGAAACAGATTTCAGGAGGTAGATTCGAATCGCCTTTAAAGCACATGAAAAGCGGCAAAACGTTGACAATGATGCCCTTTTTGGCCAACCAAGCAACCTGGAAAGGCAAATCAGCGCTACAAAGAAGTCTCGCTTCCCATCGGTCAAAAGGGCCATGCTGAAAAAAGTGTCAAAACCAGAAATTCAGGACAGGCCATGGAGAAATGGGAGCCTTGCTACACTGATGGGCGGGATGTAAATTGCCAACAGCCACTCTGGAGAAGTGTACGGTGGGTCCTGAAACATCTAAAAAACACAGCTTAGAGAGCATAGGGCACTTCCACGCATGGGGGGATAAAGCGGGAAAATTGAAAATCAGCAAGACACAAGCACCCCAAAGTTTAGGGCTGCTCTGTTGACAAGGACCTCCACTTCCTTCCACCTTAAATATCCCAGGAAAGCGAAAAATGGATAAAAAAGTTGTGGTCCTTATGTACAATGGAATATCACTCAGCCATGAAATCAATGTCATAAGGCTAGTAGCAGCATGATGAGTGGATTTAGGTAAGACGATTCTAAGTGAAATAAGTCACACAGAAAAGGACACTTCTCATAAGGTGTCACTTATAGAGGGAATGTAAAAACCGTTACACTTGAACTGAATTACAAAACAGAACAGAGTCACACATGCAGAAAACACACTATGGCTGCTTAACGGGAAAGGTGAGGTGGGGTGATACATAAAACAAGAGTTTCAAATTAGCTCAGATACCGTTCCATAAACCCAATATGTAATAGACAAGACCTACTCCTTGCTCAGAGAACTGGACTCAACACGCCCGACTCACCGCACAAGAATATATCTGAGTAGTAATAATCTTAAAACCTATGTATTGATATCTCTCTGTTAGTGTGTCAAGTGGATGTAAAGCGGCATAAACACAGCCGTGAAAAGCAGCTAAACCCCATTATAAAAATAAATTACTTTTAAAAACCCATGAAACAAAGACAGGGAAAGAGAGAGAAATTCTTACACAATTCGTTCAGGGGCTGTGATGCAACCTGGATTGACCATATCTAGACCCACAGCTGGATGAGACATAAGGGTGGACACTCTTGGGGCTGAGAGGTTTGGTGAGGTTGGGTGAGCAAACGCAGACCCTTTAAAGTAATACTGCGTGCTACCCATCGCATGGGTCCCAAATCTCCAGGTTCAAGGGCATCTTCCTACATCGAAAACATGCATGAGAAACCCAGAAGATGGTACACCGTGTGATGGGGAAAGGTTTCTAAAACGCACCTCATTTCTCATCTCCTTGTGCTCGGGTTCGCCATTCCAGCCACTTTACTAGCAATCTCCCTACTTGGAGCATCAGCACCTTTAACCTCCTGTTCCGTACAGGTTGCAATTTGTCCTGAGGATGAACGGGAAGATGGGGAACCAATGAGAGACTAGCTCTTGGTGTTGGGACAGGCACAGGTCACTCTATTTTCCCATCAGGAAGAAGAATTAACCACAGGCTCAGCCTGCCCCCCAGAACCAGAACAGGGCCTGAAGCCATCCTGCGCTTTTGCGGCCGGCTCCCAAAAAAGCGACTTGTAAAATGGATCTTCAGGGCACTGCAATTCACAAACCTGCAGAGTTATAAATGATAACTCTCGTCCACAAATATATTGAGGGAAGGCAAAGAAGAGGATTTGAAATCAAGGCAGAATTGCAGGAAACAGATTTCAGGAGGTAGATTCGAATCGCCTTTAAAGCACATGAAAAGCGGCAAAACGTTGACAATGATGCCCTTGGCCAAAAAGGGCGTATGCGTTTTTTCCTGAATATATTCAGGAAAAAACGCATACGCCCTTTTTGGCCAACCAAGCAACCTGGAAAGGCAAATCAGCGCTACAAAGAAGTCTCGCTTCCCATCGGTCAAAAGGGCCATGCTGAAAAAAGTGTCAAAACCAGAAATGCAGGACAGGCCATGGAGAAATGGGAGCCTTGCTACACTGATGGGCGGGATGTACATTGCCAACAGCCACTCTGGAGAAGTGTACGGTGGGTCCTGAAACATCTAAAAAACACAGCTTAGAGAGCATAGGGCACTTCCACGCATGGGGGGATAAAGCGGGAAAATTGAAAATCAGCAAGACACAAGCACCCCAAAGTTTAGGGCTGCTCTGTTGACAAGGACCTCCACTTCATTCCACCTTAAATATCCCAGGAAAGCGAAAAATGGATAAAAAAGTTGTTGTCCTTATGTACAATGGAATATCACTCAGCCATGAAATCAATGTCATAAGGCTAGTAGCAGCATGATGAGTGGATTTAGGTAAGACGACTCTAAGTGAAATAAGTCACACAGAAAAGGACACTTCTCATAAGGTGTCACTTATAGAGGGAATGTAAAAACCGTTACACTTGAACTGAATTACAAAACAGAACAGAGTCACACATGCAGAAAACACACTATGGCTGCTTAACTGGAAAGGTGAGGTGGGGTGATACATAAAACAAGAGTTTCAAATTAGCTCAGATACCGTTCCATAAACCCAATATGGAATAGACAAGACCTACTCCTTGCTCAGAGAACTGGACTCAACACGCCCGATTCACCGCACAAGAATATATCTGACTATTAATAATCTTAAAACCTATGTATTGATATCTCTCTGTTAGTGTGTCAAGTGGGTGTAAAGCGGCATAAACACAGCCGTGAAAAGCAGCTAAACCCCATTATAAAAATAAATTACTTTTAAAAACCCATGAAACAAAGACAGGGAAAGAGAGAGAAATTCTTACACAATTCGTTCAGGGGCTGTGATGCAACCTGGATTGACCATATCTAGACCCACAGCTGGATGAGACATAAGGGTGGACACTCTTGGGGCTGAGAGGTTTGGTGAGGTTGGGTGAGCAAACGCAGACCCTTTAAAGTAATACTGCGTGCTACCCATCGCATGGGTCCCAAATCTCCAGGTTCAAGGGCATCTTCCTACATCGAAAACATGCATGAGAAACCCAGAAGATGGTACACCGTGTGATGGGGAAAGGTTTCTAAAACGCACCTCATTTCTCATCTCCTTGTGCTCGGGTTCGCCATTCCAGCCACTTTACTAGCAATCTCCCTACTTGGAGCATCAGCACCTTTAACCTCCTGTTCCGTACAGGTTGCAATTTGTCCTGAGGATGAACGGGAAGACGGGGAACCAATGAGAGACTAGCTCTTGGTGTTGGGACAGGCACAGGTCACTCTATTTTCCCATCAGGAAGAAGAATTAACCACAGGCTCAGCCTGCCCCCCGGAACCAGAACAGGGCCTGAAGCCATCCTGCGCTTTTGCGGCCGGCTCCCAAAAAAGCGACTTGTAAAATGGAGCTTCAGGGCACTGCAATTCACAAACCTGCAGAGTTATAAATGATAACTCTCGTCCACAAATATATTGCGGGAAGGCAAAGAAGAGGATTTGAAATCAAGGCAGAATTGCAGGAAACAGATTTCAGGAGGTAGATTCGAATCGCCTTTAAAGCACATGAAAAGCGGCAAAACGTTGACAATGATGCCCTTTTTGGCCAACCAAGCAACCTGGAAAGGCAAATCAGCGCTACAAAGAAGTCTCGCTTCCCATCGGTCAAAAGGGCCATGCTGAAAAAAGTGTCAAAACCAGAAATGCAGGACAGGCCATGGAGAAATGGGAGCCTTGCTACACTGATGGGCGGGATGTAAATCGCCAACAGCCACTCTGGAGAAGTGTACGGTGGGTCCTGAAACATCTAAAAAACACAGCTTAGAGAGCATAGGGCACTTCCACGCATGGGGGGATAAAGCGGGAAAATTGAAAATCAGCAAGACACAAGCACCCCAAAGTTTAGGGCTGCTCTGTTGACAAGGACCTCCACTTCCTTCCACCTTAAATATCCCAGGAAAGCGAAAAATGGATAAAAAAGTTGTGGTCCTTATGTACAATGGAATATCACTCAGCCATGAAATCAATGTCATAAGGCTAGTAGCAGCATGATGAGTGGATTTAGGTAAGACGATTCTAAGTGAAATAAGTCACACAGAAAAGGACACTTCTCATAAGGTGTCACTTATAGAGGGAATGTAAAAACCGTTACACTTGAACTGAATTACAAAACAGAACAGAGTCACACATGCAGAAAACACACTATGGCTGCTTAACGGGAAAGGTGAGGTGGGGTGATACATAAAACAAGAGTTTCAAATTAGCTCAGATACCGTTCCATAAACCCAATATGTAATAGACAAGACCTACTCCTTGCTCAGAGAACTGGACTCAACACGCCCGACTCACCGCACAAGAATATATCTGAGTAGTAATAATCTTAAAACCTATGTATTGATATCTCTCTGTTAGTGTGTCAAGTGGATGTAAAGCGGCATAAACACAGCCGTGAAAAGCAGCTAAACCCCATTATAAAAATAAATTACTTTTAAAAACCCATGAAACAAAGACAGGGAAAGAGAGAGAAATTCTTACACAATTCGTTCAGGGGCTGTGATGCAACCTGGATTGACCATATCTAGACCCACAGCTGGATGAGACATAAGGGTGGACACTCTTGGGGCTGAGAGGTTTGGTGAGGTTGGGTGAGCAAACGCAGACCCTTTAAAGTAATACTGCGTGCTACCCATCGCATGGGTCCCAAATCTCCAGGTTCAAGGGCATCTTCCTACATCGAAAACATGCATGAGAAACCCAGAAGATGGTACACCGTGTGATGGGGAAAGGTTTCTAAAACGCACCTCATTTCTCATCTCCTTGTGCTCGGGTTCGCCATTCCAGCCACTTTACTAGCAATCTCCCTACTTGGAGCATCAGCACCTTTAACCTCCTGTTCCGTACAGGTTGCAATTTGTCCTGAGGATGAACGGGAAGATGGGGAACCAATGAGAGACTAGCTCTTGGTGTTGGGACAGGCACAGGTCACTCTATTTTCCCATCAGGAAGAAGAATTAACCACAGGCTCAGCCTGCCCCCCGGAACCAGAACAGGGCCTGAAGCCATCCTGCGCTTTTGCGGCCGGCTCCCAAAAAAGCGACTTGTAAAATGGAGCTTCAGGGCACTGCAATTCACAAACCTGCAGAGTTATAAATGATAACTCTCGTCCACAAATATATTGAGGGAAGGCAAAGAAGAGGATTTGAAATCAAGGCAGAATTGCAGGAAACAGATTTCAGGAGGTAGATTCGAATCGCCATTAAAGCACATGAAAAGCGGCAAAACGTTGACAATGATGCCCTTGGCCAAAAAGGGCGTATGCGTTTTTTCCTGAATATATTCAGGAAAAAACGCATACGCCCTTTTTGGCCATCCAAGCAACCTGGAAAGGCAAATCAGCGCTACAAAGAAGTCTCGCTTCCCATCGGTCAAAAGGGCCATGCTGAAAAAAGTGTCAAAACCAGAAATGCAGGACAGGCCATGGAGAAATGGGAGCCTTGCTACACTGATGGGCGGGATGTACATTGCCAACAGCCACTCTGGAGAAGTGTACGGTGGGTCCTGAAACATCTAAAAAACACAGCTTAGAGAGCATAGGGCACTTCCACGCATGGGGGGATAAAGCGGGAAAATTGAAAATCAGCAAGACACAAGCACCCCAAAGTTTAGGGCTGCTCTGTTGACAAGGACCTCCACTTCCTTCCACCTTAAATATCCCAGGAAAGCGAAAAATGGATAAAAAAGTTGTGGTCCTTATGTACAATGGAATATCACTCAGCCATGAAATCAATGTCATAAGGCTAGTAGCAGCATGATGAGTGGATTTAGGTAAGACGATTCTAAGTGAAATAATTCACACAGAAAAGGACACTTCTCATAAGGTGTCACTTATAGAGGGAATGTAAAAACCGTTACACTTGAACTGAATTACAAAACAGAACAGAGTCACACATGCAGAAAACACACTATGGCTGCTTAACGGGAAAGGTGAGGTGGGGTGATACATAAAACAAGAGTTTCAAATTAGCTCAGATACCGTTCCATAAACCCAATATGTAATAGACAAGACCTACTCCTTGCTCAGAGAACTGGACTCAACACGCCCGATTCACCGCACAAGAATATATCTGACTAGTAATAATCTTAAAACCTATGTATTGATATCTCTCTGTTAGTGTGTCAAGTGGGTGTAAAGCGGCATAAACACAGCCGTGAAAAGCAGCTAAACCCCATTATAAAAATAAATTACTTTTAAAAACCCATGAAACAAAGACAGGGAAAGAGAGAGAAATTCTTACACAATTCGTTCAGGGGCTGTGATGCAACCTGGATTGACCATATCTAGACCCACAGCTGAATGAGACATAAGGGTGGACACTCTTGGGGCTGAGAGGTTTGGTGAGGTTGGGTGAGCAAACGCAGACCCTTTAAAGTAATACTGCGTGCTACCCATCGCATGGGTCCCAAATCTCCAGGTTCAAGGGCATCTTCCTACATCGAAAACATGCATGAGAAACCCAGAAGATGGTACACCGTGTGATGGGGAAAGATTTCTAAAACGCACCTCATTTCTCATCTCCTTGTGCTCGGGTTTGCCATTCCAGCCACGTTACTAGCAATCTCCCTACTTGGAGCATCAGCACCTTTAACCTCCTGTTCCGTACAGGTTGCAATTTGTCCCCAGGATGAACGGGAAGACGGGGAACCAATGAGAGACTAGCTCTTGGTGTTGGGACAGGCACAGGTCACTCTATTTTCCCATCAGGAAGAAGAATTAACCACAGGCTCAGCCTGCCCCCCGGAACCAGAAGAGGGCCTGAAGCCATCCTGCGCTTTTGCGGCCGGCTCCCAAAAAAGCGACTTGTAAAATGGAGCTTCAGGGCACTGCAATTCACAAACCTGCAGAGTTATAAATGATAACTGTCGTCCACAAATATATTGAGGGAAGGCAAAGAAGAGGATTTGAAATCAAGGCAGAATTGCAGGAAACAGATTTCAGGAGGTAGATTCGAATCGCCTTTAAAGCACATGAAAAGCGGCAAAACGTTGACAATGATGCCCTTGGCCAAAAAGGGCGTATGCGTTTTTTCCTGAATATATTCAGGAAAAAACGCATACGCCCTTTTTGGCCAACCAAGCAACCTGGAAAGGCAAATCAGCGCTACAAAGAAGTCTCGCTTCCCATCGGTCCAAAGGGCCATGCTGAAAAAAGTGTCAAAACCAGAAATGCAGGACAGGCCATGGAGAAATGGGAGCCTTGCTACACTGATGGGCGGGATGTAAATTGCCAACAGCTACTCTGGAGAAGTGTACGGTGTGTCCTGAAACATCGAAAAAACATCGCTTAGAGAGCATAGGGCACTTCAACGCATGGGGGGATAAAGTGGGAAAATTGAAAATCAGCAAAACACAAGCACCCCAAAGTTTAGGGCTGCTCTGTTGACAAGGACCTCCACTTCCTTCCACCTTAAATATCCCAGGAAAGCAAAAAATGGATAAAAAAGTTGTGGTCCCTATGTACAATGGAATATCACTCAGCCATGAAATCAATGTCATAAGGCTAGTAGCAGCATGATGAGTGGATTTAGGTAAGACGATTCTAAGTGAAATAAGTCACACAGAAAAGGACACTTCTCATAAGGTGTCACTTATAGAGGGAATGTAAAAACCGTTACACTTGAACTGAATTACAAAACAGAACAGAGTCACACATGCAGAAAACACACTATGGCTGCTTAACGGGAAAGGTGAGGTGGGGTGATACATAAAACAAGAGTTTCAAATTAGCTCAGATACCGTTCCATAAACCCAATATGTAATAGACAAGACCTACTCCTTGCTCAGAGAACTGGACTCAACACGCCCGATTCACCGCACAAGAATATATCTGACCAGTAATAATCTTAAAACCTATGTATTGATATCTCTCTGTTAGTGTGTCAAGTGGGTGTAAAGCGGCATAAACACAGCCGTGAAAAGCAGCTAAACCCCATTATAAAAATAAATTACTTTTAAAAACCCATGAAACAAAGACAGGGAAAGAGAGAGAAATTCTTACACAATTCGTTCAGGGGCTGTGATGCAACCTGGATTGACCATATCTAGACCCACAGCTGGATGAGACATAAGGGTGGACACTCTTGGGGCTGAGAGGTTTGGTGAGGTTGGGTGAGCAAACGCAGACCCTTTAAAGTAATACTGCGTGCTACCCATCGCATGGGTCCCAAATCTCCAGGTTCAAGGGCATCTTCCTACATCGAAAACATGCATGAGAAACCCAGAAGATGGTACACCGTGTGATGGGGAAAGGTTTCTAAAACGCACCTCATTTCTCATCTCCTTGTGCTCGGGTTCGCCATTCCAGCCACTTTACTAGCAATCTCCCTACTTGGAGCATCAGCACCTTTAACCTCCTGTTCCGTACAGGTTGCAATTTGTCCCCAGGATGAACGGGAAGACGGGGAACCAATGAGAGACTAGCTCTTGGTGTTGGGACAGGCACAGGTCACTCTATTTTCCCATCAGGAAGAAGAATTAACCACAGGCTCAGCCTGCCCCCCGGAACCAGAACAGGGCCTGAAGCCATCCTGCGCTTTTGCGGCCGGCTCCCAAAAAAGCGACTTGTAAAATGGAGCTTCAGGGCACGGCAATTCACAAACCTGCAGAGTTATAAATGATAACTCTCGTCCACAAATATATTGAGGGAAGGCAAAGAAGAGGATTTGAAATCAAGGCAGAATTGCAGGAAACAGATTTCAGGAGGTAGATTCGAATCGCCTTTAAAGCACATGAAAAGCGGCAAAACGTTGACAATGATGCCCTTGGCCAAAAAGGGCGTATGCGTTTTTTCCTGAATATATTCAGGAAAAAACGCATACGCCCTTTTTGGCCAACCAAGCAACCTGGAAAGGCAAATCAGCGCTACAAAGAAGTCTCGCTTCCCATCGGTCCAAAGGGCCATGCTGAAAAAAGTGTCAAAACCAGAAATGCAGGACAGGCCATGGAGAAATGGGAGCCTTGCTACACTGATGGGCGGGATGTAAATCGCCAACAGCCACTCTGGAGAAGTGTACGGTGTGTCCTGAAACATCGAAAAAACACAGCTTAGAGAGCATAGGGCAATTCCACGCATGGGGGGATAAAGCGGGAAAATTGAAAATCAGCAAGACACAAGCACCCCAAAGTTTAGGGCTGCTCTGTTGACAAGGACCTCCACTTCCTTCCACCTTAAATATCCCAGGAAAGCGAAAAATGGATAAAAAAGTTGTGGTCCTTATGTACAATGGAATATCACTCAGCCATGAAATCAATGTCATAAGGCTAGTAGCAGCATGATGAGTGGATTTAGGTAAGACGATTCTAAGTGAAATAAGTCACACAGAAAAGGACACTTCTCATAAGGTGTCACTTATAGAGGGAATGTAAAAACCGTTACACTTGAACTGAATTACAAAACAGAACAGAGTCACACATGCAGAAAACACACTATGGCTGCTTAACGGGAAAGGTGAGGTGGGGTGATACATAAAACAAGAGTTTCAAATTAGCTCAGATACCGTTCCATAAACCCAATATGTAATAGACAAGACCTACTCCTTGCTCAGAGAACTGGACTCAACACGCCCGACTCACCGCACAAGAATATATCTGAGTAGTAATAATCTTAAAACCTATGTATTGATATCTCTCTGTTAGTGTGTCAAGTGGATGTAAAGCGGCATAAACACAGCCGTGAAAAGCAGCTAAACCCCATTATAAAAATAAATTACTTTTAAAAACCCATGAAACAAAGACAGGGAAAGAGAGAGAAATTCTTACACAATTCGTTCAGGGGCTGTGATGCAACCTGGATTGACCATATCTAGACCCACAGCTGGATGAGACATAAGGGTGGACACTCTTGGGGCTGAGAGGTTTGGTGAGGTTGGGTGAGCAAACGCAGACCCTTTAAAGTAATACTGCGTGCTACCCATCGCATGGGTCCCAAATCTCCAGGTTCAAGGGCATCTTCCTACATCGAAAACATGCATGAGAAACCCAGAAGATGGTACACCGTGTGATGGGGAAAGGTTTCTAAAACGCACCTCATTTCTCATCTCCTTGTGCTCGGGTTCGCCATTCCAGCCACTTTACTAGCAATCTCCCTACTTGGAGCATCAGCACCTTTAACCTCCTGTTCCGTACAGGTTGCAATTTGTCCTGAGGATGAACGGGAAGATGGGGAACCAATGAGAGACTAGCTCTTGGTGTTGGGACAGGCACAGGTCACTCTATTTTCCCATCAGGAAGAAGAATTAACCACAGGCTCAGCCTGCCCCCCAGAACCAGAACAGGGCCTGAAGCCATCCTGCGCTTTTGCGGCCGGCTCCCAAAAAAGCGACTTGTAAAATGGAGCTTCAGGGCACTGCAATTCACAAACCTGCAGAGTTATAAATGATAACTCTCGTCCACAAATATATTGAGGGAAGGCAAAGAAGAGGATTTGAAATCAAGGCAGAATTGCAGGAAACAGATTTCAGGAGGTAGATTCGAATCGCCTTTAAAGCACATGAAAAGCGGCAAAACGTTGACAATGATGCCCTTGGCCAAAAAGGGCGTATGCGTTTTTTCCTGAATATATTCAGGAAAAAACGCATACGCCCTTTTTGGCCAACCAAGCAACCTGGAAAGGCAAATCAGCGCTACAAAGAAGTCTCGCTTCCCATCGGTCAAAAGGGCCATGCTGAAAAAAGTGTCAAAACCAGAAATGCAGGACAGGCCATGGAGAAATGGGAGCCTTGCTACACTGATGGGCGGGATGTACATTGCCAACAGCCACTCTGGAGAAGTGTACGGTGGGTCCTGAAACATCTAAAAAACACAGCTTAGAGAGCATAGGGCACTTCCACGCATGGGGGGATAAAGCGGGAAAATTGAAAATCAGCAAGACACAAGCACCCCAAAGTTTAGGGCTGCTCTGTTGACAAGGACCTCCACTTCATTCCACCTTAAATATCCCAGGAAAGCGAAAAATGGATAAAAAAGTTGTTGTCCTTATGTACAATGGAATATCACTCAGCCATGAAATCAATGTCATAAGGCTAGTAGCAGCATGATGAGTGGATTTAGGTAAGACGACTCTAAGTGAAATAAGTCACACAGAAAAGGACACTTCTCATAAGGTGTCACTTATAGAGGGAATGTAAAAACCGTTACACTTGAACTGAATTACAAAACAGAACAGAGTCACACATGCAGAAAACACACTATGGCTGCTTAACTGGAAAGGTGAGGTGGGGTGATACATAAAACAAGAGTTTCAAATTAGCTCAGATACCGTTCCATAAACCCAATATGTAATAGACAAGACCTACTCCTTGCTCAGAGAACTGGACTCAACACGCCCGATTCACCGCACAAGAATATATCTGACTATTAATAATCTTAAAACCTATGTATTGATATCTCTCTGTTAGTGTGTCAAGTGGGTGTAAAGCGGCATAAACACAGCCGTGAAAAGCAGCTAAACCCCATTATAAAAATAAATTACTTTTAAAAACCCATGAAACAAAGACAGGGAAAGAGAGAGAAATTCTTACACAATTCGTTCAGGGGCTGTGATGCAACCTGGATTGACCATATCTAGACCCACAGCTGGATGAGACATAAGGGTGGACACTCTTGGGGCTGAGAGGTTTGGTGAGGTTGGGTGAGCAAACGCAGACCCTTTAAAGTAATACTGCGTGCTACCCATCGCATGGGTCCCAAATCTCCAGGTTCAAGGGCATCTTCCTACATCGAAAACATGCATGAGAAACCCAGAAGATGGTACACCGTGTGATGGGGAAAGGTTTCTAAAACGCACCTCATTTCTCATCTCCTTGTGCTCGGGTTCGCCATTCCAGCCACTTTACTAGCAATCTCCCTACTTGGAGCATCAGCACCTTTAACCTCCTGTTCCGTACAGGTTGCAATTTGTCCCCAGGATGAACGGGAAGACGGGGAACCAATGAGAGACTAGCTCTTGGTGTTGGGACAGGCACAGGTCACTCTATTTTCCCATCAGGAAGAAGAATTAACCACAGGCTCAGCCTGCCCCCCGGAACCAGAACAGGGCCTGAAGCCATCCTGCGCTTTTGCGGCCGGCTCCCAAAAAAGCGACTTGTAAAATGGAGCTTCAGGGCACTGCAATTCACAAACCTGCAGAGTTATAAATGATAACTCTCGTCCACAAATATATTGAGGGAAGGCAAAGAAGAGGATTTGAAATCAAGGCAGAATTGCAGGAAACAGATTTCAGGAGGTAGATTCGAATCGCCTTTAAAGCACATGAAAAGCGGCAAAACGTTGACAATGATGCCCTTGACCAAAAAGGGCGTATGCGTTTTTTCCTGAATATATTCAGGAAAAAACGCATACGCCCTTTTTGGCCAACCAAGCAACCTGGAAAGGCAAATCAGCGCTACAAAGAAGTCTCGCTTCCCATCGGTCCAAAGGGCCATGCTGAAAAAAGTGTCAAAACCAGAAATGCAGGACAGGCCATGGAGAAATGGGAGCCTTGCTACACTGATGGGCGGGATGTAAATCGCCAACAGCTACTCTGGAGAAGTGTACGGTGTGTCCTGAAACATCGAAAAAACATCGCTTAGAGAGCATAGGGCACTTCCACGCATGGGGGGATAAAGTGGGAAAATTGAAAATCAGCAAAACACAAGCACCCCAAAGTTTAGGGCTGCTCTGTTGACAAGGACCTCCACTTCCTTCCACCTTAAATATCCCAGGAAAGCAAAAAATGGATAAAAAAGTTGTGGTCCCTATGTACAATGGAATATCACTCAGCCATGAAATCAATGTCATAAGGCTAGTAGCAGCATGATGAGTGGATTTAGGTAAGACGATTCTAAGTGAAATAAGTCACACAGAAAAGGACACTTCTCATAAGGTGTCACTTATAGAGGGAATGTAAAAACCGTTACACTTGAACTGAATTACAAAACAGAACAGAGTCACACATGCAGAAAACACACTATGGCTGCTTAACGGGAAAGGTGAGGTGGGGTGATACATAAAACAAGAGTTTCAAATTAGCTCAGATACCGTTCCATAAACCCAATATGTAATAGACAAGACCTACTCCTTGCTCAGAGAACTGGACTCAACACGCCCGATTCACCGCACAAGAATATATCTGACCAGTAATAATCTTAAAACCTATGTATTGATATCTCTCTGTTAGTGTGTCAAGTGGGTGTAAAGCGGCATAAACACAGCCGTGAAAAGCAGCTAAACCCCATTATAAAAATAAATTACTTTTAAAAACCCATGAAACAAAGACAGGGAAAGAGAGAGAAATTCTTACACAATTCGTTCAGGGGCTGTGATGCAACCTGGATTGACCATATCTAGACCCACAGCTGGATGAGACATAAGGGTGGACACTCTTGGGGCTGAGAGGTTTGGTGAGGTTGGGTGAGCAAACGCAGACCCTTTAAAGTAATACTGCGTGCTACCCATCGCATGGGTCCCAAATCTCCAGGTTCAAGGGCATCTTCCTACATCGAAAACATGCATGAGAAACCCAGAAGATGGTACACCGTGTGATGGGGAAAGGTTTCTAAAACGCACCTCATTTCTCATCTCCTTGTGCTCGGGTTCGCCATTCCAGCCACTTTACTAGCAATCTCCCTACTTGGAGCATCAGCACCTTTAACCTCCTGTTCCGTACAGGTTGCAATTTGTCCCCAGGATGAACGGGAAGACGGGGAACCAATGAGAGACTAGCTCTTGGTGTTGGGACAGGCACAGGTCACTCTATTTTCCCATCAGGAAGAAGAATTAACCACAGGCTCAGCCTGCCCCCCGGAACCAGAACAGGGCCTGAAGCCATCCTGCGCTTTTGCGGCCGGCTCCCAAAAAAGCGACTTGTAAAATGGAGCTTCAGGGCACTGCAATTCACAAACCTGCAGAGTTATAAATGATAACTCTCGTCCACAAATATATTGAGGGAAGGCAAAGAAGAGGATTTGAAATCAAGGCAGAATTGCAGGAAACAGATTTCAGGAGGTAGATTCGAATCGCCTTTAAAGCACATGAAAAGCGGCAAAACGTTGACAATGATGCCCTTGGCCAAAAAGGGCGTATGCGTTTTTTCCTGAATATATTCAGGAAAAAACGCATACGCCCTTTTTGGCCAACCAAGCAACCTGGAAAGGCAAATCAGCGCTACAAAGAAGTCTCGCTTCCCATCGGTCCAAAGGGCCATGCTGAAAAAAGTGTCAAAACCAGAAATGCAGGACAGGCCATGGAGAAATGGGAGCCTTGCTACACTGATGGGCGGGATGTAAATCGCCAACAGCCACTCTGGAGAAGTGTACGGTGTGTCCTGAAACATCGAAAAAACACAGCTTAGAGAGCATAGGGCACTTCCACGCATGGGGGGATAAAGTGGGAAAATTGAAAATCAGCAAAACACAAGCACCCCAAAGTTTAGGGCTGCTCTGTTGACAAGGACCTCCACTTCCTTCCACCTTAAATATCCCAGGAAAGCGAAAAATGGATAAAAAAGTTGTGGTCCTTATGTACAATGGAATATCACTCAGCCATGAAATCAATGTCATAAGGCTAGTAGCAGCATGATGAGTGGATTTAGGTAAGACGATTCTAAGTGAAATAAGTCACACAGAAAAGGACACTTCTCATAAGGTGTCACTTATAGAGGGAATGTAAAAACCGTTACACTTGAACTGAATTACAAAACAGAACAGAGTCACACATGCAGAAAACACACTATGGCTGCTTAACGGGAAAGGTGAGGTGGGGTGATACATAAAACAAGAGTTTCAAATTAGCTCAGATACCGTTCCATAAACCCAATATGTAATAGACAAGACCTACTCCTTGCTCAGAGAACTGGACTCAACACGCCCGATTCACCGCACAAGAATATATCTGACCAGTAATAATCTTAAAACCTATGTATTGATATCTCTCTGTTAGTGTGTCAAGTGGGTGTAAAGCGGCATAAACACAGCCGTGAAAAGCAGCTAAACCCCATTATAAAAATAAATTACTTTTAAAAACCCATGAAACAAAGACAGGGAAAGAGAGAGAAATTCTTACACAATTCGTTCAGGGGCTGTGATGCAACCTGGATTGACCATATCTAGACCCACAGCTGGATGAGACATAAGGGTGGACACTCTTGGGGCTGAGAGGTTTGGTGAGGTTGGGTGAGCAAACGCAGACCCTTTAAAGTAATACTGCGTGCTACCCATCGCATGGGTCCCAAATCTCCAGGTTCAAGGGCATCTTCCTACATCGAAAACATGCATGAGAAACCCAGAAGATGGTACACCGTGTGATGGGGAAAGGTTTCTAAAACGCACCTCATTTCTCATCTCCTTGTGCTCGGGTTCGCCATTCCAGCCACTTTACTAGCAATCTCCCTACTTGGAGCATCAGCACCTTTAACCTCCTGTTCCGTACAGGTTGCAATTTGTCCCCAGGATGAACGGGAAGACGGGGAACCAATGAGAGACTAGCTCTTGGTGTTGGGACAGGCACAGGTCACTCTATTTTCCCATCAGGAAGAAGAATTAACCACAGGCTCAGCCTGCCCCCCGGAACCAGAACAGGGCCTGAAGCCATCCTGCGCTTTTGCGGCCGGCTCCCAAAAAAGCGACTTGTAAAATGGAGCTTCAGGGCACTGCAATTCACAAACCTGCAGAGTTATAAATGATAACTCTCGTCCACAAATATATTGAGGGAAGGCAAAGAAGAGGATTTGAAATCAAGGCAGAATTGCAGGAAACAGATTTCAGGAGGTAGATTCGAATCGCCTTTAAAGCACATGAAAAGCGGCAAAACGTTGACAATGATGCCCTTGGCCAAAAAGGGCGTATGCGTTTTTTCCTGAATATATTCAGGAAAAAACGCATACGCCCTTTTTGGCCAACCAAGCAACCTGGAAAGGCAAATCAGCGCTACAAAGAAGTCTCGCTTCCCATCGGTCCAAAGGGCCATGCTGAAAAAAGTGTCAAAACCAGAAATGCAGGACAGGCCATGGAGAAATGGGAGCCTTGCTACACTGATGGGCGGGATGTAAATCGCCAACAGCCACTCTGGAGAAGTGTACGGTGTGTCCTGAAACATCGAAAAAACACAGCTTAGAGAGCATAGGGCACTTCCACGCATGGGGGGATAAAGTGGGAAAATTGAAAATCAGCAAAACACAAGCACCCCAAAGTTTAGGGCTGCTCTGTTGACAAGGACCTCCACTTCCTTCCACCTTAAATATCCCAGGAAAGCGAAAAATGGATAAAAAAGTTGTGGTCCTTATGTACAATGGAATATCACTCAGCCATGAAATCAATGTCATAAGGCTAGTAGCAGCATGATGAGTGGATTTAGGTAAGACGATTCTAAGTGAAATAAGTCACACAGAAAAGGACACTTCTCATAAGGTGTCACTTATAGAGGGAATGTAAAAACCGTTACACTTGAACTGAATTACAAAACAGAACAGAGTCACACATGCAGAAAACACACTATGGCTGCTTAACGGGAAAGGTGAGGTGGGGTGATACATAAAACAAGAGTTTCAAATTAGCTCAGATACCGTTCCATAAACCCAATATGTAATAGACAAGACCTACTCCTTGCTCAGAGAACTGGACTCAACACGCCCGATTCACCGCACAAGAATATATCTGACCAGTAATAATCTTAAAACCTATGTATTGATATCTCTCTGTTAGTGTGTCAAGTGGGTGTAAAGCGGCATAAACACAGCCGTGAAAAGCAGCTAAACCCCATTATAAAAATAAATTACTTTTAAAAACCCATGAAACAAAGACAGGGAAAGAGAGAGAAATTCTTACACAATTCGTTCAGGGGCTGTGATGCAACCTGGATTGACCATATCTAGACCCACAGCTGGATGAGACATAAGGGTGGACACTCTTGGGGCTGAGAGGTTTGGTGAGGTTGGGTGAGCAAACGCAGACCCTTTAAAGTAATACTGCGTGCTACCCATCGCATGGGTCCCAAATCTCCAGGTTCAAGGGCATCTTCCTACATCGAAAACATGCATGAGAAACCCAGAAGATGGTACACCGTGTGATGGGGAAAGGTTTCTAAAACGCACCTCATTTCTCATCTCCTTGTGCTCGGGTTCGCCATTCCAGCCACTTTACTAGCAATCTCCCTACTTGGAGCATCAGCACCTTTAACCTCCTGTTCCGTACAGGTTGCAATTTGTCCCCAGGATGAACGGGAAGACGGGGAACCAATGAGAGACTAGCTCTTGGTGTTGGGACAGGCACAGGTCACTCTATTTTCCCATCAGGAAGAAGAATTAACCACAGGCTCAGCCTGCCCCCCGGAACCAGAACAGGGCCTGAAGCCATCCTGCGCTTTTGCGGCCGGCTCCCAAAAAAGCGACTTGTAAAATGGAGCTTCAGGGCACTGCAATTCACAAACCTGCAGAGTTATAAATGATAACTCTCGTCCACAAATATATTGAGGGAAGGCAAAGAAGAGGATTTGAAATCAAGGCAGAATTGCAGGAAACAGATTTCAGGAGGTAGATTCGAATCGCCTTTAAAGCACATGAAAAGCGGCAAAACGTTGACAATGATGCCCTTGGCCAAAAAGGGCGTATGCGTTTTTTCCTGAATATATTCAGGAAAAAACGCATACGCCCTTTTTGGCCAACCAAGCAACCTGGAAAGGCAAATCAGCGCTACAAAGAAGTCTCGCTTCCCATCGGTCCAAAGGGCCATGCTGAAAAAAGTGTCAAAACCAGAAATGCAGGACAGGCCATGGAGAAATGGGAGCCTTGCTACACTGATGGGCGGGATGTAAATCGCCAACAGCCACTCTGGAGAAGTGTACGGTGTGTCCTGAAACATCGAAAAAACACAGCTTAGAGAGCATAGGGCACTTCCACGCATGGGGGGATAAAGTGGGAAAATTGAAAATCAGCAAAACACAAGCACCCCAAAGTTTAGGGCTGCTCTGTTGACAAGGACCTCCACTTCCTTCCACCTTAAATATCCCAGGAAAGCGAAAAATGGATAAAAAAGTTGTGGTCCTTATGTACAATGGAATATCACTCAGCCATGAAATCAATGTCATAAGGCTAGTAGCAGCATGATGAGTGGATTTAGGTAAGACGATTCTAAGTGAAATAAGTCACACAGAAAAGGACACTTCTCATAAGGTGTCACTTATAGAGGGAATGTAAAAACCGTTACACTTGAACTGAATTACAAAACAGAACAGAGTCACACATGCAGAAAACACACTATGGCTGCTTAACGGGAAAGGTGAGGTGGGGTGATACATAAAACAAGAGTTTCAAATTAGCTCAGATACCGTTCCATAAACCCAATATGTAATAGACAAGACCTACTCCTTGCTCAGAGAACTGGACTCAACACGCCCGATTCACCGCACAAGAATATATCTGACCAGTAATAATCTTAAAACCTATGTATTGATATCTCTCTGTTAGTGTGTCAAGTGGGTGTAAAGCGGCATAAACACAGCCGTGAAAAGCAGCTAAACCCCATTATAAAAATAAATTACTTTTAAAAACCCATGAAACAAAGACAGGGAAAGAGAGAGAAATTCTTACACAATTCGTTCAGGGGCTGTGATGCAACCTGGATTGACCATATCTAGACCCACAGCTGGATGAGACATAAGGGTGGACACTCTTGGGGCTGAGAGGTTTGGTGAGGTTGGGTGAGCAAACGCAGACCCTTTAAAGTAATACTGCGTGCTACCCATCGCATGGGTCCCAAATCTCCAGGTTCAAGGGCATCTTCCTACATCGAAAACATGCATGAGAAACCCAGAAGATGGTACACCGTGTGATGGGGAAAGGTTTCTAAAACGCACCTCATTTCTCATCTCCTTGTGCTCGGGTTCGCCATTCCAGCCACTTTACTAGCAATCTCCCTACTTGGAGCATCAGCACCTTTAACCTCCTGTTCCATACAGGTTGCAATTTGTCCCCAGGATGAACGGGAAGACGGGGAACCAATGAGAGACTAGCTCTTGGTGTTGGGACAGGCACAGGTCACTCTATTTTCCCATCAGGAAGAAGAATTAACCACAGGCTCAGCCTGCCCCCCGGAACCAGAACAGGGCCTGAAGCCATCCTGCGCTTTTGCGGCCGGCTCCCAAAAAAGCGACTTGTAAAATGGAGCTTCAGGGCACTGCAATTCACAAACCTGCAGAGTTATAAATGATAACTCTCGTCCACAAATATATTGAGGGAAGGCAAAGAAGAGGATTTGAAATCAAGGCAGAATTGCAGGAAACAGATTTCAGGAGGTAGATTCGAATCGCCTTTAAAGCACATGAAAAGCGGCAAAACGTTGACAATGATGCCCTTGGCCAAAAAGGGCGTATGCGTTTTTTCCTGAATATATTCAGGAAAAAACGCATACGCCCTTTTTGGCCAACCAAGCAACCTGGAAAGGCAAATCAGCGCTACAAAGAAGTCTCGCTTCCCATCGGTCCAAAGGGCCATGCTGAAAAAAGTGTCAAAACCAGAAATGCAGGACAGGCCATGGAGAAATGGGAGCCTTGCTACACTGATGGGCGGGATGTAAATTGCCAACAGCCACTCTGGAGAAGTGTACGGTGTGTCCTGAAACATCGAAAAAACACAGCTTAGAGAGCATAGGGCACTTCCACGCATGGGGGGATAAAGTGGGAAAATTGAAAATCAGCAAAACACAAGCACCCCAAAGTTTAGGGCTGCTCTGTTGACAAGGACCTCCACTTCCTTCCACCTTAAATATCCCAGGAAAGCGAAAAATGGATAAAAAAGTTGTGGTCCTTATGTACAATGGAATATCACTCAGCCATGAAATCAATGTCATAAGGCTAGTAGCAGCATGATGAGTGGATTTAGGTAAGACGATTCTAAGTGAAATAAGTCACACAGAAAAGGACACTTCTCATAAGGTGTCACTTATAGAGGGAATGTAAAAACCGTTACACTTGAACTGAATTACAAAACAGAACCGAGTCACACATGCAGAAAACACACTATGGCTGCTTAACGGGAAAGGTGAGGTGGGGTGATACATAAAACAAGAGTTTCAAATTAGCTCAGATACCGTTCCATAAACCCAATATGTAATAGACAAGACCTACTCCTTGCTCAGAGAACTGGACTCAACACGCCCGATTCACCGCACAAGAATATATCTGACCAGTAATAATCTTAAAACCTATGTATTGATATCTCTCTGTTAGTGTGTCAAGTGGGTGTAAAGCGGCATAAACACAGCCGTGAAAAGCAGCTAAACCCCATTATAAAAATAAATTACTTTTAAAAACCCATGAAACAAAGACAGGGAAAGAGAGAGAAATTCTTACACAATTCGTTCAGGGGCTGTGATGCAACCTGGATTGACCATATCTAGACCCACAGCTGGATGAGACATAAGGGTGGACACTCTTGGGGCTGAGAGGTTTGGTGAGGTTGGGTGAGCAAACGCAGACCCTTTAAAGTAATACTGCGTGCTACCCATCGCATGGGTCCCAAATCTCCAGGTTCAAGGGCATCTTCCTACATCGAAAACATGCATGAGAAACCCAGAAGATGGTACACCGTGTGATGGGGAAAGGTTTCTAAAACGCACCTCATTTCTCATCTCCTTGTGCTCGGGTTCGCCATTCCAGCCACTTTACTAGCAATCTCCCTACTTGGAGCATCAGCACCTTTAACCTCCTGTTCCGTACAGGTTGCAATTTGTCCCCAGGATGAACGGGAAGATGGGGAACCAATGAGAGACTAGCTCTTGGTGTTGGGACAGGCACAGGTCACTCTATTTTCCCATCAGGAAGAAGAATTAACCACAGGCTCAGCCTGCCCCCCGGAACCAGAACAGGGCCTGTAGCCATCCTGCGCTTTTGCGGCCGGCTCCCAAAAAAGCGACTTGTAAAATGGAGCTTCAGGGTACTGCAATTCACAAACCTGCAGAGTTATAAATGATAACTCTCGTCCACAAAAATATTGAGGGAAGGCAAAGAAGAGGATTTGAAATCAAGGCAGAATTGCAGGAAACAGATTTCAGGAGGTAGATTCGAATCGCCTTTAAAGCACATGAAAAGCGGCAAAACGTTGACAATGATGCCCTTTTTGGCCAACCAAGCAACCTGGAAAGGCAAATCAGCGCTACAAAGAAGTCTCGCTTCCCATCGGTCAAAAGGGCCATGCTGAAAAAAGTGTCAAAACCAGAAATTCAGGACAGGCCATGGAGAAATGGGAGCCTTGCTACACTGATGGGCGGGATGTAAATTGCCAACAGCCACTCTGGAGAAGTGTACGGTGGGTCCTGAAACATCTAAAAAACACAGCTTAGAGAGCATAGGGCACTTCCACGCATGGGGGGATAAAGCGGGAAAATTGAAAATCAGCAAGACACAAGCACCCCAAAGTTTAGGGCTGCTCTGTTGACAAGGACCTCCACTTCCTTCCACCTTAAATATCCCAGGAAAGCGAAAAATGGATAAAAAAGTTGTGGTCCTTATGTACAATGGAATATCACTCAGCCATGAAATCAATGTCATAAGGCTAGTAGCAGCATGATGAGTGGATTTAGGTAAGACGATTCTAAGTGAAATAAGTCACACAGAAAAGGACACTTCTCATAAGGTGTCACTTATAGAGGGAATGTAAAAACCGTTACACTTGAACTGAATTACAAAACAGAACAGAGTCACACATGCAGAAAACACACTATGGCTGCTTAACGGGAAAGGTGAGGTGGGGTGATACATAAAACAAGAGTTTCAAATTAGCTCAGATACCGTTCCATAAACCCAATATGTAATAGACAAGACCTACTCCTTGCTCAGAGAACTGGACTCAACACGCCCGACTCACCGCACAAGAATATATCTGAGTAGTAATAATCTTAAAACCTATGTATTGATATCTCTCTGTTAGTGTGTCAAGTGGATGTAAAGCGGCATAAACACAGCCGTGAAAAGCAGCTAAACCCCATTATAAAAATAAATTACTTTTAAAAACCCATGAAACAAAGACAGGGAAAGAGAGAGAAATTCTTACACAATTCGTTCAGGGGCTGTGATGCAACCTGGATTGACCATATCTAGACCCACAGCTGGATGAGACATAAGGGTGGACACTCTTGGGGCTGAGAGGTTTGGTGAGGTTGGGTGAGCAAACGCAGACCCTTTAAAGTAATACTGCGTGCTACCCATCGCATGGGTCCCAAATCTCCAGGTTCAAGGGCATCTTCCTACATCGAAAACATGCATGAGAAACCCAGAAGATGGTACACCGTGTGATGGGGAAAGGTTTCTAAAACGCACCTCATTTCTCATCTCCTTGTGCTCGGGTTCGCCATTCCAGCCACTTTACTAGCAATCTCCCTACTTGGAGCATCAGCACCTTTAACCTCCTGTTCCGTACAGGTTGCAATTTGTCCTGAGGATGAACGGGAAGATGGGGAACCAATGAGAGACTAGCTCTTGGTGTTGGGACAGGCACAGGTCACTCTATTTTCCCATCAGGAAGAAGAATTAACCACAGGCTCAGCCTGCCCCCCAGAACCAGAACAGGGCCTGAAGCCATCCTGCGCTTTTGCGGCCGGCTCCCAAAAAAGCGACTTGTAAAATGGAGCTTCAGGGCACTGCAATTCACAAACCTGAAGAGTTATAAATGATAACTCTCGTCCACAAATATATTGAGGGAAGGCAAAGAAGAGGATTTGAAATCAAGGCAGAATTGCAGGAAACAGATTTCAGGAGGTAGATTCGAATCGCCTTTAAAGCACATGAAAAGCGGCAAAACGTTGACAATGATGCCCTTGGCCAAAAAGGGCGTATGCGTTTTTTCCTGAATATATTCAGGAAAAAACGCATACGCCCTTTTTGGCCAACCAAGCAACCTGGAAAGGCAAATCAGCGCTACAAAGAAGTCTCGCTTCCCATCGGTCAAAAGGGCCATGCTGAAAAAAGTGTCAAAACCAGAAATGCAGGACAGGCCATGGAGAAATGGGAGCCTTGCTACACTGATGGGCGGGATGTACATTGCCAACAGCCACTCTGGGGAAGTGTACGGTGGGTCCTGAAACATCTAAAAAACACAGCTTAGAGAGCATAGGGCACTTCCACGCATGGGGGGATAAAGCGGGAAAATTGAAAATCAGCAAGACACAAGCACCCCAAAGTTTAGGGCTGCTCTGTTGACAAGGACCTCCACTTCATTCCACCTTAAATATCCCAGGAAAGCGAAAAATGGATAAAAAAGTTGTTGTCCTTATGTACAATGGAATATCACTCAGCCATGAAATCAATGTCATAAGGCTAGTAGCAGCATGATGAGTGGATTTAGGTAAGACGACTCTAAGTGAAATAAGTCACACAGAAAAGGACACTTCTCATAAGGTGTCACTTATAGAGGGAATGTAAAAACCGTTACACTTGAACTGAATTACAAAACAGAACAGAGTCACACATGCAGAAAACACACTATGGCTGCTTAACTGGAAAGGTGAGGTGGGGTGATACATAAAACAAGAGTTTCAAATTAGCTCAGATACCGTTCCATAAACCCAATATGTAATAGACAAGACCTACTCCTTGCTCAGAGAACTGGACTCAACACGCCCGATTCACCGCACAAGAATATATCTGACTATTAATAATCTTAAAACCTATGTATTGATATCTCTCTGTTAGTGTGTCAAGTGGGTGTAAAGCGGCATAAACACAGCCGTGAAAAGCAGCTAAACCCCATTATAAAAATAAATTACTTTTAAAAACCCATGAAACAAAGACAGGGAAAGAGAGAGAAATTCTTACACAATTCGTTCAGGGGCTGTGATGCAACCTGGATTGACCATATCTAGACCCACAGCTGGATGAGACATAAGGGTGGACACTCTTGGGGCTGAGAGGTTTGGTGAGGTTGGGTGAGCAAATGCAGACCCTTTAAAGTAATACTGCGTGCTACCCATCGCATGGGTCCCAAATCTCCAGGTTCAAGGGCATCTTCCTACATCGAAAACATGCATGAGAAACCCAGAAGATGGTACACCGTGTGATGGGGAAAGGTTTCTAAAACGCACCTCATTTCTCATCTCCTTGTGCTCGGGTTCGCCATTCCAGCCACTTTACTAGCAATCTCCCTACTTGGAGCATCAGCACCTTTAACCTCCTGTTCCGTACAGGTTGCAATTTGTCCTGAGGATGAACGGGAAGACGGGGAACCAATGAGAGACTAGCTCTTGGTGTTGGGACAGGCACAGGTCACTCTATTTTCCCATCAGGAAGAAGAATTAACCACAGGCTCAGCCTGCCCCCCGGAACCAGAACAGGGCCTGAAGCCATCCTGCGCTTTTGCGGCCGGCTCCCAAAAAAGCGACTTGTAAAATGGAGCTTCAGGGCACTGCAATTCACAAACCTGCAGAGTTATAAATGATAACTCTCGTCCACAAATATATTGCGGGAAGGCAAAGAAGAGGATTTGAAATCAAGGCAGAATTGCAGGAAACAGATTTCAGGAGGTAGATTCGAATCGCCTTTAAAGCACATGAAAAGCGGCAAAACGTTGACAATGATGCCCTTTTTGGCCAACCAAGCAACCTGGAAAGGCAAATCAGCGCTACAAAGAAGTCTCGCTTCCCATCGGTCAAAAGGGCCATGCTGAAAAAAGTGTCAAAACCAGAAATGCAGGACAGGCCATGGAGAAATGGGAGCCTTGCTACACTGATGGGCGGGATGTAAATTGCCAACAGCCACTCTGGAGAAGTGTACGGTGGGTCCTGAAACATCTAAAAAACACAGCTTAGAGAGCATAGGGCACTTCCACGCATGGGGGGATAAAGCGGGAAAATTGAAAATCAGCAAGACACAAGCACCCCAAAGTTTAGGGCTGCTCTGTTGACAAGGACCTCCACTTCCTTCCACCTTAAATATCCCAGGAAAGCGAAAAATGGATAAAAAAGTTGTGGTCCTTATGTACAATGGAATATCACTCAGCCATGAAATCAATGTCATAAGGCTAGTAGCAGCATGATGAGTGGATTTAGGTAAGACGATTCTAAGTGAAATAAGTCACACAGAAAAGGACACTTCTCATAAGGTGTCACTTATAGAGGGAATGTAAAAACCGTTACACTTGAACTGAATTACAAAACAGAACAGAGTCACACATGCAGAAAACACACTATGGCTGCTTAACGGGAAAGGTGAGGTGGGGTGATACATAAAACAAGAGTTTCAAATTAGCTCAGATACCGTTCCATAAACCCAATATGTAATAGACAAGACCTACTCCTTGCTCAGAGAACTGGACTCAACACGCCCGACTCACCGCACAAGAATATATCTGACTAGTAATAATCTTAAAACCTATGTATTGATATCTCTCTGTTAGTGTGTCAAGTGGATGTAAAGCGGCATAAACACAGCCGTGAAAAGCAGCTAAACCCCATTATAAAAATAAATTACTTTTAAAAACCCATGAAACAAAGACAGGGAAAGAGAGAGAAATTCTTACACAATTCGTTCAGGGGCTGTGATGCAACCTGGATTGACCATATCTAGACCCACAGCTGGATGAGACATAAGGGTGGACACTCTTGGGGCTGAGAGGTTTGGTGAGGTTGGGTGAGCAAACGCAGACCCTTTAAAGTAATACTGCGTGCTACCCATCGCATGGGTCCCAAATCTCCAGGTTCAAGGGCATCTTCCTACATCGAAAACATGCATGAGAAACCCAGAAGATGGTACACCGTGTGATGGGGCAAGGTTTCTAAAACGCACCTCATTTCTCATCTCCTTGTGCTCGGGTTCGCCATTCCAGCCACTTTACTAGCAATCTCCCTACTTGGAGCATCAGCACCTTTAACCTCCTGTTCCGTACAGGTTGCAATTTGTCCCCAGGATGAACGGGAAGACGGGGAACCAATGAGAGACTAGCTCTTGGTGTTGGGACAGGCACAGGTCACTCTATTTTCCCATCAGGAAGAAGAATTAACCACAGGCTCAGCCTGCCCCCCGGAACCAGAACAGGGCCTGAAGCCATCCTGCGCTTTTGCGGCCGGCTCCCAAAAAAGCGACTTGTAAAATGGAGCTTCAGGGCACTGCAATTCACAAACCTGCAGAGTTATAAATGATAACTCTCGTCCACAAATATATTGAGGGAAGGCAAAGAAGAGGATTTGAAATCAAGGCAGAATTGCAGGAAACAGATTTCAGGAGGTAGATTCGAATCGCCTTTAAAGCACATGAAAAGCGGCAAAACGTTGACAATGATGCCCTTGGCCAAAAAGGGCGTATGCGTTTTTTCCTGAATATATTCAGGAAAAAACGCATACGCCCTTTTTGGCCAACCAAGCAACCTGGAAAGGCAAATCAGCGCTACAAAGAAGTCTCGCTTCCAATCGGTCCAAAGGGCCATGCTGAAAAAAGTGTCAAAACCAGAAATGCAGGACAGGCCATGGAGAAATGGGAGCCTTGCTACACTGATGGGCGGGATGTAAATTGCCAACAGCCACTCTGGAGAAGTGTACGGTGTGTCCTGAAACATCGAAAAAACACAGCTTAGAGAGCATAGGGCACTTCCACGCATGGGGGGATAAAGTGGGAAAATTGAAAATCAGCAAAACACAAGCACCCCAAAGTTTAGGGCTGCTCTGTTGACAAGGACCTCCACTTCCTTCCACCTTAAATATCCCAGGAAAGCGAAAAATGGATAAAAAAGTTGTGGTCCTTATGTACAATGGAATATCACTCAGCCATGAAATCAATGTCATAAGGCTAGTAGCAGCATGATGAGTGGATTTAGGTAAGACGATTCTAAGTGAAATAAGTCACACAGAAAAGGACACTTCTCATAAGGTGTCACTTATAGAGGGAATGTAAAAACCGTTACACTTGAACTGAATTACAAAACAGAACAGAGTCACACATGCAGAAAACACACTATGGCTGCTTAACGGGAAAGGTGAGGTGGGGTGATACATAAAACAAGAGTTTCAAATTAGCTCAGATACCGTTCCATAAACCCAATATGTAATAGACAAGACCTACTCCTTGCTCAGAGAACTGGACTCAACACGCCCGATTCACCGCACAAGAATATATCTGACCAGTAATAATCTTAAAACCTATGTATTGATATCTCTCTGTTAGTGTGTCAAGTGGGTGTAAAGCGGCATAAACACAGCCGTGAAAAGCAGCTAAACCCCATTATAAAAATAAATTACTTTTAAAAACCCATGAAACAAAGACAGGGAAAGAGAGAGAAATTCTTACACAATTCGTTCAGGGGCTGTGATGCAACCTGGATTGACCATATCTAGACCCACAGCTGGATGAGACATAAGGGTGGACACTCTTGGGGCTGAGAGGTTTGGTGAGATTGGGTGAGCAAACGCAGACCCTTTAAAGTAATACTGCGTGCTACCCATCGCATGGGTCCCAAATCTCCAGGTTCAAGGGCATCTTCCTACATCGAAAACATGCATGAGAAACCCAGAAGATGGTACACCGAGTGATGGGGAAAGGTTTCTAAAACGCACCTCATTTCTCATCTCCTTGTGCTCGGGTTCGCCATTCCAGCCACTTTACTAGCAATCTCCCTACTTGGAGCATCAGCACCTTTAACCTCCTGTTCCGTACAGGTTGCAATTTGTCCCCAGGATGAACGGGAAGATGGGGAACCAATGAGAGACTAGCTCTTGGTGTTGGGACAGGCACAGGTCACTCTATTTTCCCATTAGGAAGAAGAATTAACCACAGGCTCAGCCTGCCCCCCGGAACCAGAACAGGGCCTGAAGCCATCCTGCGCTTTTGCGGCCGGCTCCCAAAAAAGCGACTTGTAAAATGGAGCTTCAGGGTACTGCAATTCACAAACCTGCAGAGTTATAAATGATAACTCTCGTCCACAAAAATATTGAGGGAAGGCAAAGAAGAGGATTTGAAATCAAGGCAGAATTGCAGGAAACAGATTTCAGGAGGTAGATTCGAATCGCCTTTAAAGCACATGAAAAGCGGCAAAACGTTGACAATGATGCCCTTTTTGGCCAACCAAGCAACCTGGAAAGGCAAATCAGCGCTACAAAGAAGTCTCGCTTCCCATCGGTCAAAAGGGCCATGCTGAAAAAAGTGTCAAAACCAGAAATTCAGGACAGGCCATGGAGAAATGGGAGCCTTGCTACACTGATGGGCGGGATGTAAATTGCCAACAGCCACTCTGGAGAAGTGTACGGTGGGTCCTGAAACATCTAAAAAACACAGCTTAGAGAGCATAGGGCACTTCCACGCATGGGGGGATAAAGCGGGAAAATTGAAAATCAGCAAGACACAAGCACCCCAAAGTTTAGGGCTGCTCTGTTGACAAGGACCTCCACTTCCTTCCACCTTAAATATCCCAGGAAAGCGAAAAATGGATAAAAAAGTTGTGGTCCTTATGTACAATGGAATATCACTCAGCCATGAAATCAATGTCATAAGGCTAGTAGCAGCATGATGAGTGGATTTAGGTAAGACGATTCTAAGTGAAATAAGTCACACAGAAAAGGACACTTCTCATAAGGTGTCACTTATAGAGGGAATGTAAAAACCGTTACACTTGAACTGAATTACAAAACAGAACAGAGTCACACATGCAGAAAACACACTATGGCTGCTTAACGGGAAAGGTGAGGTGGGGTGATACATAAAACAAGAGTTTCAAATTAGCTCAGATACCGTTCCATAAACCCAATATGTAATAGACAAGACCTACTCCTTGCTCAGAGAACTGGACTCAACACGCCCGACTCACCGCACAAGAATATATCTGAGTAGTAATAATCTTAAAACCTATGTATTGATATCTCTCTGTTAGTGTGTCAAGTGGATGTAAAGCGGCATAAACACAGCCGTGAAAAGCAGCTAAACCCCATTATAAAAATAAATTACTTTTAAAAACCCATGAAACAAAGACAGGGAAAGAGAGAGAAATTCTTACACAATTCGTTCAGGGGCTGTGATGCAACCTGGATTGACCATATCTAGACCCACAGCTGGATGAGACATAAGGGTGGACACTCTTGGGGCTGAGAGGTTTGGTGAGGTTGGGTGAGCAAACGCAGACCCTTTAAAGTAATACTGCGTGCTACCCATCGCATGGGTCCCAAATCTCCAGGTTCAAGGGCATCTTCCTACATCGAAAACATGCATGAGAAACCCAGAAGATGGTACACCATGTGATGGGGAAAGGTTTCTAAAACGCACCTCATTTCTCATCTCCTTGTGCTCGGGTTCGCCATTCCAGCCACTTTACTAGCAATCTCCCTACTTGGAGCATCAGCACCTTTAACCTCCTGTTCCGTACAGGTTGCAATTTGTCCTGAGGATGAACGGGAAGATGGGGAACCAATGAGAGACTAGCTCTTGGTGTTGGGACAGGCACAGGTCACTCTATTTTCCCATCAGGAAGAAGAATTAACCACAGGCTCAGCCTGCCCCCCAGAACCAGAACAGGGCCTGAAGCCATCCTGCGCTTTTGCGGCCGGCTCCCAAAAAAGCGACTTGTAAAATGGAGCTTCAGGGCACTGCAATTCACAAACCTGCAGAGTTATAAATGATAACTCTCGTCCACAAATATATTGAGGGAAGGCAAAGAAGAGGATCTGAAATCAAGGCAGAATTGCAGGAAACAGATTTCAGGAGGTAGATTCGAATCGCCTTTAAAGCACATGAAAAGCGGCAAAACGTTGACAATGATGCCCTTTTTGTCCAACCAAGCAACCTGGAAAGGCAAATCAGCGCTACAAAGAAGTCTCGCTTCCCATCAGTCAAAAGGGCCATGCTGAAAAAGTGTCAAAACCAGAAATGCAGGACAGGCCATGGAGAAATGGGAGCCTTGCTACACTGATGGGCGGGATGTAAATTGCCAACAGCCACTCTGGAGAAGTGTACGGTGTGTCCTGAAACATCTAAAAAACACAGCTTAGAGAGCATAGGGCACTTCCACGCATGGGGGGATAAAGTGGGAAAATTGAAAATCAGCAAAACACAAGCACCCCAAAGTTTAGGGCTGCTCTGTTGACAAGGACCTCCACTTCCTTCCACCTTAAATATCCCAGGAAAGCGAAAAATGGATAAAAAAGTTGTGGTCCTTATGTACAATGGAATATCACTCAGCCATGAAATCAATGTCATAAGGCTAGTAGCAGCATGATGAGTGGATTTAGGTAAGACGATTCTAAGTGAAATAAGTCACAGAGAAAAGGACACTTCTCATAAGGTGTCACTTATAGAGGGAATGTAAAAACCGTTACACTTGAAATGAATTACAAAACAGAACAGAGTCTCACATGCAGAAAACACACTATGGCTGCTTAACGGGAAAGGTGAGGTGGGGTGATACATAAAACAAGAGTTTCAAATTAGCTCAGATACCGTTCCATAAACCCAATATGTAATAGACAAGACCTACTCCTTGCTCAGAGAACTGGACTCAACACGCCCGATTCACCGCACAAGAATATATCTGACTAGTAATAATCTTAAAACCTATGTATTGATATCTCTCTGTTAGTGTGTCAAGTGGGTGTAAAGCGGCCTAAACACAGCCGTGAAAAGCAGCTAAACCCCATTATAAAAATAAATTACTTTTAAAAACCCATGAAACAAAGACAGGGAAAGAGAGAGAAATTCTTACACAATTCGTTCAGGGGCTGTGATGCAACCTGGATTGACCATATCTAGACCCACAGCTGGATGAGACATAAGGGTGGACACTCTTGGGGCTGAGAGGTTTGGTGAGGTTGGGTGAGCAAACGCAGACCCTTTAAAGTAATACTGCGTGCTACCCATCGCATGGGTCCCAAATCTCCAGGTTCAAGGGCATCTTCCTACATCGAAAACATGCATGAGAAACCCAGAAGATGGTACACCGTGTGATGGGGAAAGGTTTCTAAAACGCACCTCATTTCTCATCTCCTTGTGCTCGGGTTCGCCATTCCAGCCACTTTACTAGCAATCTCCCTACTTGGAGCATCAGCACCTTTAACCTCCTGTTCCGTACAGGTTGCAATTTGTCCTGAGGATGAACGGGAAGACGGGGAACCAATGAGAGACTAGCTCTTGGTGTTGGGACAGGCACAGGTCACTCTATTTTCCCATCAGGAAGAAGAATTAACCACAGGCTCAGCCTGCCCCCCAGAACCAGAACAGGGCCTGAAGCCATCCTGCGCTTTTGCGGCCGGCTCCCAAAAAAGCGACTTGTAAAATGGAGCTTCAGGGCACTGCAATTCACAAACCTGCAGAGTTATAAATGATAACTCTCGTCCACAAATATATTGAGGGAAGGCAAAGAAGAGGATTTGAAATCAAGGCAGAATTACAGGAAACAGATTTCAGGAGGTAGATTCGAATCGCCTTTAAAGCACATGAAAAGCGGCAAAACGTTGACAATGATGCCCTTGGCCAAAAAGGGCGTATGCGTTTTTTCCTGAATATATTCAGGAAAAAACGCATACGCCCTTTTTGGCCAACCAAGCAACCTGGAAAGGCAAATAAGCGCTACAAAGAAGTCTCGCTTCCCATCGGTCAAAAGGGCCATGCTGAAAAAAGTGTCAAAACCAGAAATGCAGGACAGGCCATGGAGAAATGGGAGCCTTGCTACACTGATGGGCGGGATGTAAATTGCCAACAAGCACTCTGGAGAAGTGTACGGTGTGTCCTGAAACATCTAAAAAACACAGCTTAGAGAGCATAGGGCACTTCCACGCATGGGGGGATAAAGTGGGAAAATTGAAAATCAGCAAGACACAAGCACCCCAAAGTTTAGGGCTGCTCTGTTGACAAGGACCTCCACTTCATTCCACCTTAAATATCCCAGGAAAGCGAAAAATGGATAAAAAAGTTGTGGTCCTTATGTAGAATGGAATATCACTCAGCCATGAAATCAATGTCATAAGGCTAGTAGCAGCATGATGAGTGGATTTAGGTAAGACGATTCTAAGTGAAATAAGTCACACAGAAAAGGACACTTCTCATAAGGTGTCACTTATAGAGGGAATGTAAAAACCGTTACACTTGAACTGAATTACAAAACAGAACAGAGTCACACATGCAGAAAACACACTATGGCTGCTTAACGGGAAAGGTGAGGTGGGGTGATACATAAAACAAGAGTTTCAAATTAGCTCAGATACCGTTCCATAAACCCAATATGTAATAGACAAGACCTACTCCTTGCTCAGAGAACTGGACTCAACACGCCCGATTCACCGCACAAGAATATATCTGACTAGTAATAATCTTAAAACCTATGTATTGATATCTCTCTGTTAGTGTGTCAAGTGGATGTAAAGCGGCATAAACACAGCCGTGAAAGCAGCTAAACCCCATTATAAAAATAAATTACTTTTAAAAACCCATGAAACAAAGACAGGGAAAGAGAGAGAAATTCTTACACAATTCGTTCAGGGGCTGTGATGCAACCTGGATTGACCATATCTAGACCCACAGCTGGATGAGACATAAGGGTGGACACTCTTGGGGCTGAGAGGTTTGGTGAGGTTGGGTGAGCAAACGCAGACCCTTTAAAGTAATACTGCGTGCTACCCATCGCATGGGTCCCAAATCTCCAGGTTCAAGGGCATCTTCCTACATCGAAAACATGCATGAGAAACCCAGAAGATGGTACACCGTGTGATGGGGAAAGGTTTCTAAAACGCACCTCATTTCTCATCTCCTTGTGCTCGGGTTCGCCATTCCAGCCACTTTACTAGCAATCTCCCTACTTGGAGCATCAGCACCTTTAACCTCCTGTTCCGTACAGGTTGCAATTTGTCCTGAGGATGAACGGGAAGACGGGGAACCAATGAGAGACTAGCTCTTGGTGTTGGGACAGGCACAGGTCACTCTATTTTCCCATCAGGAAGAAGAATTAACCACAGGCTCAGCCTGCCCCCCAGAACCAGAACAGGGCCTGAAGCCATCCTGCGCTTTTGCGGCCGGCTCCCAAAAAAGCGACTTGTAAAATGGAGCTTCAGGGCACTGCAATTCACAAACCTGCAGAGTTATAAATGATAACTCTCGTCCACAAATATATTGAGGGAAGGCAAAGAAGAGGATTTGAAATCAAGGCAGAATTACAGGAAACAGATTTCAGGAGGTAGATTCGAATCGCCTTTAAAGCACATGAAAAGCGGCAAAACGTTGACAATGATGCCCTTGGCCAAAAAGGGCGTATGCGTTTTTTCCTGAATATATTCAGGAAAAAACGCATACGCCCTTTTTGGCCAACCAAGCAACCTGGAAAGGCAAATAAGCGCTACAAAGAAGTCTCGCTTCCCATCGGTCAAAAGGGCCATGCTGAAAAAAGTGTCAAAATCAGAAATGCAGGACAGGCCATGGAGAAATGGGAGCCTTGCTACACTGATGGGCGGGATGTAAATTGCCAACAGCCACTCTGGAGAAGTGTACGGTGTGTCCTGAAACATCTAAAAAACACAGCTTAGAGAGCATAGGGCACTTCCACGCATGGGGGGATAAAGTGGGAAAATTGAAAATCAGCAAGACACAAGCACCCCAAAGTTTAGGGCTGCTCTGTTGACAAGGACCTCCACTTCATTCCACCTTAAATATCCCAGGAAAGCGAAAAATGGATAAAAAAGTTGTGGTCCTTATGTACACTGGAATATCACTCAGCCATGAAATCAATGTCATAAGGCTAGTAGCAGCATGATGAGTGGATTTAGGTAAGACGATTCTAAGTGAAATAAGTCACACAGAAAAGGACACTTCTCATAAGGTGTCACTTATAGAGGGAATGTAAAAACCGTTACACTTGAACTGAATTACAAAACAGAACAGAGTCACACGTGCAGAAAACACACTATGGCTGCTTAACGGGAAAGGTGAGGTGGGGTGATACATAAAACAAGAGTTTCAAATTAGCTCAGATACCGTTCCATAAACCCAATATGTAATAGACAAGACCTACTCCTTGCTCAGAGAACTGGACTCAACACGCCCGATTCACCGCACAAGAATATATCTGACTAGTAATAATCTTTAAACCTATGTATTGATATCTCTCTGTTAGTGTGTCAAGTGGGTGTAAAGCGGCATAAACACAGCCGTGAAAAGCAGCTAAACCCCATTATAAAAATAAATTACTTTTAAAAACCCATGAAACAAAGACAGGGAAAGAGAGAGAAATTCTTACACAATTCGTTCAGGGGCTGTGATGCAACCTGGATTGACCATATCTAGACCCACAGCTGGATGAGACATAAGGGTGGACACTCTTGGGGCTGAGAGGTTTGGTGAGGTTGGGTGAGCAAACGCAGACCCTTTAAAGTAATACTGCGTGCTACCCATCGCATGGGTCCCAAATCTCCAGGTTCAAGGGCATCTTCCTACATCGAAAACATGCATGAGAAACCCAGAAGATGGTACACCGTGTGATGGGGAAAGGTTTCTAAAACGCACCTCATTTCTCATCTCCTTGTGCTCGGGTTCGCCATTCCAGCCACTTTACTAGCAATCTCCCTACTTGGAGCATCAGCACCTTTAACCTCCTGTTCCGTACAGGTTGCAATTTGTCCCCAGGATGAACGGGAAGACGGGGAACCAATGAGAGACTAGCTCTTGGTGTTGGGACAGGCACAGGTCACTCTATTTTCCCATCAGGAAGAAGAATTAACCACAGGCTCAGCCTGCCCCCCAGAACCAGAACAGGGCCTGAAGCCATCCTGCGCTTTTGCGGCCGGCTCCCAAAAAAGCGACTTGTAAAATGGAGCTTCAGGGCACTGCAATTCACAAACCTGCAGAGTTATAAATGATAACTCTCGTCCACAAATATATTGAGGGAAGGCAAAGAAGAGGATTTGAAATCAAGGCAGAATTACAGGAAACAGATTTCAGGAGGTAGATTCGAATCGCCTTTAAAGCACATGAAAAGCGGCAAAACGTTGACAATGATGCCCTTGGCCAAAAAGGGCGTATGCGTTTTTTCCTGAATATATTCAGGAAAAAACGCATACGCCCTTTTTGGCCAACCAAGCAACCTGGAAAGGCAAATCAGCGCTACAAAGAAGTCTCGCTTCCCATCGGTCAAAAGGGCCATGCTGAAAAAAGTGTCAAAACCAGAAATGCAGGACAGGCCATGGAGAAATGGGAGCCTTGCTACACTGATGGGCGGGATGTAAATTGCCAACAGCCACTCTGGAGAAGTGTACGGTGTGTCCTGAAACATCTAAAAAACACAGCTTAGAGAGCATAGGGCACTTCCACGCATGGGGGGATAAAGTGGGAAAATTGAAAATCAGCAAGACACAAGCACCCCAAAGTTTAGGGCTGCTCTGTTGACAAGGACCTCCACTTCATTCCACCTTAAATATCCCAGGAAAGCGAAAAATGGATAAAAAAGTTGTGGTCCTTATGTACACTGGAATATCACTCAGCCATGAAATCAATGTCATAAGGCTAGTAGCAGCATGATGAGTGGATTTAGGTATGACGATTCTAAGTGAAATAAGTCACACAGAAAAGGACACTTCTCATAAGGTGTCACTTATAGAGGGAATGTAAAAACCGTTACACTTGAACTGAATTACAAAACAGAACAGAGTCACACATGCAGAAAACACACTATGGCTGCTTAACGGGAAAGGTGAGGTGGGGTGATACATAAAACAAGAGTTTCAAATGAGCTCAGGTACCGTTCCATAAACCCAATATGTAATAGACAAGACCTACTCCTTGCTCAGAGAACTGGACTCAACACGCCCGATTCACCGCACAAGAATATATCTGACTAGTAATAATCTTAAAACCTATGTACTGATATCTCTCTGTTAGTGTGTCAAGTGGATGTAAAGCGGCATAAACACAGCCGTGAAAAGCAGCTAAACCCCATTATAAAAATAAATTACTTTTAAAAACCCATGAAACAAAGACAGGGAAAGAGAGAGAAATTCTTACACAAATTGTTCAGGGGCTGTGATGCAACCTGGATTGACCATATCTAGACCCACAGCTGGATGAGACATAAGGGTGGACACTCTTGGGGCTGAGAGCTTTGGTGAGGTTGGGTGAGCAAACGCAGACCCTTTAAAGTAATACTGCGTGCTACCCATCGCATGGGTCCCAAATCTCCAGGTTCAAGGGCATCTTCCTACATCGAAAACATGCATGAGAAACCCAGAAGATGGTACACCGTGTGATGGGGAAAGGTTTCTAAAACGCACCTCATTTCTCATCTCCTTGTGCTCGGGTTCGCCATTCCAGCCACTTTACTAGCAATCTCCCTACTTGGAGCATCAGCACCTTTAACCTCCTGTTCCGTACAGGTTGCAATTTGTCCCCAGGATGAACGGGAAGACGGGGAACCAATGAGAGACTAGCTCTTGGTGTTGGGACAGGCACAGGTCACTCTATTTTCCCATCAGGAAGAAGAATTAACCACAGGCTCAGCCTGCCCCCCAGAACCAGAACAGGGCCTGAAGCCATCCTGCGCTTTTGCGGCCGGCTCCCAAAAAAGCGACTTGTAAAATGGAGCTTCAGGGCACTGCAATTCACAAACCTGCAGAGTTATAAATGATAACTCTCGTCCACAAATATATTGAGGGAAGGCAAAGAAGAGGATTTGAAATCAAGGCAGAATTACAGGAAACAGATTTCAGGAGGTAGATTCGAATCGCCTTTAAAGCACATGAAAAGCGGCAAAACGTTGACAATGATGCCCTTGGCCAAAAAGGGCGTATGCGTTTTTTCCTGAATATATTCAGGAAAAAACGCATACGCCCTTTTTGGCCAACCAAGCAACCTGGAAAGGCAAATCAGCGCTACAAAGAAGTCTCGCTTCCCATCGGTCAAAAGGGCCATGCTGAAAAAAGTGTCAAAACCAGAAATGCAGGACAGGCCATGGAGAAATGGGAGCCTTGCTACACTGATGGGCGGGATGTAAATTGCCAACAGCCACTCTGGAGAAGTGTACGGTGTGTCCTGAAACATCTAAAAAACACAGCTTAGAGAGCATAGGGCACTTCCACGCATGGGGGGATAAAGTGGGAAAATTGAAAATCAGCAAGACACAAGCACCCCAAAGTTTAGGGCTGCTCTGTTGACAAGGACCTCCACTTCCTTCCACCTTAAATATCCCAGGAAAGCGAAAAATGGATAAAAAAGTTGTGGTCCTTATGTACAATGGAATATCACTCAGCCATGAAATCAATGTCATAAGGCTAGTAGCAGCATGATGAGTGGATTTAGGTATGACGATTCTAAGTGAAATAAGTCACACAGAAAAGGACACTTCTCATAAGGTGTCACTTATAGAGGGAATGTAAAAACCGTTACACTTGAACTGAATTACAAAACAGAACAGAGTCACACATGCAGAAAACACACTATGGCTGCTTAACGGGAAAGGTGAGGTGGGGTGATACATAAAACAAGAGTTTCAAATGAGCTCAGGTACCGTTCCATAAACCCAATATGTAATAGACAAGACCTACTCCTTGCTCAGAGAACTGGACTCAACACGCCCGATTCACCGCACAAGAATATATCTGACTAGTAATAATCTTAAAACCTATGTACTGATATCTCTCTGTTAGTGTGTCAAGTGGATGTAAAGCGGCATAAACACAGCCGTGAAAAGCAGCTAAACCCCATTATAAAAATAAATTACTTTTAAAAACCCATGAAACAAAGACAGGGAAAGAGAGAGAAATTCTTACACAATTCGTTCAGGGGCTGTGATGCAACCTGGATTGACCATATCTAGACCCACAGCTGGATGAGACATAAGGGTGGACACTCTTGGGGTTGAGAGGTTTGGTGAGGTTGGATGAGCAAACGCAGACCCTTTAAAGTAATACTGCGTGCTACCCATCGCATGGGTCCCAAATCTCCAGGTTCAAGGGCATCTTCCTACATCGAAAACATGCATGAGAAACCCAGAAGATGGTACACCGTGTGATGGGGAAAGGTTTCTAAAACGCACCTCATTTCTCATCTCCTTGTGCTCGGGTTCGCCATTCCAGCCACTTTACTAGCAATCTCCCTACTTGGAGCATCAGCACCTTTAACCTCCTGTTCCGTACAGGTTGCAATTTGTCCTGAGGATGAACGGGAAGACGGGGAACCAATGAGAGACTAGCTCTTGGTGTTGGGACAGGCACAGGTCACTCTATTTTCCCATCAGGAAGAAGAATTAACCACAGGCTCAGCCTGCCCCCCAGAACCAGAACAGGGCCTGAAGCCATCCTGCGCTTTTGTGGCCGGCTCCCAAAAAAGCGACTTGTAAAATGGAGCTTCAGGGCACTGCAATTCACAAACCTGCAGAGTTATAAATGATAACTCTCGTCCACAAATATATTGAGGGAAGGCAAAGAAGAGGATTTGAAATCAAGGCAGAATTACAGGAAACAGATTTCAGGAGGTAGATTCGAATCGCCTTTAAAGCACATGAAAAGCGGCAAAACGTTGACAATGATGCCCTTGGCCAAAAAGGGCGTATGCGTTTTTTCCTGAATATATTCAGGAAAAAACGCATACGCCCTTTTTGGCCAACCAAGCAACCTGGAAAGGCAAATAAGCGCTACAAAGAAGTCTCGCTTCCCATCGGTCAAAAGGGCCATGCTGAAAAAAGTGTCAAAACCAGAAATGCAGGACAGGCCATGGAGAAATGGGAGCCTTGCTACACTGATGGGCGGGATGTAAATTGCCAACAGCCACTCTGGAGAAGTGTACGGTGTGTCCTGAAACATCTAAAAAACACAGCTTAGAGAGCATAGGGCACTTCCACGCATGGGGGGATAAAGTGGGAAAATTGAAAATCAGCAAAACACAAGCACCCCAAAGTTTAGGGCTGCTCTGTTGACAAGGACCTCCACTTCCTTCCACCTTAAATATCCCAGGAAAGCGAAAAATGGATAAAAAAGTTGTGGTCCTTATGTACAATGGAATATCACTCAGCCATGAAATCAATGTCATAAGGCTAGTAGCAGCATGATGAGTGGATTTAGGTAAGACGATTCTAAGTGAAATAAGTCACACAGAAAAGGACACTTCTCATAAGGTGTCACTTATAGAGGGAATGTAAAAACCGTTACACTTGAAATGAATTACAAAACAGAACAGAGTCTCACATGCAGAAAACACACTATGGCTGCTTAACGGGAAAGGTGAGGTGGGGTGATACATAAAACGAGAGTTTCAAATTAGCTCAGATACCGTTCCATAAACCCAATATGTAATAGACAAGACCTACTCCTTGCTCAGAGAACTGGACTCAACACGCCCGATTCACCGCACAAGAATATATCTGACTAGTAATAATCTTAAAACCTATGTATTGATATCTCTCTGTTAGTGTGTCAAGTGGGTGTAAAGCGGCCTAAACACAGCCGTGAAAAGCAGCTAAACCCCATTATAAAAATAAATTACTTTTAAAAACCCATGAAACAAAGACAGGGAAAGAGAGAGAAATTCTTACACAATTCGTTCAGGGGCTGTGATGCAACCTGGATTGACCATATCTAGACCCACAGCTGGATGAGACATAAGGGTGGACACTCTTGGGGCTGAGAGGTTTGGTGAGGTTGGGTGAGCAAACGCAGACCCTTTAAAGTAATACTGCGTGCTACCCATCGCATGGGTCCCAAATCTCCAGGTTCAAGGGCATCTTCCTACATCGAAAACATGCATGAGAAACCCAGAAGATGGTACACCATGTGATGGGGAAAGGTTTCTAAAACGCACCTCATTTCTCATCTCCTTGTGCTCGGGTTCGCCATTCCAGCCACTTTACTAGCAATCTCCCTACTTGGAGCATCAGCACCTTTAACCTCCTGTTCCGTACAGGTTGCAATTTGTCCTGAGGATGAACGGGAAGACGGGGAACCAATGAGAGACTAGCTCTTGGTGTTGGGACAGGCACAGGTCACTCTATTTTCCCATCAGGAAGAAGAATTAACCACAGGCTCAGCCTGCCCCCCAGAACCAGAACAGGGCCTGAAGCCATCCTGCGCTTTTGCGGCCGGCTCCCAAAAAAGCGACTTGTAAAATGGAGCTTCAGGGCACTGCAATTCACAAACCTGCAGAGTTATAAATGATAACTCTCGTCCACAAATATATTGAGGGAAGGCAAAGAAGAGGATTTGAAATCAAGGCAGAATTACAGGAAACAGATTTCAGGAGGTAGATTCGAATCGCCTTTAAAGCACATGAAAAGCGGCAAAACGTTGACAATGATGCCCTTGGCCAAAAAGGGCGTATGCGTTTTTTCCTGAATATATTCAGGAAAAAACGCATACGCCCTTTTTGGCCAACCAAGCAACCTGGAAAGGCAAATAAGCGCTACAAAGAAGTCTCGCTTCCCATCGGTCAAAAGGGCCATGCTGAAAAAAGTGTCAAAACCAGAAATGCAGGACAGGCCATGGAGAAATGGGAGCCTTGCTACACTGATGGGCGGGATGTAAATTGCCAACAGCCACTCTGGAGAAGTGTACGGTGTGTCCTGAAACATCTAAAAAACACAGCTTAGAGAGCATAGGGCACTTCCACGCATGGGGGGATAAAGTGGGAAAATTGAAAATCAGCAAGACACAAGCACCCCAAAGTTTAGGGCTGCTCTGTTGACAAGGACCTCCACTTCATTCCACCTTAAATATCCCAGGAAAGCGAAAAATGGATAAAAAAGTTGTGGTCCTTATGTACAATGGAATATCACTCAGCCATGAAATCAATGTCATAAGGCTAGTAGCAGCATGATGAGTGGATTTAGGTAAGACGATTCTAAGTGAAATAAGTCACACAGAAAAGGACACTTCTCATAAGGTGTCACTTATAGAGGGAATGTAAAAACCGTTACACTTGAACTGAATTACAAAACAGAACAGAGTCACACGTGCAGAAAACACACTATGGCTGCTTAATGGGAAAGGTGAGGTGGGGTGATACATAAAACAAGAGTTTCAAATTAGCTCAGATACCGTTCCATAAACCCAATATGTAATAGACAAGACCTACTCCTTGCTCAGAGAACTGGACTCAACACGCCCGATTCACCGCACAAGAATATATCTGACTAGTAATAATCTTAAAACCTATGTATTGATATCTCTCTGTTAGTGTGTCAAGTGGGTGTAAAGCGGCATAAACACAGCCGTGAAAAGCAGCTAAACCCCATTATAAAAATAAATTACTTTTAAAAACCCATGAAACAAAGACAGGGAAAGAGAGAGAAATTCTTACACAATTCGTTCAGGGGCTGTGATGCAACCTGGATTGACCATATCTAGACCCACAGCTGGATGAGACATAAGGGTGGACACTCTTGGGGCTGAGAGGTTTGGTGAGGTTGGGTGAGCAAACGCAGACCCTTTAAAGTAATACTGCGTGCTACCCATCGCATGGGTCCCAAATCTCCAGGTTCAAGGGCATCTTCCTACATCGAAAACATGCATGAGAAACCCAGAAGATGGTACACCGTGTGATGGGGAAAGGTTTCTAAAACGCACCTCATTTCTCATCTCCTTGTGCTCGGGTTCGCCATTCCAGCCACTTTACTAGCAATCTCCCTACTTGGAGCATCAGCACCTTTAACCTCCTGTTCCGTACAGGTTGCAATTTGTCCCCAGGATGAACGGGAAGACGGGGAACCAATGAGAGACTAGCTCTTGGTGTTGGGACAGGCACAGGTCACTCTATTTTCCCATCAGGAAGAAGAATTAACCACAGGCTCAGCCTGCCCCCCAGAACCAGAACAGGGCCTGAAGCCATCCTGCGCTTTTGCGGCCGGCTCCCAAAAAAGCGACTTGTAAAATGGAGCTTCAGGGCACTGCAATTCACAAACCTGCAGAGTTATAAATGATAACTCTCGTCCACAAATATATTGAGGGAAGGCAAAGAAGAGGATTTGAAATCAAGGCAGAATTACAGGAAACAGATTTCAGGAGGTAGATTCGAATCGCCTTTAAAGCACATGAAAAGCGGCAAAACGTTGACAATGATGCCCTTGGCCAAAAAGGGCGTATGCGTTTTTTCCTGAATATATTCAGGAAAAAACGCATACGCCCTTTTTGGCCAACCAAGCAACCTGGAAAGGCAAATCAGCGCTACAAAGAAGTCTCGCTTCCCATCGGTCAAAAGGGCCATGCTGAAAAAAGTGTCAAAACCAGAAATGCAGGACAGGCCATGGAGAAATGGGAGCCTTGCTACACTGATGGGCGGGATGTAAATTGCCAACAGCCACTCTGGAGAAGTGTACGGTGTGTCCTGAAACATCTAAAAAACACAGCTTAGAGAGCATAGGGCACTTCCACGCATGGGGGGATAAAGTGGGAAAATTGAAAATCAGCAAGACACAAGCACCCCAAAGTTTAGGGCTGCTCTGTTGACAAGGACCTCCACTTCATTCCACCTTAAATATCCCAGGAAAGCGAAAAATGGATAAAAAAGTTGTGGTCCTTATGTACAATGGAATATCACTCAGCCATGAAATCAATGTCATAAGGCTAGTAGCAGCATGATGAGTGGATTTAGGTATGACGATTCTAAGTGAAATAAGTCACACAGAAAAGGACACTTCTCATAAGGTGTCACTTATAGAGGGAATGTAAAAACCGTTACACTTGAACTGAATTACAAAACAGAACAGAGTCACACATGCAGAAAACACACTATGGCTGCTTAACGGGAAAGGTGAGGTGGGGTGATACATAAAACAAGAGTTTCAAATGAGCTCAGGTACCGTTCCATAAACCCAATATGTAATAGACAAGACCTACTCCTTGCTCAGAGAACTGGACTCAACACGCCCGATTCACCGCACAAGAATATATCTGACTAGTAATAATCTTAAAACCTATGTATTGATATCTCTCTGTTAGTGTGTCAAGTGGATGTAAAGCGGCATAAACACAGCCGTGAAAAGCAGCTAAACCCCATTATAAAAATAAATTACTTTTAAAAACCCATGAAACAAAGACAGGGAAAGAGAGAGAAATTCTTACACAATTCGTTCAGGGGCTGTGATGCAACCTGGATTGACCATATCTAGACCCACAGCTGGATGAGACATAAGGGTGGACACTCTTGGGGCTGAGAGGTTTGGTGAGGTTGGGTGAGCAAACGCAGACCCTTTAAAGTAATACTGCGTGCTACCCATCGCATGGGTCCCAAATCTCCAGGTTGAAGGGCATCTTCCTACATCGAAAACATGCATGAGAAACCCAGAAGATGGTACACCGTGTGATGGGGAAAGGTTTCTAAAACGCACCTCATTTCTCATCTCCTTGTGCTCGGGTTCGCCATTCCAGCCACTTTACTAGCAATCTCCCTACTTGGAGCATCAGCACCTTTAACCTCCTGTTCCGTACAGGTTGCAATTTGTCCTGAGGATGAACGGGAAGACGGGGAACCAATGAGAGACTAGCTCTTGGTGTTGGGACAGGCACAGGTCACTCTATTTTCCCATCAGGAAGAAGAATTAACCACAGGCTCAGCCTGCCCCCGGAACCAGAACAGGGCCTGAAGCCATCCTGCGCTTTTGCGGCCGGCTCCCAAAAAAGCGACTTGTAAAATGGAGCTTCAGGGCACTGCAATTCACAAACCTGCAGAGTTATAAATGATAACTCTCGTCCACAAATATATTGCGGGAAGGCAAAGAAGAGGATTTGAAATCAAGGCAGAATTGCAGGAAACAGATTTCAGGAGGTAGATTCGAATCGCCTTTAAAGCACATGAAAAGCGGCAAACGTTGACAATGATGCCCTTGGCCAAAAAGGGCGTATGCGTTTTTTCCTGAATATATTCAGGAAAAAACGCCTACGCCCTTTTTGGCCAACCAAGCAACCTTGAAAGGCAAATCAGCGCTACAAAGAAGTCTCGCTTCCCATCGGTCAAAAGGGCCATGCTGAAAAAAGTGTCAAAACCAGAAATGCAGGACAGGCCATGGAGAAATGGGAGCCTTGCTACACTGATGGGCGGGATGTAAATTGCCAACAGCCACTCTGGAGAAGTGTACGGTGTGTCCTGAAACATCTAAAAAACACAGCTTAGAGAGCATAGGGCACTTCCACGCATGGGGGGATAAAGTGGGAAAATTGAAAATCAGCAAGACACAAGCACCCCAAAGTTTAGGGCTGCTCTGTTGACAAGGACCTCCACTTCCTTCCACCTTAAATATCCCAGGAAAGCGAAAAATGGATAAAAAAGTTGTGGTCCTTATGTACAATGGAATATCACTCAGCCATGAAATCAATGTCATAAGGCTAGTAGCAGCATGATGAGTGGATTTAGGTAAGACGATTCTAAGTGAAATAAGTCACACAGAAAAGGACACTTCTCATAAGGTGTCACTTATAGAGGGAATGTAAAAACCGTTACACTTGAACTGAATTACAAAACAGAACAGAGTCACACATGCAGAAAACACACTATGGCTGCTTAACGGGAAAGGTGAGGTGGGGTGATACATAAAACAAGAGTTTCAAATTAGCTCAGATACCGTTCCATAAACCCAATATGTAATAGACAAGACCTACTCCTTGCTCAGAGAACTGGACTCAACACGCCCGACTCACCGCACAAGAATATATCTGAGTAGTAATAATCTTAAAACCTATGTATTGATATCTCTCTGTTAGTGTGTCAAGTGGATGTAAAGCGGCATAAACACAGCCGTGAAAAGCAGCTAAACCCCATTATAAAAATAAATTACTTTTAAAAACCCATGAAACAAAGACAGGGAAAGAGAGAGAAATTCTTACACAATTCGTTCAGGGGCTGTGATGCAACCTGGATTGACCATATCTAGACCCACAGCTGGATGAGACATAAGGGTGGACACTCTTGGGGCTGAGAGGTTTGGTGAGGTTGGGTGAGCAAACGCAGACCCTTTAAAGTAATACTGCGTGCTACCCATCGCATGGGTCCCAAATCTCCAGGTTCAAGGGCATCTTCCTACATCGAAAACATGCATGAGAAACCCAGAAGATGGTACACCGTGTGATGGGGAAAGGTTTCTAAAACGCACCTCATTTCTCATCTCCTTGTGCTCGGGTTCGCCATTCCAGCCACTTTACTAGCAATCTCCCTACTTGGAGCATCAGCACCTTTAACCTCCTGTTCCGTACAGGTTGCAATTTGTCCCCAGGATGAACGGGAAGACGGGGAACCAATGAGAGACTAGCTCTTGGTGTTGGGACAGCACAGGTCACTCTATTTTCCCATCAGGAAGAAGAATTAACCACAGGCTCAGCCTGCCCCCCGGAACCAGAACAGGGCCTGAAGCCATCCTGCGCTTTTGCGGCCGGCTCCAAAAAACGACTTGTAAAATGGAGCTTCAGGGCACTGCAATTCACAAACCTGCAGAGTTATAAATGATAACTCTCGTCCACAAATATATTGAGGGAAGGCAAAGAAGAGGATTTGAAATCAAGGCAGAATTGCAGGAAACAGATTTCAGGAGGTAGATTCGAATCGCCTTTAAAGCACATGAAAAGCGGCAAAACGTTGACAATGATGCCCTTTTTGGCCAACCAAGCAACCTGGAAAGGCAAATCAGCGCTACAAAGAAGTCTCGCTTCCCATCGGTCAAAAAGGGCCATGCTGAAAAAAGTGTCAAAACCAGAAATTCAGGACAGGCCATGGAGAAATGGGAGCCTTGCTACACTGATGGGCGGGATGTAAATTGCCAACAGCCACTCTGGAGAAGTGTACGGTGGGTCCTGAAACATCTAAAAAACACAGCTTAGAGAGCATAGGGCACTTCCACGCATGGGGGGATAAAGCGGGAAAATTGAAAATCAGCAAGACACAAGCACCCCAAAGTTTAGGGCTGCTCTGTTGACAAGGACCTCCACTTCCTTCCACCTTAAATATCCCAGGAAAGCGAAAAATGGATAAAAAAGTTGTGGTCCTTATGTACAATGGAATATCACTCAGCCTGAAATCAATGTCATAAGGCTAGTAGCAGCATGATGAGTGGATTTAGGTAAGACGATTCTAAGTGAAATAAGTCACACAGAAAAGGACACTTCTCATAAGGTGTCACTTATAGAGGGAATGTAAAAACCGTTACACTTGAACTGAATTACAAAACAGAACAGAGTCACACATGCAGAAAACACACTATGGCTGCTTAACGGGAAAGGTGAGGTGGGGTGATACATAAAACAAGAGTTTCAAATTAGCTCAGATACCGTTCCATAAACCCAATATGTAATAGACAAGACCTACTCCTTGCTCAGAGAACTGGACTCAACACGCCCGACTCACCGCACAAGAATATATCTGAGTAGTAATAATCTTAAAACCTATGTATTGATATCTCTCTGTTAGTGTGTCAAGTGGGTGTAAAGCGGCATAAACACAGCCGTGAAAAGCAGCTAAACCCCATTATAAAAATAAATTACTTTTAAAAACCATGAAACAAAGACAGGGAAAGAGAGAGAAATTCTTACACAATTCGTTCAGGGCTGTGATGCAACCTGGATTGACCATATCTAGACCCACAGCTGGATGAGACATATGGGTGGACACTCTTGGGGCCTGAGAGGTTTGGTGAGGTTGGGTGAGCAAACGCAGACCCTTTAAAGTAATACTGCGTGCTACCCATCGCATGGGTCCCAAATCTCCAGGTTCAAGGGCATCTTCCTACATCGAAAACATGCATGAGAAACCCAGAAGATGGTACACCGTGTGATGGGAAAGGTTTCTAAAACGCACCTCATTTCTCATCTCCTTGTGCTCGGGTTCGCCATTCCAGCCACTTTACTAGCAATCTCCCTACTTGGAGCATCAGCACCTTTAACCTCCTGTTCCGTACAGGTTGCAATTTGTCCTGAGGATGAACGGGAAGATGGGGAACCAATGAGAGACTAGCTCTTGGTGTTGGGACAGGCACAGGTCACTCTATTTTCCCATCAGGAAGAAGAATTAACCACAGGCTCAGCCTGCCCCCCAGAACCAGAACAGGGCCTGAAGCCATCCTGCGCTTTTGCGGCCGGCTCCCAAAAAAGCGACTTGTAAAATGGAGCTTCAGGGCACTGCAATTCACAAACCTGCAGAGTTATAAATGATAACTCTCGTCCACAAATATATTGAGGGAAGGCAAAGAAGAGGATTTGAAATCAAGGCAGAATTGCAGGAAACAGATTCAGGAGGTAGATTCGAATCGCCTTTAAAGCACATGAAAAGCGGCAAAACGTTGACAATGATGCCCTTGGCCAAAAAGGGCGTATGCGTTTTTTCCTGAATATATTCAGGAAAAAACGCATACGCCCTTTTTGGCCAACCAAGCAACCTGGAAAGGCAAATCAGCGCTACAAAGAAGTCTCGCTTCCCATCGGTCAAAAGGGCCATGCTGAAAAAAGTGTCAAAACCAGAAATGCAGGACAGGCCATGGAGAAATGGGAGCCTTGCTACACTGATGGGCGGGATGTACATTGCCAACAGCCACTCTGGAGAAGTGTACGGTGGGTCCTGAAACATCTAAAAACACAGCTTAGAGAGCATAGGGCACTTCCACGCATGGGGGGATAAAGCGGGAAAATTGAAATCAGCAAGACACAAGCACCCCAAAGTTTAGGGCTGCTCTGTTGACAAGGACCTCCACTTCATTCCACCTTAAATATCCCAGGAAAGCGAAAAATGGATAAAAAATTTGTTGTCCTTATGTACAATGGAATATCACTCAGCCATGAAATCAATGTCATAAGGCTAGTAGCAGCATGATGAGTGGATTTAGGTAAGACGACTCTAAGTGAAATAAGTCACACAGAAAAGGACACTTCTCATAAGGTGTCACTTATAGAGGGAATGTAAAAACCGTTACACTTGAACTGAATTACAAAACAGAACAGAGTCACACATGCAGAAAACACACTATGGCTGCTTAACTGGAAAGGTGAGGTGGGGTGATACATAAAACAAGAGTTTCAAATTAGCTCAGATACCGTTCCATAAACCCAATATGTAATAGACAAGACCTACTCCTTGCTCAGAGAACTGGACTCAACACGCCCGATTCACCGCACAAGAATATATCTGACTATTAATAATCTTAAAACCTATGTATTGATATCTCTCTGTTAGTGTGTCAAGTGGGTGTAAAGCGGCATAAACACAGCCGTGAAAAGCAGCTAAACCCCATTATAAAAATAAATTACTTTTAAAAACCCATGAAACAAAGACAGGGAAAGAGAGAGAAATTCTTACACAATTCGTTCAGGGGCTGTGATGCAACCTGGATTGACCATATCTAGACCCACAGCTGGATGAGACATAAGGGTGGACACTCTTGGGGCTGAGAGGTTTGGTGAGGTTGGGTGAGCAAACGCAGACCCTTTAAAGTAATACTGCGTGCTACCCATCGCATGGGTCCCAAATCTCCAGGTTCAAGGGGATCTTCCTACATCGAAAACATGCATGAGAAACCCAGAAGATGGTACACCGTGTGATGGGGAAAGGTTTCTAAAACGCACCTCATTTCTCATCTCTTGTGCTCGGGTTCGCCATTCCAGCCACTTTACTAGCAATCTCCCTACTTGGAGCATCAGCACCTTTAACCTCCTGTTCCGTACAGGTTGCAATTTGTCCTGAGGATGAACGGGAAGACGGGGAACCAATGAGAGACTAGCTCTTGGTGTTGGGACAGGCACAGGTCACTCTATTTTCCCATCAGGAAGAAGAATTAACCACAGGCTCAGCCTGCCCCCGGAACCAGAACAGGGCCTGAAGCCATCCTGCGCTTTTGCGGCCGGCTCCCAAAAAAGCGACTTGTAAAATGGAGCTTCAGGGCACTGCAATTCACAAACCTGCAGAGTTATAAATGATAACTCTCGTCCACAAATATATTGCGGGAAGGCAAAGAAGAGGATTTGAAATCAAGGCAGAATTGCAGAAACAGATTTCAGGAGGTAGATTCGAATCGCCTTTAAAGCACATGAAAAGCGGCAAAAGGTTGACAATGATGCCCTTGGCCAAAAAGGGCGTATGCGTTTTTTCCTGAATATATTCAGGAAAAAACGCATACGCCCTTTTTGGCCAACCAAGCAAC